>NC_041411.2:84729641-85061641 GCF_900747795.2 Erpetoichthys calabaricus | reverse complement strand
GCACCTCTGAAAATGCAGAATGGCGTGTGCCCACAGTCCAGTGACATTCCTACCTGCATGTCCCCTCAGAAATGTCACAGTGACAGAGCAACAAAAGGACATACACTGGACAAGCGCGCCTGTCTGCTGTATCGTAAAACACTAAGGGGGGTGTGTGTGTGTGTGTGTCTCCATCCCTCTGAGCAATCTGATTGGTCAGTCTGGTGACTCAATCGAAAGTGGTATCGCGAGTGTGAGACACATGAGGTGGAGTGAAGGTGTAGGAGGCCCACTGAAAGTCTCCACAGCGCCATCTTTAGCAAGTAGAACCACCTGACCTCTCAACTTCCTTACCTTAAGTGACGACATGTGACACCAAGTCAACCCTGACATTGTCACTTTCAGTGTCCAAACTCTGGACAGTCAGGGACAGTGAAGTGGGGGCACACGTGACCACTCGCTGCCACCAGGGATGGGATTGTGTTGTCATGCAAAGGAAGGGGCACACACAAAATCCGTTAGCCCCAAAGTGGCAGCTCAACAGCGTACTGAATGCAAAACTAATAGTATGACACAGAAAACGTCCTGCAGGTCACTCTGATCTGACACACCCAAGGGACCTCCAGCCGGAGGGGGCAGAGTCCATTACCCTCCACGGCCGTCTTCTCTGGACTGTGGGAGAAGACGCGCACCACGTAGTTAGCGCTAGTGCCCCCTCTCACCCTGGGGGGTGGTATTACAGACCTCAGATGGGCCCGTGAGGCGAGTCTCCGATGCGCATGTGTGACGGCTGCCACTTAATGGAAACGGGAAGCAATTCAGAGGACCGAGTCTTAACAAACACAGCAATTAAAATGAAGGAAACCAAAGTGAGTTAACAGCAGAAGGGATTGGGCTCCCCGCCATTTGATAGTCTGCTTGTATTTTTAAGGTGTGGGGAGGCTATAAACGCATTATATGAAGAAGTGTGCATTTATCTACTAGAGAGACTTAACGAGTGGCTGTCCCGGGTGACGGCGTCAGTGTTCAGAACGCATACCCAAACGAGGTCATCCTGTCGATTTAGTGACTACGATGTGTTAAATTTATAAATAAAGGTTACTTAATAGGAGAGAGAAAAAATGGACGTGCGTCACCGATCTTGTCCTTGTCCAGGGACGTCTTGCTGTGGCGCAGTCCTCCTGCGCTTTAATGAGTGCACAGGCACCTCTCGCTGGCTTCTTTGGGCAAGTCGTCAGTGTACGGCTCACGGGCGACAAATCTGAATTTCGCACACACATGGGAGTGAATGTGGTGAAAGTTTAGACAGCAGTTAACTGACACGCGCAGCAGCGGTTAAAAAAGTGCAAATGAAAATGTGAGGTTGATATCCGAAAGAGTGTTGAGTTGCAATCGAGGGACGTTCTGCTCCGACTACACAACACACTAGTGAGGACACGTCTGCGTGCCATTCTGGTCACCACGATACACGAGACTCGGCAGCAGGTGCATCGTGGGACTTGAGGACATGTCCTACTGTGACTAGTCTGAGCAGAGGACACGGCGTGGGTGGGGACCTCATCCTGGCCTGCAAAGACCTCAATAAAGCAGAAATGTTGTAGTGAATCTCGTACTCGAGGACATCAGTGGAAAGGAAGGGGAACAAACTGGAGACGTGGAGCTGAAGCAGAATAAGAAGGATCCCGATGAGACGTGAGTGCTGGTCTCTCGTTTCCATGTGCGTTTCGCACTAGATTTTGCTGTGCCATTTCCTCCATCTCCAGCACTCGGCAGACCTACACAAGCATTTCAGACGAAGCGTCAAGAGGACAAACTCCGCGTCTCGGCCCCCGTTTCCTATTGGAACGCCAGTTGCTGTCCGTCGGGGCGTCTCTTACTGTACACGAAGTCCTTTGGTGTCTTTGCTGTTGTTTTACTTTCTTGGGAAAAGAAACTTATTTGCATCATCAAAGAGGAGGACCCAAAAATAGGCGGCCAGTTGAGTTCCCATCCTCTGCGTTGACCCGGTGGGGTTTCAGAAGATCCTACATGTGTCTCAGAAGCTAATTTCTCCTTTTCTTCCTCTCTCCGCAGGGCCTGTGGTCATGGAGACAGGGTCATGTGGTGTATTCTTGGCAGGCCGCAGTGTGCGGAGCGTTTGCAGGTGCAGAGGATTATGTGTTACGCTCAGAAATGCTAAAGACGGCCGAGATGCCAGGAATGGAGAAAGTTTACAAAAAGCGGCATTCCTGAGCGGTCTGCAGGAGGAGTCTTGACAATGGCCCCCTTCGCCGCCGTATTGTACCCAGACACATTTCCTGGTACTTTTCACACTTTCCAAATTCTGCTTTTAGCAAAACCCTGGCAGCGCGGCTTGGCTTTTGTGTCTCGCGTGAAGAGGAGGCCAAGCAGCTGCCTGACCCTCGGCGCTCACTAGAGCTTTCTGTCATTTCATTTAGAGGCTGTAATTCACAGCCCTAATGAGAGCCGTGACGGTTAACAAAACCAAATGAGCCGCGGCCTTGGGGTGTAGAGACAGTGACGGTGCACATCCCAGTCTGCTCCCGCCGTTAATGTGAGAGGAAAATAAAATAAATAAAGGGGTAAGCAAAGGTCCAAAACTAACACGGAGGTGCATGGCGGGCCTGAGCGACTAAAGCGGATGTCACCTTCTACTGTGTGTGACTTTTAGTTGCGGTACGTCAGACTTGCCGACTGCACTCACTGAACTCGTCGCCATAGGCGATCGGCTTTGTGGGGGGCTCAACTGACATCTGAAATCGCCTGACGAGTCGTTCAATGCGACTACCCAAACCATCACCAGCAGCACATCCACCTCGGACCACCGCCCATGAAAGTTTTCATCCTCTTGACGTTTTCTTGTTCTACAACATTCGATCGCAGCGCAAATCTGCTGACAGAAAATTTCAAAGTGAACCCTGCTTTCTGCATTGTGGTCCAAAATGAATTCTAAATCTAAAGCCCACCATTACTGACTGCATCAGATGTCAGTGTGACAGCTTTTAGGGGTCCCATGTTTGGTTCAGTGGGGGTCACCGGCTTGTGGCGAGTCACACAGTGAAGGCCAAAGAACACACAAGCAACTCCATGAAGAGCACAAGTCAGGGGTCTGGAGACGAGAACATCTGAATGTCCAGTGAAATCGAACATGAAGTGGGGCGGGCCATCCACAGACACTGAAGACGACGAGCAAAGAGACCTCTGAAGCAACAGTGGTGACGTCGGAGGGACTGTGCAGACTACATCTGTGTCGGGGGGATTCACCAGTCCCAGGTTTATGGGAGAAAACCTCACAGGACATCTTGGCAGAAGATAGTTAGCTGGAAGAAAGTCCTGTGGTCTGTTGAGATGGAGCGGCTTGACCGCCACACGTTATCACAAACACACTGTGAAGCATGGCGATGGCAGCATCAGGCTGTGGAAAGGCTTGTGAGGGGCCTTCAGACAACAAGCCCAAGCAGAAAGCCAAAGCTACACAGGAGTCCAGATCTCAATTCAGCGGAGAGTTTGCGGACGGACCGGACCAAAGCTGTTCACTCGGGGGTCTGCGTGACACCTGACGGAGCAAAGAAGAAATGGAGAAGATCGGAGCTGAGACGCTAGACTGGCATGGCTGCCCTCTACTAAAGATGAACTTGAAGGGTGCGTGGGTCGGTTACATCTGCCGTCAATTAGCCCACCTCACAGAGGTCTGCCTTCACCCTGTGAGTCAGTGTTGTACATCAAGATGATGGTGCTGCCGCTCAGGGAGAGGCCATTTAATCCCCATCAGGCGCAGTGGTCCCAGGTCATCTTCAGACCCCATTTGCCACTTGTGAGCCGCGCCTGTGCCTGCTGCTGTGTTGCTGTTATTGTTAAAGTCCAGTAAGGTCTGATCCTGCTCTCGAGACCCTAATGCGCTCTCTGGCCTGTGGTCCACCCTTGCAAATGTTTTTTTTTTTTTTTTTTTTTTTAAGACGTCTGGCGGTGATTCACGTCGAGTTGACGACGGAGCTTCAGGTCATTTTGTGCTGTTCTGCTAAGCCCCCAAGTGACGTGGCATCGTTTTAAATGCATCCAAGCTGCTTCTCCGCTCTTTCATTTTTAATCGTCCTGCGCCCCCTCATTTTCTGAAAGTTTAGCCAAAGTCGCTTCAACCACACAATGGCTGTGTTACTGGAGCAGACTGGTGGGGTCTGTAGATTGGAACTGGTGATGTGACCGTTCATTAAAGCGGACTCAACTAAGGCATTTTAAAGCCCCTGGTCTGCCTTGCCCATCCTGTCATTTTCAAATCTGCTAAAAGTTGTGACTTTGCTGTCTGATTCTCGCAGCCCCGCTTTTCTACATCTGTCATCCCCCAAAGTGTGAGGCCTTCTAAACGTAAAAATGAATGGTAATAATAGGAGGGCATTAAGATGGCCCCCAAGAAGAAAGCACATCTGCAATCGTTTTCAAACCCAAGTCAGGCGGCTTCAACCACAGCAGGGCACACGCTGACACGTGACAGCATGGCCACTGGGAGAACATGCAGAGTCCACACTGAGGTGGAGTGCCAAGGCTGGCAGGCCGTGCCACTTTTAACATGGCAGCACAAAGACGATGCCCAGTAGTGAAGCTCCACATTCAGTAGGTGTCTCCTCCTGTAAGACGGGCGCAAGGAAACAACAAACAAAGTTAGGGTGAGGACTTTGATTTGTACAGCGGGTGACAATGTTGTGTTTCTAATCTCCTCCAGGTGGCATGGCGGCCGCAGTCACGACTCCCTTAGATGTGGCAAAGACCAGAATTATGCTGGCAAAGGTAAGACATCATCGATTTAACAGAATCTCCCGTTATATAGCGCCTTTCACGTGTTGTCCCGAGTGTCCTTTCTGTTCTGACAGACTTTGCTCCATTGGCCACGTTTATCAGTTGTTCCTTTATTTGTATTTTTTTATATTGGTATTTTAGTTGTTTGTATTTATTTGTGGAGCTTCTGATTGAAAGGATAAGAAGAGCATTGGCAGGACTGGCAAATGTTGTCGTTGGGCTGAGCAGAACTGGCTGTGTGTGCGTCAAGAAAAAGCCAAATTCAGTAAGAGTTTGATTTGCTGAAAATGCTGATTGCTTTAGCGAGCGTCCGAGTCCTCCTGGATTCTACATTTTATACAACGACTTTCAGCCTGCAGACCTTTGATTAGTCTGTGGTGCCTAAGGGAGGAGGAGGAGGAGGAGGATGAAGAAGGGCGGCTCGTAATGAGAAACTCGTTTTGTGGAGGGCACTATATGACTGTTATCATTAGCACTTTGTCCTGGGGGTTAAGCTTTTTACAAAATCTCAATAAATACAAAAATATTACAATAAGCAACAACCCCCCCCCCCCCCCCTCCAAATACACCCCAGAGTTCCTTAAAAAGAAGAGCAGTCGCTGTAAGGCACTATAAAAGGCTGGTAAGGCTTTGGACTTGAGTCCCGCTACTGACGCTGTGTGACTCTGAGTAGGTGACTTTACATGCCTGTGCTCTCCTAATGGAAAACACAAAAGAAATGCAACCAACTCTGTCCTAAACGGATAAAGGCGTCGGCCATACAAGTACACGGGACATCTTTGATTTAAAATCTCGTCCGTCTGTCCGTCCTCCTTGCATTCATTTTTTTTTCCTCCTTCTTTCCTACCAACTGACTGCTGCCAAGTGGGTGGCACATGCAGGACTAAAGACTTTATTGCAGTGGCACAAAGCAGAAAACTGAAACGGTGGGCAGTTAATAGCCAGGCTCGGCCCCCCCGCCCACTACAAACAGCCAAAAATCTTAAGCAGGGTGTGCTGCCTAAAGAAAGGACTCAAAGTGGCAGCAATGCATTGGCCTGACGCAGAGAGCGTCCACACGTGTGCGTACAGTGGAATAAATTAACATGGTGACCTCCCAGGATAATGACGTGCGTTAGATTCTGTCCATAGCCGACTAACAGATAATGGAAGGCCATGCCTTGATGTCGACGGGCAGCGACCAAACCAACCGCAGCGTTGTCTGTTTTGTAGTTGGGCCTCTCTGTTCTAGTTTGGCTGTCCAGGGGGCCGGTGGTCTGCATACGGTAAGCTTCATGGACTCATAAAGTCGTCACAGGCATGCCAGTTTGCCATTTTCTGGCTACATTTGGTAACCAGAAGTAACTTGGCTTGTCCCGGGACAGTGAGGCCTCCTCCAGGCCCATTCACAGTTTATCTCGTGTATCATTTCAGGTCGGCACCACTGAAGCCAAAGGAAATGTGACAACAGTGCTGTACAACATCTGGAGGACAGAAGGAATCTCAGGGTAAGAACACCTCTTGTATAAATGAGTGAAGAGCCTTAGAAGTGGGAAGTGGACACCAGGATCTACAGGCAGCGACTCGGCAAACACTTTACACTTCATACACGTGTGTGGAGGAGTCGACGAGAGAGTAGAGAGAGATGTGCTGCTCAGATTAAACAGGCTGTAAAATCTTAAAGCGTCAGGACCCACTGACCCTTATCATCCAGCACTTGAGGGGCTCACAGAGCACATTTAGAAACCGTGGACGCTGATGTTCTAAAAATCACTGCACACTGGGGAAACTTCTAACGACTGGAATCCCATTGTATGAAAAGGGTAACCAATCGATCCAAGTCAGCTTAAGGTGCATCCTGGGTGAAGTAATGGAGGCAACGGAAAAACTCGAGCAACACATCCTAAAAAAAAAAAAAAAAAAGAGCGTGGGTTTAGATGAGGAGACCGCCGTTCACTAAGATGCTAGAATTCTGCTACAAAAGCAGATAATTTACATGACAGGCCAGGTAGGCATCCACCTGGCAGCAGCTTTGCCATGCTGTTCAAGTGGAAACAGGCCAAAGACGCTTAAAGGGCAGAGGTTCATGGAGGTGGCGCTCTGCTCTGCTCCCCAACTTACTGGCATAAGAATGGATGAAGTGAGAATCGCACAGCAACACGAAAAACCAGCAAGGCCAGAAATGGAATGTGACATCTTGACGTCACTCCAGATCACTTGTGCCGCCTCTGGTGAAACACAGAAGACGACACTCGGTGGCTCCCAGCTCAACTCGCCGTGGCTGCCCTCTGCCTGCCTAGAAACCTTTGCTTCTGTTTAGTGAGCTCTAGCAGCCATTTACACCCTGCCACTTTCAGGGCATCCCTGGCATCCTTTTTGGTATTGGGTGTAGCTGAATAAAACGCAACGGTCACCGCGCCTCAATGTGCTTCTAGACAGCCGGGCACAGCCTAAGCAACAGTTTTATTGTCATTCCAGCATCCATGTGTAGAAACAAAATTTGGTGCTCAGGTTCTGGTAATGATAGAAAGTGCCCCATAAGTAGCCGCTTAACCTTCGTGGTAAAGGTATCACCGATCAATACAATAAATAGAACACAATAACACTAGCTACAGAAATCTGGAACACCAGGGGGTGTCGTGAAATTCCTGACGTGGGATGTTGTGAGACAGAAATCTGGAAGAAGGGTAAACGAGACGTTCTGTCCTCCTTATCGCAGTCCGGATGTGACCACATAGTCTCCACATCTGGGAATGCCTCCGTGGCCGACGGCAATTAATACAGGGATGGGAGCGAATGGCACGGAGCAGCCAATCATGGAAAGCAAAGGTCAGCCCAGGAATTTGGGTCTTGATGATTAACTTGTGTAATTATATTGTTTGCCGTTATTAGTACAATTAGAAGATTTTTAAAAACAAAACGGTGCTTTGTGTGTTTGGGTGTGTGTGTGTGTACATAAAATCCATCCATCTTCCAAACCCTCAGGATATATTACAATAATAATCATTTTTCTCGGGGATATGTATGACATAAAGTGCTGACGCTGGTCGCGTCATTCCTCACAAACGAAGGGGGCTACGGCTTAAATCAACAGCTTATGACCTGATGGGTTCTAGAAATGTTAACAATTGTAGGTGGCAGCGACCTTCACTGTAATTCAAGCACAGGCCTGCACTCCTGTCTGCTGCTAATCCTGCAGGGTGCCCTACAGACGGGTTCAGAAGTCCTGTGCAGCAAAGTGGTCTTCGTGTGGCACGACTTTCAATACCTCCTCAGAGGCACCTTGGATGAAATGAGCAGTATGGGTGACGTATGTATGGATTAAAAAAAATGATAAAGGGGTCTGTGTGTGTGCGTGAGCGCGCGCGCGTGTGGGGTTCATTCTTACTCTTAACCCGCTTATTGAGGGTTGAGTTGCAGGGCAACCAGAGCCTATCCCAGCAGCCACTGGGCACAAGGCAGGGACGACACCCTGGACAGGGTGAACCCGCACTGATACACACAAACACTGGCCAATTGAGCAATGCCAGTCCAACTACCCTGCAAGTCCTTGGACTGTGGGAGGACACAGGACTGGTGAGGGGGTCAGGTATGTGGACATGGGGAGAACATGCAAACTTCACACAGGGACCCTGGTGTTGGCAGTGTGCCACCACACCATGCTCTGTATGTATATATTTATCTGTATGTATAAAATACACGTGCCGGGTATAGTTGGCACCATGGTGCCAGCACTGTTCTGCTCAAGACTCTGTGAGCCCAGCCACGTCTTATTTTGGAGGGTTTTTCTTTGGCCTGTAAATCCCACAAAGTTCTCGTTAGGCTCTTAGCTGTGGTGTTGCCGTTTTGGTACACAAGTGTGTTCTTACGATAAAATGTGGCAGCATCACCAAGAGGATGCCAGGAGCGGGTAGGGGGCCGATGGGATCAGCACACACTTTCAGAAAGAAAGGTTGAGAGCAAAGCTGCAGCGGCCTGTCCTACGTGTCACCTGACGTTTGTCATTCTGTATGCTCCTGGTCTGAGGTACAAGGGGGCCAGCCGTCCCCTTCATGAAGGTGCTCTCCAGAGGTCGTTGATCGTGTGTTTTGGTGTTCAGCTAACGCTCGACTGCTCGCCGATTGTAACCGATCCCAAATGCAGGAGACACTGACAGTCTGAACAGTCAGCATTGCATCTCTGCTGAGGATTCGTGTTGTTTCCAGATTTCCTTCTAGACGTGGACGTGTGGATAAGTCGATTCTGGAGCTGCGCTTGCGATCCTCGATAGTCACTGCACACAGAGACTGTGATTGGGTGGCCACCTTCTGTCACCGTTCTTTAAGATTTGCAGCTTTTCTTATTTATCTGTTTATCACATTCAATACACGACAACGTGGCCCACTCCACTTTCTGTTAAACTCCCACGCTACTCCAAGGAAGGGCAGCCCAAGCCTTGGGAGAAAGCGGCCCAGCATTCACCTAGGGCAGGATTGGTGACGTTGATTGATGCGACTGGTGAAGCCGCTTCCTTCCACATAACGGCTACAGTAGCTTTATTGAGCCCCCTTTGTAACTCCTCCACCCGCCACCCCAACGTTCTCCACAAACGGCGCTTTGTTAATCTTCCGCTCGGCCCCTGCGTCGAGTGTCACGTTTAAACACAGAGAAGTTCTTTTCCGCTGGGCTCGGCGCCCTTCACACGCGAGATGAGTTGCATCAGCACAAGGCTTTGCAGCGCGAGCCCCCCAGACTGCTCTGCTGCGACATGCTTTGTACAAATTGCTGGGCTTTAAACCTGTAATTATGTTAATATGCCCAATTGCTGTCTAGTGAAGCCATAAAGCACTTCCATGTGTGCGATTGCCTCAAGCTGTTAGCGGAGTTCAGCGCCACAAAAACCACAACAACTGCAATCAGAGCCTGACATGACACCACCGACAACTGCAAGATGTTTGCAGCGCCGCGGCTTTGCTTTGTGCCTTTTCACAAGCAGGAGAAGCGTTAGGAAACAGTGATGGGCCGGCCGGCCGCCTGGCACCCAAGCGGATTGGGCATTCGTGTCGGCGTTCGGGCAGCATTCGTCATCAACCGTACACCAGGCTAAGCTTTCTTTGTAGAAAGATCTTCAGAGGAGTCTGTGGACTTGGGACGCACGTGGCAGAGTCCTGTGTTCACCCTCTGAATTAGTGGGCACTCGTGCCAATACCATGGCAGGTGTGGGAACAGGGTCAGTAAACTGTGGTGTGTCGGACTCTGTAGAGACTTTGGGTGGCACACGCAGACCTGCCTCGTCATCCATCCTTAAATGGCTCCGTTTGTGTCTTACCAGTCTGGGTGTAGAAACACATTTGTGTCTTATGGCATCGTCATTTTGTAGAGATCCCCACCTTGGGCTTCTCCTGGCTGGCTTGGACAGAGCGGCCATTCCTTCTGTCATGTGGTGGGTTCGGCTGTGACAGATGAGGACCAGGGTGGCATTGACAGATATGAGCGCACTTTAAAGAGGAACAGTTGTAGTGTATCTATCTATAGAGGAAAGGGTGGGAGCACTGGGAACACTGGGGGGTTTATTGGGGGTAGTCCAGTGACAGTGCAGGTGTAGTTTACTGGAAATCCCAAGAATCGACGTGACAGCCCACCCCGCTATGGCAATGCAGGCTACGCACGGCTCCAGCACACAGTAACGTGACGCACTCGTCACTCACTCTTCACGCAGGTTGGCTTCGAAGTAGTAAACATGGCCACTCCACCAAACAAGAGGCTGAAGGTGCACCTCGGCAGTGTGTCAGAGTCCTGGTGGTGGTGGCTGTGGACAGGCTCAGGGTTAGTTAGGCCATCGCTGCTCTTCTTTGCTGTAAACAGTGAGTGCAGTGGCCATGTTGTTTAATCCTACAAGAGAAACTGACTGACCCACTCGGACCTTGAGCACCCGCCCACAGACCCTTCATGTCTCCAGCGTGGACAGGGAAAGGGGTGCAACCAACCCGCTGATCCATTCAGTGTGGCACATCTCAGGCCTCATGGTGCTCAATCCCGTGTGCCACTCGTGCACGATCGGCCTTGCCAAGTATTTCTCTGTCATATATGGCAGTGGATATGAATGACTCTCTGCTGTCTGTCTGCGATGGAGATCTTCTCTGAGAAGAGTTACACTTTTGATAGCGGTGGGAACAGAATCGACGGCGAGCCAAGTGTTGACTGTGTGTCCGTGTAGTTTTCCCAATTCAGGCTCTTGGCACATTACGTGTTGACTGTAAGTTGTCTTGTGTTGTTGCTCTGGTGAGTGAGTTGTGTAAGTCGTTGAGACCTCGTAGCTTTGGGTTTCTGATTTACATTAAGAAGTTCCCTTTTTTTTCTGCTATTTGAGTCTTTGGCTGCCAACTCTGCATGGGACAAGCAGTTAGCTTCAGTAGTGCCAGCTGAGGGGGAAACTCCACAGGAGGAGAACAACTTAAAACTTCGGCCCATTTCACTCATGGCTTCATTCTCGTCCAGATACCTTTTAAGGGTTCTCATGGGTCCACTTGAGCTCCACGACTCCCACAGAGCTGTGTGTGTAGAAGTCTAAAGTGCACTCCCCTTAGTCCCCACTAGGTGTCCAAGTCCACATTCTCAATGTAAAGCTCGCCGATTAAAGGGCGCATTTTTAGATGTCTTCAGAGCGTTTCTCGGACTGTAACTGTGGCACCAGATGTTCATCGCCCTTCTCGTGCTCTCTCACCGAGACTTTGCTCTTTCTGCAGGTTGTTTGCTGGCATTGTCCCACGGGTGGCCTGGATCAGTTTTGGAGGGTTCATTTTCTTGGGTGCCTACGAGAAGGCACGCAGTTTGCTGCTCTAGGGAGAGCCCATCTGTGCTCCTGGATGGGACACTCGCTCGTCCACACTGCAGTTGAACTCATCGAGAGACGACGTGGACTTTTTTTTTTTTTTTTTACGTATGCAGAGAGATTTCTTGGCAAGCTGAAATGTCACAACAGCGCCGGACACAGTGACACCAATTCCATAACTGGAGTCCCATTTTAAAACTTGATCTGTACTGGTGTTGCTGCTACTTGTCACAAGGGCCACCTCAGGGTCTTCAGGAGGAAGGACTCGTCATTCCATTACTCGGGTTGAACACCGGGCTGCACGTGCAGGTAGAAGATCATCACCAAGGGACATTTGTTATGCAGTAAGTGACACCTTTGTTATTGTACTTGTGCTATTAAACCAACCGGCCAAGTCCATCTCCAGTGACCTCAGGTGCAAGACAAGGGCTACTCCCCTCACCGTCGAACCACGTCTTCTCAGACAGTTGGGATGATGGGAGGCGCAGAGATGTTTTTGAGCCTTTTTGAATTCAAGCTTTGGGCTAAGGGGTGTTAGCAGTGTCCCATGTATCCTCCATCCCTGCAGGGAGTGAAGTTTGTAAGAGTGGTCAGCTTCACCACAGGCATGTGGTCATTGCTGGTCATCCAAGGCTCTTGGCCAATGGTGATAACCATGAAAATCAACCTCACCAGCTAATAGTTTTTATCAAATATTTGTGTGGCAGGAATAAGCAAAGAATGGACGTGGCTAAAGGTGAGCGAGTAGGCCCAGCGCCATGGCATTTGACACACTTGTGGCCAGCGCTCGGTCACTCTCGACTCCTGCCGCTTCAAAGCTCTGCCATCAGACCCTTGGTGCCCACTCTGTTTGGTTTTGCAGGGTTGATGGCCAGTATTTTGTCTCTTTATTAAATAATCAGTTGAAGCTCTGGATGCTTCACAGGTTCCTTATTGAGGCCAAACACCCTAAGCAGGTCTTGGGCAGATCCGTGACACGACTGAAATGCAGGAGTTTATAGTCCTTGGCCAAACTTCAGCAGGTGGGTAACTCAGTTAAGGGTGCAGTCTGCCCTGCCAACTCCTTCGAATCGTGAATTCCAGCACACTGAAGAGTAAAACTTCACCTTTTGAGGATAAGCCACACGGGCGCCATGCAGTGGCACTGAAATCCACCCTGCTGGCTTCATTCAGACCACCAGTTCACCTCCCTTTGCTTTTTAAATGGCAGCGAGGAACACAAGACCTGAGCAGGAATCACCTGAAAGTCTCACTTCAAATAGTGTGAAGAAATGGGAGACAGCAAGAAACTGAAGTCCTGACAATTCCTAACTAGCTGTGGGCCACAACTCCCTGAACTGATATTCACAGAATTCATGGAAAAACGAGCGACATTACAAAGACCACATGTGGAAGAATGAAGGCCAGGGAATTGGCATCTGATTAAGAAACGGGATGAAGTGCGGCCTTCCTGCACCAAACTTGAGCGCCATACCACAAGGCTTCACTCACACTCACTTGAAGCTGCAAGAAAATGGATGTTAGCGCAGAGTCCTGGTGGGATTACAAAAACCGCCCCCCCACTTACTGAGTAATCAAAAGTGTGAACGTCACCCACTCGTAGACACTGAAGAGCATCGTCTCCATCGCTTTCTGTGGTCCGTCATCAGTTGGACGGCTGGCTGCCCAGGGTCCCGGTGCGTTTTATTAAACAAAGAAAAAAGACCACGGCAGGCCGGCGTTTTACTAAAAGTTTTATTTCCACAGCCGAGGGCTTCTGCTCCTCCGCTAATTAACTGAATGCCTCTAAACACCAAGAGTTTAAATTACGTGTTTTAAGTGCAAAAAGAGTCTTAGGCCATTGTGTGCTGCTGATCTTGGTAACACTAAACTGACAAATGTGAAGTCGTCGTTGTCATCTTTTTTTTTTTTTTTTAATAAGGCACCAGATGAGGGTTTTGCTTTTTTTTTTTTTCCTCCTCTTCTTCAATAAGAAAAAGAACGAACCACCGCAAAGGCAAAAAGTTTTAAAAACTCTACATTCTCATTCTGTTATTTCTGTAATGAAGAAACCTTAAAATATCCGCTTTTATGAAAACTCTTCTGTACATCCTAACAATAAACTCTCTTCATGCTCAAACGCAACTCGACTGCTGTACTATGAATAAGACTTCCCCAGGGAAGATTAAAACGTATGTACAACGTGGAACGCTCGACATGGGCTCTCGCCAAACAAGCTGTGTCCTCAAACTTCACAAGCCCTTTCCTTGGAGAGCTGTTGGTGTCCAAGTTGAGGTAGTCCGTACAATCCAAAGATCCTAAAACGGGCTTTCAGTGCAAAGACCAGACAGGCAGACAGACAGGCTCGTCCTCTTAATCACTGGCTTTCCTCAATGAAGAACATTCATCACTTAGATGTCCATTCATCTTAAAAGTCTGTCCAGCCTCGCCGATGCCTCTACTGTCCAGTGAGCAAGAAGGAAAACTACCATCTGTGTCCGGCCCCAGGCCCGATCCCAACGCCGAGAAGCGCACAGCGTCTGGCGGCTCTGCACTCCCTCGCGTCCACGATGGTGAACCTGGAAACGCGGCGAGAAAGAAAAGCAACACGTCAGAATGCTTTTAAACTCCACACAAATTTTAGGAAGAATCCCGAGAAACCAATTGCATGCAAACTACCACGGGTGTCTGGCTGCCCTCTGATCCCTGCTTTCCTCACATGATGGTAAGTGCCAGCCTGTCCATTTTGGGTATTTATTCTCTTCTACTTTAGGGGTCACTTTTTCTGTGTGTTTTCCCAGCTTCCCACTTAAAAGCATAAACAACTTAACATGCCAGGTAAGAAAGAAAAAACAAAACCCAAGAGGGAGCCTTCACCTTGGTGGTCCGTGTCGCTCATCCTGTCGTGGTTACTGGGGTACCTTGACGTGTGCAAGTCTCTTCTCAAGCAAGTGTCCGGGGCCCCCCGGCTCGGCTCATGGCCACGACTGCACGAGTTGATGTTGGAGTTGCTGGCGCGGAGCTCCTGCTGATACATTTCACCACACTGGCAGTTCTGAGGGGGCGCGCTGGAGCTAGTGGCATCAAAATACTCCGCCGCAGGTCGATATCCACCTTACAGAGAGCAAACAAGCCAGGTAAGCAGCATCCTTTGTAAATGGCACAGTCGGGTCTCAAAATAAACCAAATAGACTTGGATGGCACGCATGCAGAGCAGTTGAGCTCCACGGCCTTCACCTTCGTCACACTGTGTTGTGTTCCAACTTCTGCTAAAATCATTTAAAGGCCAGCAGGGCCCACTTACCCTGTGGTCTGGGTTTGCTTTCCAATGCCCAGTGCAGTGAGGGGGACAACGTGCCATCCTTCAAATGAGACGTAAAACAGAAAGTCTGTGTGCGAATACAAGATCTCTAATGTCCTGGCTAACTGACCACAAGCAGCTGGTCGTGCTGGCCACCTAATCACTTCTCGCCTACTCTCTCACACTTCTTCACCAGCTAAGAGCTTGTGTGGGGTGAGCGGACTGGCAGCAGGTGGATGGTAGACATTAGGGAAGCACCAACGTCCAGGTTAAAGAAGTGCTATAGAAATGGAATTCTAATAATAAACCTTAAACAGATAAGACTGCAGTGATCCAATGGTTCAACCAAGACCTCCACGCCTGCCACCCATCCATTGTCAGTCAGATCATCTCTCAATTTGGGGCTCTTCAGAAACAGTTATGAGGTCAATAAAACAAGTGCTGTGTGTATTAATATAAAGTTTACTGACAGTGTGAAAGTGGGCTTCCCGGGAGACTGGACCCCCTTGGCTCCAGTGCTGCAGAGAGAGGCTTGAACCCCCTGCCATCGTTAACTTGATTGGTCATGTTAGGTGTAGTGTTGGACGTTCTCCTTTGTGTGTACACCACACTCGTTCATATTCTATTTGAATGTACGTGACGATGACCCAAGGACTCAATGTCAGTAGAGTGCTTACCTTTATCTCGGTCCTCCTCTCTAACGGCACAGGGCTTCACTTGTCTGCACGTCCCATGTGCTCCCGGGTCCACACAGGCCACCGCATCACTTCGACAAACTCCTAAAGACAGAGGGGACATGGGCACGGCCTGAACAGTCAATTTCTTAATATCTGTCTTCAAGTAATTGTTATATTTTGGAAGTTTGTCACCATTTATAGAAAGCTAGATCTAAAGGGCTCAAAGGTGGCTGTAGAATACGTGGAAATGAAGAGCAGCAGCTGCTTAGAGATGGCGCTCTTCATGTCGAGCTCTCGTCTCTCTATATTTCATATAGTGCCTTTCCTCTCCGCCTCTAATATACATGAATAGCTCTCTGCTGTCAGCCCTCGACTCTGAACCCTGACCATCTGGCTTTCTGCACACAGCAGTCACCCGAGCCGCTGGTCCCTAAGTGGGGTGAGGCCTAGCTGGGGGCCGCGAGTCCCGTGTTTTCATACCGTTGCTCTCAATGTGTCCATTTGGAGAAGGCCCAATGTTGGTTTCCAGCCTGAGGCACATATCTTGACGATCAGATAGAGTTCCTTGAGAGGAGAGGTAACTTGGGACATCTGGAGGAACTATGGTCTCATCTGGACGATTTAAAAAACAAAGAGAAATCAGTTGGCTTTTGTTTTTCAAGCCTCCCCGAGGCAAAGGATAAGAAACAAACAAACAATCCGAGGTTTACTAGACACGAACAAAAGTGAAATCATTGTGTGCGTCCTAAATGAGTTTTGTTGCCGCTGCTCTCGTATTTTAGAGTAATAAACTTCTAAGGGCACAGCAGTCAACAAAAGGTCTCTCCTTGTACTCATCTGGCCGGGCCATTGTCTTCAGAAAACAAAAAGTGAACAACGCAATGCAGCGCGGCCCACTCACTCGCAGTGTGTGTGTGTGTGTGCTGAACCTGGAATGGCGGAGCTGGGCGGCCCCAGTGCTACTGCCATGGTTAAGGTTGTGCTGTAATGACAGATATCTGAGTGTGGCACAATCGCCTTATTATTGTCAACACTGAAACTGGATGCCAGGCGTCCCCCACTCTTGGTGGTGTTGGACACTTTGTCCCGTTACTGACAGATGCTGTTGTCTGTACCTGGAGACAGCAGTTTAATGGCGGCCCACCCACCTGTGTTGGTAACGCTGTACTCCTCGCTCTTCTTCCTCGTCTGATAGATGATGCACACCCACACAAGTGAGGTCAGCACGATGCTACAGACCACCGCGATGACAATGATGCCAACCGTCATTGTGTTCTCTCTCTTGTGGGGCTCCACCATGCAGACACTTGACTGCTGGATGCTCAGGTGGCTGTGTGCCCGCTCCGTCCCGAGGGTATTGGACATCACACAAGTGTATTTTCCTGCATCCTCTGGGCCAGCATTGCGGATGACCAGCAGCTGATTTCCAGGAGTGAAGTGGTGTCGCTCCGTTACTCTCAGTGGCTCGTCTTCCTTAAGCCACGTGATGCGCGGAGTGGGGCTGCCGAGAGCTTTGCACTGCAGAGCCACCGTATCACCCACGGCCACGTTGTGATCTTCCAGCTCCTGGGCCAAGTAAGGTGTTTCTGTGCACAGGAGGATTAAAACAAAACCAAAGTAAAGTAAATAAGCGATGCCAAGGGCAGACTTTAGTTGGCACGTCTCCCCCTTCACTCGTGTAACAGGACAGACAGTTCTGGATTGTTGAATGTAATTCTTACTGTAGACCTTACAAACATTTACATTTCCTAGGAGCTGCGACCACAAGCCTTTTCTGCCCAGTTTGTGCTTTTTTTCTTGTTTACCTTCACTTTAGATGCTTCTACGCGATTGGCACTTTTCTGCTGAAATTACCCTTTGGTGTGAAAATGCAGACATTAAAGGGGAGCAAAGGCTTCATTAAGAAAGTGGGCAGAGCAGTCGGTCAGTCAGTGTGGCACAGCAGTACCTGCTCCTTCTTCTATCTGCTCAGTTTATACGTCACATTACTGTGACACGTAGGCGAGTACCAGCGGGGGGCGCAGTGTGTTCAGGGTGGACGGTGACGGCAGGCCACGGTGCAGATCCTACAGAATCAATGTGGGTGCTTCATATGCGGACATACACATGGAGGTGTGCTGCTGTTCTTCTTCTGTTTCTCACAAACCGCAATACAAGCGTTGCATACTCCCCACTGTAATGACGGGACCCATTTTAAAGGTCTCGCCTGCCATCTTTTTCTGTAGAGAAGTGTATTTAACCCACAGTGAGGGGGAAAAAAGGAACACAGTGAAGAATAAAATGCCTGTTTTAATCTCGTCGTTCTGTCATTAAAGTGAATTGTCACCTTAAAAGAGACCCAGCTGCGAGTCACTGTGTGCTGCTGGGGTCTCCTCCTGCACTGACAGCAGCGGCGGATGTACCACCAAAGGGTAATTTCAGAAGAAAGCTGCCAGTCGAGTATAAGCATCGAAGGCGAAGGTAAAGAAGAAAAAGGCCCAAACTGGGCAGAAAAATAACACACAAGGGTTGTGGTCGCAGCTCCTAGGAAATTGAAATGTTTGCAAGGTCCGCAGTAAGAATGCCACACAAAACCCGTTTAGAATCCTAAGATGTACACTCGATATCACCTTCATGATGAAGTGTGTTAAAGCGGGTACAGCAGGTTACCAGTAGGGGGCAGTAAATGATCTTGTGCTGCATTTTGCCACATTGGCACCCTTTAAAGATGTGGGACTGGTGTGACTGGGAGTGCAGCCTGTGATGAAGTGGCCTCCTGTTCACCTTATGCCCCAGCGCTGCTGGCATAACCTCTGCGCCTTAAGTATTCAAATATTACATAGTCACACAGACAGACAGTTGCTCTGCTTATCAATAAGTCCTGCAGGAGGACGATGACGACGACGACACCTTCTCTTACCTAGCACTGTCAGAGTAGCACTGGCGGAGATGTTGCCAGCAGTGTTCTGGGCAGTACAGCTGTAGACCCCCATGTCTTCTATCTTCACATCCATTATGAAGAAGACATCATCATCGGGCATGACATGCATGCGCCTCTCCCGGGCTGCAGGGAAATCTGTGCCTCCATCCTTCTGCCAAGCAATCTGGGGTGTAGGGTGCCCTTCGGCCGCACACTCCAGTCTGGCAGTTGTGCCAGTGCGGATGGTGATATCGCGAGGGGTCTTCACAAAGGATGGCAGCACTGAAAATTTAAACAAAAAGGAGGAGTGAGTAAGCAACAAGCAGCTGCAGTTGGCGTGTGGCTTTTTAGAAACTCGCAATCTGCTCGGTCCAAAGGAGACAAGAAAATCCAAATGTGACCGGAGTACAGTTTGGGAAGAGCAGCTGCTCCCTCAAATGTTCAAAAACGGAGAAGTGTCAGACGTGTTCAGCAGTGGACTCCATGTTAAAGGGGTCCATCTTAACAGCAGAAAGCAGTCTCTCTTAGGGGTATCACAGTGTGAAGCAATGCAGCCACTGGTGTCTAAGAGGAGCGGACTGGTGCCGTCACTGGTCTAGTACTAAGCCACTGGGAGGACTCCAACATGGCCCTGCACCCCATCAATTCTTGGATCTGCTCCGTCCACTCTTCTCTAGTGATTTATATAACAATGGCCGCATTGAGTCATGTTACCTCTCTTCGCCCCCCAAAGCCAAACTCTGATTGTTCCCATTTAATGTGCAGCGGCAGACTTGGTGAGATCTGCACCACGTAATAAATGAGCCACTTTGGGTAAAAGAGCCTACCAAGCCTAAAGAGAAGCCTGCTCACTACTGCTGACGTACAGCTAACGTACCGTTCACTGTGAGCCGAGCTTTACTGGAGTAGGTCGAGCCGAAGTGATTGGTGATGATGCACTGGTAACGGCCCTCCTCGGCAAAGCTGACGTGTTGCAAATGCAGGATGGTGGTGTACTCCATCATCTCCCCATCTTTGGCACGGACATGGGCAAAGTTCTCCATGTTGGCATCACGCAAGAACTCCTGATCCTTGCGCCAGGCAAAGATCATTGGGGAGCTGCTGCTGCTCGCGGCCGTGCACGTGAAGCGGACGTCTTTTCCAAGTACCGCCATGGTAGTTTCAGGCTGCACGATAATTTGTGGCTTCGGAAAGTCATCTGAAAAAAAAAAAAAAAAAAGTGTATGGCTGGGGGTCTGCAAACGGGCATCCAGAGTCTAGAAAATGGGCAGACGATCTCAACTGGCACTTGTACATATCTAACGGCTTCACACTCCTGCCAGACACTAAGGGGTACTGGCATCCTAATAACTCGAAAGGCTGCATTCACAGAGAAGTTTCCAATTATGGAGGAAGATTTCTGTTAAAATTAAATAAATATGCAAATAAATGGATTGTGAAATGTGACAATAAATAATAACAATGGGTGAAGAATGAATAAGGTGTCAGGAAACAGATGTACCGTATTCTGCTTTTTTATTTCTTTGCCTATTGGGGTGGATGCTCTTTCAGCCCCCAAATCCAAAATGCCAAAGAAACAAAAAAACCAAAATCAAATGAAACTCTAAAGGAAAATAAAGAGCTTTCACCCCTCTGTCTGCATCTTCTGCTTTTCTCCCTTCTTTCCACCCAACGCCAAGTTCAGGAGAGCAGCTGCTGCCCCTGGTCCCCTTAATGCCAGATCTCTGGGGTACGTGGGCAGTCCCTCCAGGTATGGGCACAGCCATATAAGACCCCTGGGGTGGTTTACCAAAGCTCCTCCTTACAGACTGCTGGCCCATTTTTAACCGACGGGCCTGCGGGGGTCTCAGTGTCCCTCCACTAGATTTACCTTTCCCTACGTCTGTCTCCAGCTGGCACAGGTTATGTGACGTCAGTGTGATGTGTCTCCGCACCTCCTGCTACAGATTCTGACCACAGTCCCCTTTACAGTATTACTACTCTTCTTCATTTGAAGCCGTACATGAAGCTGTCACTTACACCCATCAACATACAAGGGGCTTAGTGATTGGCTGAGGACGTCTGAGAGACCCGCCTCTAGCACCTGCCACTCAGAGCAATCAACCAATAAGCCCCAGGAGTCTCTGAGTAAGCTGCGTGCTCCGAGTTGTGACTGGATGGTTACGTTAAGTCGAGAAGCTCCTGATGTGCTGGCTGTTACCACGAAGATCTTCACCCACTCGGGAGACGACTCACCAATTAAAAAACAGTACACCTTTGACGACTGAAAATGAGAGTTTACATTACGAGGCATACTTCATGTTGCATGTGACATGATGGGAACTCTTAGCGATATCTTCCTAATTACGAATGGCTTTGCAGCGATAGCCAAGGTACAGTAACATTAACTTGGATTTGTTTAAGGGAGGTTTACCCTCACGGTGTAGAACTTGATTTGGACAATTTCTGTGACCCCTACCTGAGTTTGACTCGATTACGTTGATTTGTAAATCACTTGAAGTGAACACATAAATACATAAGCAACAAAATGCACGTTTTGTGATACCTTCAGTCTTATTATTTACAGTCACTTATGTGGTTATTTAATTTTGTCCAATCTAGTCCTCCATGCTCAAGAGCCATAACCAACCAAGCGGTGCAGAGGAGCGTCACCAGGGGCTGCACACACAAGTGACAAGGCCACCCCTGCTTATGACATCCAAAAAAGGAAGGTCACCTTTTAACTCAAAGCCAATGTCTAAGGGCAAAGAATTGCACACACATGAGAAATGAATACTGGCAAAAAGAAATGGGAAGAAGCACAACATGACAATACAGAGGTAACCAGTGCAGCACGGACTGGGCCATTGGTCACTTCCTTGACATGAAGGAATATTGAAGTTCCTTATTATAGTGAGGGCACCACAAATAATAATAATAATAATAATTCTTTGCATTTCTATACACTTTTCTCACTATTCAAAGCACTCAGCAATTGCAGGTTAAGGGCCCAACAGAGCAGAGTCCCTATTGGCGTTTACGGGATTCGAACCGGCGACCTTCTGATTGCCAGTACGGATTCCTGGCCTCAGAGCCAACAGAAAGACAAAGAAATATTAGTACTAGAAATAAACATATTGATGAAGAAAAAGAGACATACATTTAGAAATGATCTGCTAACCAGCAGTGTGCCAGCCTGTCATGCCAGGCAGCTTTTAATACACCTGGGGGGGTCCTTTTATTTTATTGCCTCGCCACTTGCGCTGCATGGAAATCCCAAAAGATCTGGCGATTTCTTGACAAGAACAAAAGGGCAGAAATCTCAGTAGTTCTCTGCTGCGACTCGAGATACCCTGTGCCCGTCTTACCACACACAAAGCTGTCTGCTGGAACGCTGAAGATGCTGCTGCTTTTCAAAACCTCTGGGTGGGCACACAGGCCATCTGTGCTCGACTGAAGGCCTTTATCAAGAAGCCACTCGGGGAACCATCTCAGCTGGCAGTCACATAGGAAGCTTTCACTCTTTATGTATCTTTATTGTGAAGGAGAGAACAACAAAACAGAAAAGAGGATTACTAGCACTGGAGATCAGCTCTGCTGCCCCCCAGCCGCCCGCCAGACCAACGTCTTCCAGTGAGAACGACCCTGGACACTACCACACTGGCTCACTGCTACGTCAGTGGGATTCTTCTAAGGAGGACGACTGGAAACATAACGTCAATCGCCTAGCAGGGGCACAGCTGAGCCAAGATGCCAAGCCTTCCTTCTGGGCGTTCAGGCCTGTTGAGTTTTGTGTTGGTAACGACTCATCCCTGAAATCACACTGGCTACGCTGCTCTTTTTCCCTTTTTTAAAATCACACAGGCTGCTTTCTTTAGTCTTACAACGCTCAAATAAAAAGGTGACGTTCACCTGAAAACCAAGGAAGGGCTGGCAGCACAAATTCTCTCAGTTTTGACGGACAGGAAATTCTTAACTTGTCAGCCAGAATGAACTCCTCGTCCTTAGCGGACTGTCGAATCTCCTCAGCCGTCCATCTTCATGCGTTGTCACCCGCCCGCCATAGTCGATATCAGCAGCAGGATTTCCAAAGCCAAACTCCCCAATCTAAATGACGACTCGGCATCTTCAGAAGGCTTTCTGGGACTTGGCTGTCCCTCTCCACGTGGATTTACTGAAACCCCTTTGAGTTAATGAGCACAGCCAGTACTGTAGTGGGATGGATGTCAAGAAATTCAAGGAGTACCCAGTAAGGTCTGGGTGGCTGATGAAGCACTTTGAGCTACTGTTTAAAATGTGCTACACAAATAAATATTATTATTAACACAAAGTGTTACAAATCGTAGGCTCAGTTATCATTTTACAAATGGAGGCCTACAAACACCAACGCCATAAAACGACTTCACTGGTAAGGACACAAGTGGATTCAGAGGCTCGCTGCACCTTCTCCTGCTGGCCGTAGCGCCTTTCCTCCAAGTATTCTGATTATGTGCAAGTTTGGATGATTGAGATGTGCAAATTGTCCCCTTGTGTGGGCTCGGTGACAAAGTGCTGCCTTGTAAAGGGTCGGCATCCCCTGTGACCCTGAATGAAACCATCAGGGGTCCAAACCTGTTTAACCAAAGTGAAGGGTCACGGAGCGACAGTGCATCTTGGCAGAGGTCTTGTCTATGTCAGGCCACGTCACTGTGATGGCCTACGCTGGTGGAGATGCCAAGTTGCTATTCTGGTTAATAGAAGTTAAGGTCCAGGATCGTGCTGCTGGCCTGGCATACCTAAATGAAAATCTCAGTTTGGGATCTCGCCCCTCATTCATCTCAGCTGCTCCTCCTACACCCGCGCTCACACGTCCAGCAGCGATGCTCAAAGTGATTTTACGTTTTCCGAGTTGGAGAGGGCGAGGGTTTCGTTGCTCGAGTTTAAAGTGTGAACTGCCTGGCTGGCTGATTTACTGAGACGCTTTACACATCAAGGCGGCCTACGCTTACTTCACCATAAACATCACAAAACATTACAGCGGGAACGGCAAATAACTCACAGCTCTTTCAGGTTCTTCATTTTAGCAAAGGCCTCTGCCTGGATGGAGCGGATGGCGTTGTCTGCCAAGTTTCTAAGAAAAGAAAAGCATTCAAAAAAGGGGGAAAAAAAAAATGGGAGTTACACTCAAGTGTTAATTTTAGAGCAGCACATTTACACTCGAGAGCCTCTGCTATCATGTTCTCCATTTGCTCTCAGAAAGCCACTGGCCACTCCACAACTCGGCATCTGCTCGCTTCACACACACACACACGATGAATTTGGCCAAATTAGTAACAAGAAAAATAAAACATTACATCCCGCGGCATTCGTGGGGTTGTTGTTTGCCTTTTTAATTCTTCACAGTACATATTTAGAAAGCTTATGTAAATTCTTACAAATTCAAAACCGGCCATATGCTTCCATGTCGTGCCGTTTGCTTCAGGAAAAAAAAGGCCAAAGTTGAAGCCGACTATAACGAGAAGGAAGCAGCTGGCCTCCACAAACAGCCCGTCGTCTCAATTTACAAAGAAACGATTAAATGGCCAGCAGTCCTCTCAAGCAGCCACTTTTGGCAGCTCTGCCTGCAACACAAGAGCATGCTGGGATACTCACAGGTGTTCGAGGGCCTCCAGGCCTGAGAACGCTCTCTTGGCCACAGACTTGATCTTGTTTCCAAACAGAGTTCTGTAGGTCACATTCAGCAGGGAATGAAAGGAAAAAGAAAACGAAAAAGAGAGAATGAATGAGTGCGACCGAGTCCTGCCCTCCCGCCAGCGATATTTACACTGACAACTCTCTTCCAGGAAGTTCACACACATTTGTCCGGTGCCCTCCCCAGACCAACGACGGACCATCTTGAAAAGTCATTACTCAAACAGAGAACAAAAACGGGCTCCACGTCCAGAGCGTGCATCTCGTCCCGCTCGCTGACAGCAGCAATGGCTTCACGGCCGGAGGCCGACTTTTGGACTGATTTATGTTACTTAAAAGTCAGCAAAACGAGAGGACTATTTATGGAGAGGGGCAACACCTGCAGCCAGTGTCAAGAAAGCAGACCACCTAACCCTACCTCTGTTCATTCTCCCAGTGTTCACACCCACCTGCTTAGTGTGGCGCTCGATCAGCAAACAGGGAATGGCACTACATAGCAGACGGGTTCTACTTCAGTAAACCCCAAAGAGAAACCCACAATCCTCCAGGAAAAATGCAGAATATAAAGACAAAGGGCAAAACATTTAACAATCCCCACACACAAATCCTGTAAACACATCAAAATGTCGGAATTAGCATAAGCCACCTCAGGCAGGGTCTTCAGAAGGTAGACGTGGTGACCAATACTTGACATGTTTCAACTCTAAACAGTCTCAGTTTTAATAGAAATATGTCACTTGGCACCCTCTGATCGAGGTCCACAAAGGGCGGGATCCTTAGTCAGGTCAGGGAGTATGCATTGGTACAGCGAGCGCATTGCCGTGCCCACCACACGATGACACACCTCGGAGTCCTGGTTGGCAGACACGCAGTGCGGTCCCAGCCCCGATATCGCTAACACACCACACGACGTCCAGCCGCAGAGTCTGTCAGACTTGCCAACAGAAGTTGTGAATCTCAGAGCTCTAACATGTCAGTTTAGTCAATCACTGGGCAAGTCAAGTTTAACGACTATGTGGCGCACCTTCTCCTGACCGCCAAACCTTTTCCTTTCACCCACCATTCTGTCTCTTCTGCTCGTGAGCTCCTAAACACTCCTGGTGGTCCTTAGTCCTCCTCGGTGCGTTACACAAGTGGTGCTTGTGAATGAGCAGCTCTCATGTGTGCCAACCCTGTTGGAGCGGGTCACTGGGTGTGAAAGAGTGTGCTGCCAACTGCCCCCAACTCACTAACATTAAGTGAATGAATGTGACAGACGAGGTGGCACGGCTGTTGTACTCACCAATAGCTTTAGGCTTCTAGTCGTGGCATAAACCATCATAGAGGGCACTGGTGCGGATTTACAGCCAACCGAGTTGAGGTGCACGGCCGAGGGCCACAGGACACCAAAAGTTAATGTTGTTCTACAAATTGCCAACCCCAGCCACAGCAGTAAATCTTTTATTAATTATTCTTATTACCTCCTCACAGGGCCTCACGTGTATCCTGAAGATATGTTTTCATCGGCGCTGCTCCGTGTGGCTAACTCTGATGCACTCGACCCGCACCACCTTTATGGTATTTCTACGGGCGTCGCCAGCGCCAGTGCTAGGTTATTTTGTGCCTTAGGCCAAGCTTACTAGTGTGCCAACAGACTGTTTGGTAGCCCCCCCGCCCGGCTGGTCCTTTGTTGCAATGAAATAACAGAGATACAGCCATTGTGACATTCGGCCAAGTCGGCACATGACTGCACTTGCCCACACTTCTACCCTCGTCCTCATGTCTGCATGCAGCGAGTCCACAGTGAGATGTGTCATGCAGATGACATTTATGGTCAGGTGCCACTCATCAACAGCAGCATGACACACCCATTAAAGGACACGAGGCTCCTCAGATAGTTGTGTATGGCAGGACTGTGTTGTTCAGCCGGACCTCCAGGTGTGTATAAATCTGTAGCACAATATGGCGCGTAGTCTCAGGGGGGTTCCTGACAGGCCACATCTCCTCCTCCTCCTCCACATTCTGTAATGTTCTGCTGCTGGTTCTCCCTGTGTAATCTACACGTGTCAGCATTAGCAATGACCACGAAAACCTTACAGTGATTTAGGTGGGCTCTACAATGGATGGACAAAGGACTAAAGCAGCAATGTGCTGGCATTAAGTGCCACACTGTTAATTCACTGGGTCCACAGGATGACCCCAATCAGAAATGGCTTCAAATGCAAGGCGGCACACAATTACAAGCCCCAGCCCTTTCTAACTTGACATTAGTGATGTCCCATTCCTGCCTCTGCACATCCATTTTCATCCTCTTCACAAATCCAGTGTCAGAAAACCTGCCAGACTAACTGGTGTGGACAGCTCCAGCAGGTCTATGAAATACGTCTTCACTTGAGGAACAGGAACAGTAAAGGCGGACGGGCACTCGATTCAGATCTGCCTCGGCTTGATTAAGATATCCCACTGAGTTGGCCCTCCAGCCGCTCGACCCCCAGCTGGACAGCAGCCAATTTCACAGTAACTTTCTGCAGAGCACATTTAGAAAGAAACAAATTAGCCTCCCGTCTCTCACAAACTCGTTTTGTGTAAAGGATGGGCGCACATCCCTTCCCAGACACTGACTGGCAGGGTCACCTTGCACAGACTTCGCGTTTCTTTTATTAGCACTGAACTCTAAATATAATGTTCTTTAACTAAAACTAGCAAATCAGACCAGCATCTGTCTTCACAGGAGCAGCTGGTTAACAGCATCTGGTCAAGAGCCCGGGAATGCAGTGGGAAACGTACCTGGGCCAAGATGTTACAATGGCGAAGAACAGTTCATTGCTGGCCACCAGTCCCAGGCCCCCTTCTCTAACCCCAGAGTGTAAATGAAGACGGACGAAGAGGCGCCTGGAATGTGAACGGCCTCATCCAGGTATGGAAAAATGAAGACTCCAAATAAATAGACGTGAAATGGCCAGACACGGGGAAACATGTGGGGGACTCGCCATTACAGCCAAAGGGGGGTTTAATCTTAATACTTCAAACGTGATGCCATACTTTGTAAATACAATCATCTAAAGTGCTAGAAAAATTGACAAGAATGCGCCATTTATCCAACAAAGCTAGCCAGTCCTCATCACCTACTTTCTCCAAAACGACATCAGGCCTTCTAGTCCTACGTGGTAATTTGAACATTTGTGAAGATGAACAAACTGAAGTAATTTATAGAAACTAGAAAAGGACAAAATAATAATAATAATAATACTACCAGGAAGGCTTGGAGCGAGTGGAATTCCACCATTGACAACACTCATCCTGTGAATGATGCCTCATGATTTGTAACTGTAATAAATCAAGTCCTTGTGCTCATCTATCAGACACACTCAGATTTACCGCCATTATAAAGGGTCTCACAGAAGTGTTAAGAATAGTAATGGATGGGACGAGGCAATCCAGAGATGAACTTACTGTAACTTCCTACACTTCATTGTTAGCACGCCGAACCGAAGAACTTGAATGGCCTCACAATTAACACAACGGGAAAACCGTTTATTGTGAACAACTGTGAGTGGAGCTGTGCAGAGCTTTTTGAGAATTTGGCAAGAACTTGTTATTCTGTAATACGTCTGCTGGGCTCCTGCCAACGTCTATTTAACTCCAATTGTTTTAATTAATATGACAGGCGTCTCTCTTGCTTGGGGGGGCTTCAGTGTCGTTTAAAATTAATTCATCGAAACTCTTTGTACGAGTTACTGGGCTGACTGCAGTTCTGATTGGACAGATTATTTAATGTTTTGCTTATAGCAGGATATGCTTGACTGTCGTATAATAACTCTTCTATTGTTACGCACACTTCTGGAAATTCTATAGAAACAACTTTATTTTAAAAAAAAAAAAAAGGAGGATGATGTGAACAGAACTCAAGAAGACTTCAATTTCCAGGCCAGTAATCAGTCAGACAGAACAGTAGCACAGGGACAACGTGGGGATTCCTAATGAAACACACGCAATTTTATAAAGAAAACTGGCTTGCTAAACTGAACACACAATTATGGCTGCCACTGAGAAGCCTGCATACATGGAAATCATGTACCAGTAATGGCAGTAGCAGTGTAATGAAACAGTCCGATTACACAGTTACCAACAAGACATACCAAAGCACAATTACATTCATACAACGTCACCCTGGTGCTGACGTCACAATGCACGAGTTTAACATTGTGGGTACAAACGTTTGATGGAGAGGCTGTTAAAGCCACAAGGTCGTTTCCACATCGTCCCCACGTGAGTGTACATGTAGATGTGATGGACGGTCATATCACCCAGGGTCGCTTCCCCCAAAGGCTGCAGACACCCCTGTGATGCTCGACTGGGCTCAGTTGGTTTGAGAACAACCCTGTCTGTGTCTGTCTGTCTGTCCGTCCGACAAAGAGAATCCAAACTTTAAGAACGTTGTCTCACTGAATGTGCAAGTTAAACACAGAGACTCACATTTTTCACAGACAATTCTACACAGCTTCAATTTCTTTGCATCTTTCGATTGCTCAGTGGTATGTGAACCGTATTTTAAAGTCTGTATTCCTTGGACTTGCAAACTCTTCAAACATTCATGTGTAAAAGTAGAGAACGTGATCTCTCATTCATTAAACAAGCTTCTAATATTGGTGTAAGGAACAAAGAGGAAAATAAAACACACACACAGATACACAATGAACAGAATATCCTGCGACTCCAAGTGAAAAGCGAACACTTCTTGGTTCCATTAATTAAAGCCTTCATTACAAGGCAGACCCAAACACTGCAGCACCAACACAACCGCTTTTGGATCAGACATCTTTGACAAAACACCCTTGGACTGATCAAGAACGCACACACAACTCAAACATTTCATAAAACTCTGAAGTCCGGTGGGCACTCAGCATGCCCATTTAGAAAGTTTGGTCTGACCAGCCTAGGTAGCTACACCATTAGGCCAACTGGGGGCAATTTTCAGTGTGAAGTATGCAATTAAAAAAGGGGGTGTGTGGCGTATTGGTTAGTTCATTTATTCACCTATAACATTCTCTTCATTTCTGTGATTACTTAGTACCAAGTTCTTTAAAAGTATCTTCCTAAAATTATAATCAGTTAAAAAGGTGGCACAGTGACAGAGCCGCTGTCGTTCACATCCCTGTGTGGGTTTCCTCCATGTGCTCCGGCTTCCTTACACTGTCCAAAGACATGCAGACTAGGGGAAGGGGTGATCCTAAATTGGCCCGTGTGTGTGTGTGCCTTGCGCCCTATGCTAGCTGGGATAGGCTACAGCAGTGCCCTGCGACTCTGTTCAGGACTAAGCGGGTTAGAAAATGACTGACTAAAGTTCAACCCAAATAATGGAAACAGTTTTTCTGTGCCTCCTTCCCAAATTTAGATTTAGCATAGCTGTGATGACAAAGCCTCGCTCCATTCAAGTCAAAGGACTTCACAGCGCCCTCGACGTGTTCTATGGGCTCCAAAGATGTGACCATTTTCAGTAGCGATGTTTGTGTTATTCTGTCTTCCTTTATTATCTTCATGGTTTTTAAGTTATATGATCGTCAAGTCAGCATGTTCAAAATATGTTTGCATCTTTTAGTTGGCATGAAAATGTGCAAAGTGACGAAAGGTGGAAATATTGTGAAGAATGCAACATAATTATGGAGAGGACCCAACATAACCTCTCGGCCTCGCCTCAGTTCAACAAAGACACCGCAGTTGTACCTAAGACGCTGCACACGCAGCAGCAGGGTGGGCGACCTGCACATGTGGTCTATTATTTGATGTGATGTAACACTGACATGGCCTCCCCACCACAGACCGCACAATCCACTTGTGCTCCTCGGCCCACTTCACTTACTGCCCTTAGGCAATTCTTCAGCAGTCTGACACAGCAGCCAAAGTCACTAAACCAAAGAAGTTTTCTATTTTTGTCCTTTTCAGGTGTTAAGACAGGATTGTATCTCTTAGCTGAGTATTAATAATCGCACGTTGTTAATTACTACTGTCAAGCTGATAGCTGTGTGAAAAGGAATCAAGTAAAGATTTCAAAAACTGCTGCTACACCAAAATGACCCGACTATTGCTGTCCGTTTCTAAACAGGTGAAAGCAGCATTAGGCCTCCTAGGCATAGCAGATCCACTATGACATGAGCAACAAATATACTGAAAAAGTTCCACAAGGAAACAGCACTGAGTAAGAGCAAATAAATCTCCAAGTAACACTCAACCGACTGTTGTTAGTTACTGACGTGTCAGATTCCCAATACATTTTCATTTAAAAGCACAACAATGGCTGCGTCTTAAAACACCATAATACTCACAGCTTGCTCAAGCTCTCCAAGCCTGTAAACGCTCCATTGGTGTCTTCTATTGTTCCAGAAATTTCATTATGGTCCAGCTCCCTGCCGAGAAAAAGAAAGGCTGAGTCACCGAGGACGCTCCCATTTCTGGATGGATCTTGTGAACTTGATTCTTCTGGGGCCGATTTTGGAAGATTTACAACACAGCATACAGCTCCTTTCTGTCACCTGCTTCCAAGACAGGATGCAAAATGAATAAAATCCTCCTCACGTTCAAGGTTACAATGTAACCAGCCAAGAGGTTTCACGACTTAAAACTAAGGATACTGGAACTGGAAGTCCAAATCCAAAGAGGAACTGGGCGATAAGCAACAGGAACTGGTTTTGTGCCACTGGTCACCATATACAGACTGTGCAACTCCACACGTTTGTAAACTAATCACAAGAGTCTTTATATGTGTATGTATATATATTTCTATATATTATATATACACACACACACACACACAACACACTTTCACAATATCGGTTTTCATGTCCATATAAAATAATGCAACATCTATAAAGCACTTTATGTTGGCTACACTGAAAGAGAAGATGTAATCCATTTCAAATCGCTCTGCACAGCCCAACACACTGAAGTCAGCTACTGACACGCTTCACATTCTCAGGATCTTCAATTCTGGAGCAAGGCAAGAGCGACACTAAACGCAGAATTCAGTCAGGAACGTTCCGTAGCCTTTCATAGCGACACACAATGTGGCTAACATTAACACAATATATTTTGGATTCCGAATTCATAATGACAGAAACCCAGAAATATTCAGCTAAGAGACGGACTTCAAAATGTTAAAATACAGAGAAGTGCCACATTTCCCTGCTCACAGCATCTCCATTAAGGACGGCTTTTTGTGTTATAATCAGCAAGGAAGTGAATACAAGAGGAAGCGACCTGGCTTGCTTTAGCCAGCTTATTTAAACGTTTAACACATTTTTGTAATCAGTGCTGACACTGTAGTGAAAGAAAGTAAAAGACAGAAAGAAAACAAAAGCGCCTGCTTTGTGCCGTGTTATCTTTTCTATGCCCTGTGGAAAAAAAAAAAAGAAAATCCTCCAACTCCACAAAACTCCTTTGATATGTCTAAAGGTCTCTTTCAGACTCTCCGCATTCGCTTCCCTCCTCTCCCATGCCATGTTGCCAAATTCTCATTCTTTCTGTCTGGCTGAGCCTGAATGCCTGCGGCCCTGTTAATCAGTGCAGCATGAGGCCCCAAGACCTGACCTCTCTTTCAATAGCTCTGCGTTTCACCAGTTTCACACCCACTGAAGGTTCGTCAATCTCAAACAACAATGGGCGCCAATTAAAGCTGCCCGGCTCTCTACCACCAGGTGCAGGCCCGAAAACGTTCCTTTATTATTAGATTAGAAAGTGCCATGAAAGGGAAGCAGGAAGAGGCCTTGGTGAGAATGCTCAAGTCCCCAACAAGTCGCACAGAGGACACATCTCACCCAACAAGTCCCCGCCACCTCCCGCCTGTCGAGGAAAAAAACTTCATCCGGAAGGCAAAGACTTGAAAGAGCCCCACAGAAGTGTGTTTAAAACTAATGGCAGGGAGGAGAGGGCACATCCAACAGCGTTTCCAAGGATTTGTGAAAGCCAACACGTGGTGCACATTATTCTCTGATTTAGTTGACTGAATAAAAAAGGAAACAAAACTCTCATCATCTTTACCAAACAAGCAGTCGTTCATATAGCACTTGTCCATTGGGAATAAAATCAAAACATTTTAAAACTGCACAAACACACACTGTCCAACTGCTTACCAGTACACAAGTTGGGGGACCTGGTGGGTCAGAGGCAGCTTAGCGGTTCGGGGTCTCTCTTTTCAGCCAGTCCACCTGACTAGAGTCGAATACAAATCTCTGTCAAGATTCACTTCGGCTTTGAAAAGGGTGGCCAGAGCGGGCCAAGGCCTACTGGTGGACAGGCCCAAGTTTACAGAGCAAAGGTCTGATCTCGGCTCATATGGAAACATACAAATGTTTGGATATCTTAATATGTGCAATGTAACTTATATATTTTACATACACAAATCTGGGACTAGCATTGTAAATATTAATACTGAAAAAGAAAAAAAAAATCTGAAAGCTAGACAACGACCGCTTCAAAACAGTCTCCATCAAGGACCTCAGCAGACCACCAACAGCAGGAGGATCTCGTGGTGCACTGGCTTCCCATCAGTCAGAGAGTGGATCTGAAATTGTGTCCACACGATACCACCCCACCATACCTGGAAATGGGGCTCCATATATCGGCACCCACCCGCAGGCTTGGTTCCTGCAGTTCTCCCCAATTTCAGTTGCTCCAGACTGCACTCTGTGGCTCCATGGTGGCCTTCAGTCAGCCACATTGCTCATTACCTTTAAATATGGTCTGAAACGTTACGTGCACAGAAAGGCTTTTACGTGACTGTGGCTCAATACACTGCACCGCTTTGGGGTTTTTGGGCCTTTTTTCCTTGCAATCAGTGATTTTTCACTTTTAAACCTATTTTATGAAAATCACGATAAATGTAAAGAGGAGAAAGGAAGAGCACGGCTTTTGACCAAGTCTATGCTATATTTAAAGTTTTTGGATGAGGAGTTTTTTTCGTACCAATATCTTCAAGCAATTTTGAAGTTCAAAACAACATCCACAAACCCCTCAGGGCTTAAATGAATGAATTTGGCACAGGGTGGTATCATTTTATATTACAATGCAGAGACATCTCAGCATTACAATGACACACATTAGCTTTAAATAAGACGCCCTTTCGCTAAAGAAAATTTCCACCAGGATGAGAGGAGGCCACTCAGCCCAACAAGTTCACCAACCCTATTCACCAAGACTACGCAAAATAACATCAACTACAGACCTGACAGTCCCAAAAGTCCTGCTATCCACCATACTACTTGGTCACATGCATCTCTGGTTCTTCCCATGAAGAACTTTCACATTTGTGCAAAATCGGCCCTTATACAGAGTGTTGAACTGTATTACCAGTGTTCTCGCTGTAGGATTTACTTTAAAGTAACAGCCTGGATTCACTGTACTAAATCCCTTTGTAATTTTAAACACTTCCACTTACTTAAACTCCCGCAGTCACTCCTTGTAGCTCATGTGTCTCATCCTAAGCTATCAGTATTTAATGGAGAAGCAAAATAAGACAGGAGATAAATGCTAAAAAACAAAGATGACAAATTAGAATCTAACTGGTGTGCTGCAGTCTAACATGTGTGACGCAGGAATACAAACCATACAGAAAAACTGATTGGGGGAATCGGGAACACATTTAAGACTATACAGTCATAAGCGGAAAAAGCAAAAAATGTGTCAATCAGCAAGTCAGCAGTGCATCCATGCAGCACTTGACATCTGCTATCCACATTAAAGTGTTGTTGTTTGTCTACAGAATGACCAGCTGACCTGAGACAGTTGGAATGTGGACTTAAGACAACCTTATATAGGCAGGCGTGCACACACACGCACACACACACTAGCACACACACGCACACACACACATGCTAGCACACACACACACACGCACACACACGCTAGCACGCACGCACTTTTTTTGGTAATTCTGCTGAACAGAAACCTTGTGATTCCATCGCTAGTATCATTATGTAAATTATGCTGATGCCCACAACCTGGGGGAAAAAAAAACAAAATGAAAAAAGAAGTATTTGGAAGTGTATATTTTTAGGTTCTCAATAAAACACCATACAATAAAAAGGAAACTTGAATTAGTGAGGAAAATTATTAATAATGACTGCAGTTCTACAAAGACTGAAGACATTTTTCAAACTATGTCGTAATTACCTTATCTTTAAAGTAAATCAATATAAAATAATGGATTGCAGGGACAGCCAGATACCAGGGAGCATCAGTTTTAATGGTGGCGACAGACAGACAGACAGACAGACACTTTATTAATCCCAAGGGGAATTATTAATCCCAGTTGAAAGAAACGCTGGCTGCAGAAGAGGACCAGTAATCCTGTATATTCTGGAAGCCTGACCGAACTGCTTCACACATCTTCTATTGAGAAGAAATGGCCATTTTGGCAAATCTCTAACATTAAACAGCACCTCTGTCACCGCTACTCTTGGGACTCTTATGGCAAGAGGATTCTTTTCTGTCCATAAATCAAGTAATTGTACCAAAACATTGACAATGTCTGAAGCCTCTGATCAGGAATTAAAATTTAAACCAAAAGAATGCTGGAGGACCCAAGTACTCCACTAAATCAAAAATGTTGAGGCATCGATTAAAAGAAAGAAATGTCTCTCTTTAGTATGGCCAAGTTATCTCTCACCCATTGAAAATGTTGTGAGGAGGCCTAAAGTGAGGCAACCAGTAAAGATCAACTGTTTCTAAAATTAAAGAGCAAGATTTCCCATAAAGTAATATGCTGATAATGAACAGAAACAGTTTCTTTTAGGAAAGAACTAGATCTGATTACAAAGGATTTCATCATAAAAAAATGTTTATAATTTGGATTGCTGGAATGGTGGATTCACACACTCAAGCAGCACTGAATAATAAAGGAATACAAAACAAGTCCTTATTAGTGACTGTAACTCTTAAGGAGTTCTGTGACATGGGACCGATTGTATTTCTGACTGAACAGTATTTTAAATTGTTTTACTGAAATGTTTCATTGTCATAACACATTCCTTTTGCCATGCTTATTATAGGAACAAGTTAAAAAAATATATATGAATACTGCAAATATTTAGCAACCTACCCCCCCCCCCCCCCCCCCCCCCAAAGAGTCATGCATGCCATGTGTCGTGTTATGACTGGCATGTAAAACTGTCTTTTACTGGTCACATATGCAAACTCGATGAACGTGCTGTACTGTATGTATGTATATGTATAAAACTGACAATTCTAAAGTCTCGATGCAGTTCTGGAATGACAGTGTAAATCATTATTTACAATAAATTGCATCCTTAGAAAATGTTAATTTCCACATGGAAAGAGATAACTCCCAAGTCTCCCTATTGTAAAAATCTTCTAGCAGTAAATTCACAGAAATACGTATAAAGAGCCGATCACAAAAATGTGTCGTTTTAGAAAGAATAGCGCAAAAAAAAAAAAGATTCCTGTAGTCTACCGTCTCCGGAAAACACTACCACTGGTATAAATGATCAATAAATATCCTGCCTTGCGCCCTGTGTTGGCTGGGATTGGCTCCAGCAGACCCTTGTGACCCTGTAGTTAGGATATAGCGGGCTGGATAATGGATGGATGGATAAGACCAAAAGCTTTCTGCTGCCTGACACACCTGCTTGCTAAATAAGACATCTTTTCAAAAGTGATTAGCTACTGCTAGCTCAGGGCTATCTGAAGTTCAAATCTTTCATTTTGTACCTCGAAAATGCCAGAAAGGAGCCAATGAATGTATTTCAGAAGAGACATAAAACAGGAGTGCTTTTTTGTTGCTTTCTTCCTCTTATAAAGCTGACATGAGACTTGTGTTTCCATGAAATGCCAGTCTGCACTGGCTGATAGTTTGCTTATTCACAGAAAACAGTTGCAGCCTTCAGAGCTCTACCATATACTCCACAAAAGACTCAAGGCACCGATTTTTAAAATCCTGGCATAACTGAAGAATGGCCTGATCGGACAGCAGTGCACCTGAATAGCAGTGAAAGGATACCAGTCATTTAGTTCACAAGTTGATCAGGGACATTTGTGAGGTACTAATCAAAGAACATCCTGCAGCGTGGTGCGTCAAGCTGCTGTGAGGCTATCATAACAGCGGCTTGGTTGGTTGCTACTGAGTTAGCTCTGACTAACCAGCATACATCCACAGAGTGACCTCATTAGTTAGGCTTACACACCGCTGAATTAAGAGCAAACTTGTTAAATTCCATCCCTGATGCTCACTTGTTTCTTCTGTCTGGATTGCCTTTGGCCTAACGTGGAAAATTCTGCTTAGCAAAAAAAGTTAATGAATAGATTTTTAAATGAATTTACTGTCAGAGGCGTCGTCTGCATGCATTACTTGTCTTATGCCAACATACATTTAACTCCTACCTTGAAAATAAACAATGATATTTATGAAAGTTATATTGCTATTATGAGATTATGAATAATGCACATCCTTGATTACAAACGTGTTGGTGGTATAAATCCTACGATAAGATAACATACAAAAACTGTTTGTGTAGAATGACAATAAGTAGACATTTTTGTGGGGTCGATGATGAATTCAAATTTGATAAATGAACAAGAAATATTTTTTTTTATACTAAAATGAACACATCAGCTAAACTTCTTGCCATAAAGAACATGAACTGTCCCGTGCCCTGACAAACGTATACTCACAGTGTGCGCAAGGCTCGGAGCCCCCGGAAGGCCCCTTCAGTGATGTGGCTGATAGAATTGTGACTCAAGCGCAGAATGTGCAGAACACCGAGGCCCATCAGACTGTCGTCTTCAAGCCGGGTCAAGCTGTTGTATGACAGAGTTCTAAGGAGACAGATGCAAGAATGAGTAGCACTGTGACCTTTGGTGCTTTCAGTCACAAATACACACAGAATTTCTAAGATCTTGGCGCACGGCTCGAGAGTACAACTTGCTGCACATGCCTTCTTCGCAATAAGCAAGACAGCAGAAGGAAAACTGGCAGCACTGGTTATGTACACTCTCCGGGCTATTGGATAATTTGTGGTTTTTCAAATTTGGCTTAAAATTGGATTGTGGGGAGAAATTATAGTTTATAGCTGCATTGTAATTTTCACTTCAGGTGGCAGATTGCAACATTCCTTTCATAATCCTTCACCAGAAGTATTCAAAAGAAAAAAAATACAAATCCAACAAACTACACTTAGACAAAGAGCAATTTGTTAAAGGAATGATCTCTCCGAGCAGCCAACATTTCCTGCCCATGCAGAAAAAATTGCAAATTGAAATTATACATCATGTGTATTATTCTGAAACACTAGAAAATTGTCCTAAAAAGAAGAACTTGTTCAGTTTGCTAATGAAATACTTCCAAGAATAAACCAACCCTGGAATTATATGCACAACTCAAATGAATCCCAAAACAAGGGTAATAAAATATAAGAGGAGTAGTAAAAGTCCGAAAATTAAATACATTAAAAACAAAAGCAATGACTCACAACTCGTGAAGTTTTTGGCAAAACCTCCAGCTGTCAGGATTAATGCGAGAAATCGAGTTATTGCTGAGGTGGAGAGAGAGGAGGGCCGAAAGTCCATATAAAGAGCCACCATTGACTTCGGTCAGGCCGTTGTTGTCAAGAAACCTGCAGGAAAATTGGACAAAAAAAAAGTGTGAGAGTTGAGTTACATAAAGGCAATCACTCAACACCCACATTCGCTCCAGACGCAGGATCTGACAGTCACATGCCACTGTCTAAAAGCAAAGAGGGAGAAAACACAGATAACTGAAAGCAAGAAACGCACTGGGAATGGTTAAAAAGAACCTTAATTTTACTCCAAAGCTGAAGGCACAAAGATTTCTAATACAACTTTTTCCTTCTTTTCATTTAGAGGAAGAACAACTGAAAGTTCTGCCAAGCAAGAAATGATTAGCATACTTGATGCATACAAGAAGCCCAAAACTGAATGACTTTAATGATTAATTTAAAAAAAGGCAACCTTTTGTGCTGGGATCTGTCAGAGGAATGTGCGATAACAGAAAACACAAGACCATTACAGGATAGCCACCAAATTAACTTACAGTGTTTGCATCCTAGCCGGGCCCCAAAACGCTCCATCTGTAAGCTTGCTGATGTTGTTTCTCTGGAGTTTCAGCGTTTCCAGGTTATCCAGGCCTTGGAACGTGAGACCTTCAATCACCCGAATTCGGTTTCTATTCAAGTCTCTAAAGCAGGACACCAACAACAGAACAGTTACCATACAAAAGACAATGCATCTGCAATTAACATTCTACTGCAATGGCTGCTCTACTCTGTCATCTCTGACCCCAAAGTAGAGAACTGCGAATTTAGAGCCCACTCTACAGCAGGATGAAAACAACACCAGGGAGACTGAATGATTATGCATGAAAATAATGGATTTCAGTGATTTGATTCTGGAGGCTAATACAGGTTTTAAGAGCTTCAAAGATAAAAACATATATAGAAATTCAGACTGTGTGTGAGCACAGAATAAGCATAAAGTATACCCTAATGGAACGGCCACTGCTAACTTCACATGAGCTCATTAGCCGTATTCTGTTATGGTAAACGCAACCTTGACATAAGACCTCAACACCCAACATTTTAACTCTCCAATTGAAGTGACTATGACAAGACCAGCTGAATATTAAATAACTTAAGTTACTTAAATACTGTCAGATACTCTCAACAGTGTGAGAAAGACGCAGCAAGATTAAACGTAATGCCAGGTTTGAGTAGGAAAATGCGATATTTCAAGTCCAGTAGTTTGAGACCCCACCAGTGCTGATGAGGCTGCAGGTTTCCATTCTAACCCTTTCCTTAATTAGTGGCCAGTTTGTCACTAATTGACTTCTTTTCCCTTCATTTTAATTAACTTGTTCTTTTTAAGATTCCATCCTTTGAATGGCTTCATGTTTTTCCTTAAATAGCAGCCAAACAGAAATGAGATGTGAAGTGAGCCAACAGATGACCTGCTAAGTGAGGGCCTCAAACTCAAGGCAATCTCACTCCAACCAGCTTCTTAATAAGAAGCCGATTCCTGTTGTTAATTAAACCCATTACTGATTCCATGGCTTGTTGCTGTCCTCCTCCTGCCACAGTAGACATTTCCAAAAGGGCCTGAGCAGATCAACATTACTGAGACTCTTGTCCTCCTTTATTTCCAGATCTTGTATGATGGACACAGCTTAGCTGTACATTTGTTGACAGCTTTTGTATCTCATTGTTTGGCTGCTAATTAAGGAAAAAATAAACATAAGGGGGGGGGGGGGGCAGAGTCTAAAATAACAAGTTGATTAAAATTTAGGCAAAAGAGTTAATTAGCAGCAAAAACTGGTCACTAATTAAGAAAAGGGTTAGAATGAAAACCTGCAGCAACAAGAGTTGGAGACCCCTGCTATTAAATGACAAAGCGTAGACTTTTTTTAATTAACGATACCCATTTTATAATATTCACATTGTTTCTCAGAAGTTATGTTGGAGCTTGAAACATTGTGCTACATGTGGAGGATTCAATGCAATGGCAGGTGCAGTGAGTGTCTATAAGGTGGTCTTTTAATGCAATGCAATAATTGCATAGTTAGATCTGGACCACCCTGTATAGGCAACTTTATGCAAGATTCATAATTCAGAGGTGACCACTACTGCTTTGAGTACTGAGAAAAGTGCTATATAAATGTAATGAATTATTATTATTATTATTACTACTTTAAATACTCTGAAGACACTGGAAGTGTTCATACTGCATGGACTACTGTTATTACAATCATTCAAGCACAACATACAACTGGTCACTACTCACAACTGCATCAGTCGTGGCAACTTAAAAGCCTTGGTGGGCAGCTGGGCAATCCTGTTTCTGCTGAGCCGGAGTACCTGTAAAGTGCGCGACAAGTTGTCAAAGGCCCCAGGCTCCAGAGACCCAATTCTGTTACTTCCCAGGTACCTAATAACAAACAAGTTTACAAGTTATTTTAATAGTGCGGTTTCATAAATTTTCATTTACTAATAATGTGTCAGACATAACCAGAATTACCAGATCATCTGCCTTCCTGTAAACTACACTTTATTTCCAAAAATTGAATTATTTAGCACTAAAGAACAAAATAAAAGCATCTTGTTGTGTGACCAAGCAGTTTTGGTGATATTAATAATAAGATTTGACATTGTAGCCACAACCACGCTGCCCCAGCAGCCTGACCAACTCACTTGTCCTGCCCAGTCTCAAACTGTATAAAAAAATAAAGGTTTATAAAAATCAGCATCTTGTGAGAGACGTTTGGGGTTAAAAATTCACCAACAAGTAAGTAGGGTGCAAGAGAAAAGGAAAGCTAGCAGCCTACTCTGTCATTGCTGTCTGGTCCTTTGGGATCTGTTTAAAAACTATTAAAATATGTACAAAATCAAGTAAATACAGAAATTAAATAGTATCAAAAGTGCAAATTATAAAGACTAAAAAAAATGAGAATGCATGTCGTAAATTAAACTCTGGAGAAAGCTTTTCCGTAATTATGAAATCTCCCTTTTATCACAAACCAAGAGGCACAGGATGAACGTAACTCTGGTTTTAAGAGACAATTTCTGTGTCATTTAGAAATCCTGTGTAGAAAAGAAGTTTCTTCATAAGCAGCAAAGGTGAGCATGCAGGAGTCGAGTCGAGTCAAGTCGAGTCAAGTCGGGAAGCATGCACTGGTACAGCACGTTACCGTACCCACTACACGATGAAACAACTCGGGATCCCGCTTGCTGCTTCAACTGTAGGCAACTGACAATGAAACTAAATCCATTCCTTTAATACTCTATTAATATTCAAACAATGCCTAATGGAAACTAGACTCAAATAAGGATTAAAAAACGTACAAGTCTTTGATTTTCAGCCCATGAGGAATGCTGCCACTTCGGACTTCGGTGATTTCATTGGAGGTTAAATCCAGTGTCACCAAAGAGACATAAGGCTGAAGCTGACCTGCTTCTATGCTGCGGATCTTATTGTGGTGCCTGTGAGAGAAAACAGCAATCTATTAGGAAAGAAACAACAGCCGTGCTGCCAGTATGAACAACATAACGGGCATACTCAAACCTAGCTGATCCATTTCAGGGTCACAGGGGACCAGCATCTATCCTACATACACACACACACACACACACAGAGAGATAACGCACATATTTCAATGAAATAATAATGCATGTAAATAAAAACAGACAAGAATATACCAGAAGTGCTTCTTAGAAAACCAAGGATGAAAGCAGCATGCCACTTGACCCCAAGTCCACAGTATCCCATCCCAATATACTAAACAGAAACTCGCCCTTAAGAAAACATATGGCCGTGTGAAATTACAGTCCATCAATAATGAAATTGTGACCCCTAAAACTTAACGTGTTGTGTGTCTTTTTTTGTAGACCAAGAACTTTACTCCATAACAGAAATATTAAAAAAAAAAAAAAAAAATCTGTGAAAACTGCACTTATGCAGCAAGATGAAAGGGTAAAGGTCACACATCCCACTAAGGCCATCAAAAGAATCTTCCCCTTCACTGCAAACAAACAGCTGCTGCACATCCCACCCACACAAATGAAATCCGTCAGAGTCAAACTAGAGGAGACTTTCAAACTGCTTGAAGGCAAAGATTCACAGGCACAGCGGCATTAATCAAATGTTTCACTCCGGACACCGAGTGAGTTATAGAAGTGGCTGTGGAAGGACAAACAGGGTGCACCATCACAGCCAGAGTCCAGGAGAGGCCTGGCCAGGCCGGAGTGTTTCAGGAGACGAGATCAAACCGAGTGTCGCACGACGCCTGCCCAACATTCCCCGACTAGCTGCTCCCTGTAATGTAAGGTAGAGTTACAGCTGCACCTCCTGCAGACCACCAATCCCAATTCTCGGCAGCGTTCAGAGGCGTGGAGACGCTCATTAATATGCCTACCAGCACACAGCCGAAAGGACGGCACCCAAACGCCTAAACTCTGCGCCCCCCCATCATAAGAGATGTGCCAGTTCTTGTGAGCTGCAATGGTAAACGTTTTCATAATAAGAACAATGAATTCTGAAATCATCTGAAAGAAATCCAGAATATGTCATTACTGATTGGATGCTGCAGTCAATTCACCGCTTATTCATTTTGTTATGTTGCAGCCTTGTACTAAAATTATTTAAATTCATTTTTCCACCTAAACAAGTAACACTTAATAACAAAGGATGACAAAATGAAAAGAACATTTTAAGAATTTCTGCAAACCAAATAAAAACAAACCCCCAAATCTCATATTGAAACAAGTGTTCAGACTCTTTAGTCAGCAGTCCCGCCTGAAGTCTCCTTGGGCTCTTCTTTGCAGATCCCCTCCAGCTCTGTCACTCTGGATGGAGACGTCTATAGGGAGCCATTTTCAGGTCACTCCAGAGAGGTTTATTTAGGTTCAAGTGCAGGCTCTGCCTGGGCCAGCCAAGGACATTCACAGTTATCCTGAAGCCTCTCCTGTGTTGTCTTTGCGTTGTGCTTAGGGTCAGTGTCCTGCTGGAAGGTGAACCTTTAGCCCTGTCTGGAGTCCACTGTGCTCAAAGCAGGTTTTCATAAAGGGCATCCCCGTACTTTGCTCCGTTCAGCTTTCCCTCGACCCTGACTAACCGCCCAGTGCCTGCTGCTGAAAAACAACCCCACAGCACGATGCTGCCACCACCATGCTTCTCTGTAGGAATGGCGTTGCACAGGTAATAAGCGGCGCCAGGTTTCCTCCAGACATGACGCTAATCTCAGTTTCTTCAGACCACAAAAATCTTACTTCCCACCATCTGAAAGTCCTTCAGGTACCAATTTGCAGACTCAAAGTGGGCTTTCATGCTTTTTTTTCTGAGGAGAGGCTTCTGCCTGGCCTGTCTGTCATAAAGTCCAGATTGGTGGACTGTTCCACTGTCGGTTGTCCCTACAGAAGTTTCTCCTGTCTCCACACTGGTTCTCAAGGCCAGCCAGAATGACCATTGGGTTCTTGGTCGCCTCTTTTAACAAGGCCCTTCTCTCCCATGATTGCTCCGTTTGGCCAGCTTTAGAATGGGTAGTGGTTGTTCCAAACTTCTTCTATTTAAGAATTATGAAGACCACTGTGCTCTTAGGAACCTTCATTACAGCAGGAATTTTGTTGTAGCCTTCCCCAGACCTGTACCTGGACACAGTCCTGTCTTCTAAGCTCTGTAGGCATCTCCTTCAACTTCATGGCTTGGTTCTTCCTCCACCATGGGGCCTTCCATAGACAGGTGTGTGTCTTTTCTAATTAGTCCAGTCAACTGAATGGACCACAGGTGGTCTCCAAACAAGGCACAGAAACCTCTCAATGGTGGTCCACAGAGCAGGATGCAACACACCCAGATTTCAAGTGTCACAGCAAAGGGTCTAAATACTTGTATCAAGGTGAGATTTCAAGTTTTTTCATTTTAATATTTTTTTGTGGGGGAAAAAAAAAACACACCTAGTCTGTTAAATGAAAAAACTGAAGGGGCCTGAGAACTTTCTGAAGACACTTTATACCTGGGGGGGTGTGGGTGTGCGCCTTTGATATTACTGTACTGTTACTGTTCTGAGGAGACCTGCAAGAGAGAATTTCACTGTGTTATGCACACATGACAAACCTGAACAATCTGTCTAATATAAAGTGAAAAGAAATTCTATCTGACGCTTGACGCTTTGTGCAAGATGGGCAGCTGCTTGGATATCATTTATGTTTTTGTTGTAAAGACGCAATGACTAAATGACTCGCTATCAGCAAAATCCACGTATGCAGACAGGCCAGTCTGCCATTCCTAAAGAACAATGGCTCAGTAAGTCGTGCTGCTGCGTTTTGGTTTGTTTGTTTTTTTTTTTAAATCTTTTCTATTGCCTAACAGCCTAATTAAAACTGATATTAAAGAGCTTTTAAGTAAATTGATTTTTTTAAAGAGTTTTCTGTTTAGTTCAGTAGCTAACAAGAATATTGATCTGTAATTTCTCTCCTGGTTAATGCTAATGTGGATCTGGTTTCAAGCCATTCAAGCTTTAGCCTCTACTGTACTGGTGGACAAGTGTCTCTTCTAGACTGACTCGTGGGCTCCAGCCAAGAGCAATGCTGACCCAGAATGCTTCCGTTTCAGATTTCCTCAGACTTCTTAGATTAATAAGCATTGTTCTCTTTGTTTAAACAAATCACACTTGACACATTTGTATGGCGTTTGTGAGAAGTGTTTCAGAATGGAGGAGAATGCTGCCACCGGATCTCTGCTTCATACTAACCTCTTTTTAAATTTGGCAAACAGAGACTGGTAAAGCACACAAAGTGTGTCGTGCTGATAGCAGCCATTTAAGTGGGACAGAACTGAAAACTCAATCTCGCAAAGTGCAATATTTAACAGGAATATACATTCAGAATTCTGCATTATAGAATCTACAACATATGCACATTTTGCCACATTTTAGAGTAGGATCTCTTTTGGCAGGGACGGGGATTCAAACCAGCAACCTTCTGGATACCAGCACAGATCCTAGAGCCTCAGAGCCACCACTCCACCCCCCCAAAAAAAAAAAAAGTTTATATCAATGCTCAGGTATTATAATTACAAATGGCCATTCAGTTCAGCCATAGGCTAAAAGCAAAACTCTGTACATCAACAAGTCCAATGCATTCCAAGCATCAGTTTCAAATAAACGTATGATACACTTGACTTGGGCTAAATAAAACTATTACTCTGCTTTTCTGGAAAGCGGCTCACAGTCTTCAGTTTAAATTCCAAGAGAACCTACAGATAATTAAAAACACACAAACACCACCCACAATTCATATTGGATTAAAACACACACACACACACCCCACCTATTCTGCATAACTGGCTGTCCTATCAAACCCACAGGCTACTCAATACAGAAAATAAAATAAATGTGACAAGTGGGGAAGGTTCATTTGAATCTTCTGTCAGAGGGCTGCTAGCTGTGCATGTCGAGGTCACCAAAGTCTCTCCAGAGTCCTGTTTCTGCCAGGCCCTCTTCTAGAAGTCATAAAACTGGCCATGTAGGCTAACACACCGTAGATGACAATGCACACTCCTCCTAAAAATCTCTCAGAAGTTGCTGCTCAAGAAGTAATGTCCCGAAATGCCATCCAACCAAGGCTTCAGTTTGGTCATTTGCATTTAAATCACAAACTTAAAAAGTAACTAAACGTGAAACCCAAGGGTGACATGCATAGGCATGACTACATATAAAAAGATACACATTTTTAGCAATGTGTGAGATCATTCAGGATAGAAGAAAAAGTAAATAAGAAGGCTGAGTGTTTACAATTTAGACAAAGGCCGAATGCAATAAACTAAATAAACAGTAAGAGAAGCACAGTCACAACACCATCGCACCATCCTCCATTGTAGCCTACTTAGTTTTCACTTTCATGGCTGACTCAACATGGCACACCATCACACTGTGGTGTGTATAAACCAAAGGGCCAAGCTGGAAAAGGTTCTAGGATAGGCATCAGCAGCACTAATGAAATCTACTAGAACGTCACACCTCTCCTCATCCCCACTCTCACACTTTTAGCACATTTCTGTATATAATGTGAATATCAGATAGAGTAAGTCCGTGGTAATGCTACTTACAAATGAAGAGAAACAATGCTGGAGGAAAGGTCTCCTAGTGAAGGGATGGCAGTCAGCTCGTTGTGGCCAAGATACCTAAACAGAAGACAGTAAAACGTGTGAAAAACTTTAGGAAACATCCAGAAACATCCTTCACAACGCTGCTAAATGTACCCGTGGTTGGATGAATAGCTAAAGGTTAAACATTCCAGTCTGGAAAACTTCACTTTCATCATTGTGTGTCACTATCTCCTGCTAGTAACATGGTGGCCTTCTGGTTACACTACATCCTTCAGATGGAGGAGAACTACGCCATTTTAGATTAAAATAAAGAAAGAATGTGAGATCATTTCAATGTTTAATTGGCTTCATTCAGTCAAATCTATCTTCACAGCTCCTTCAAAATTGTATTCGGCAGAGCCTTCAGCATAAAATATTTAAAGCCCGTCATCCATCTTGGTGTCAAGTTTTAACAGACAGCCTAAAATAGCACAGTGCCAATGTGGAGCGCGAAGAACAAGCAGCAGGACAACATGACAGCAGTACCAACGAGACACTAAGTGCCCAAACACCTTTTGTTTTAATTGTTTCAACAACAGGCAATTAGCGCTGATGAAGACTTGCACGACACATCTGTCCATGGATGAACCAAGTCCCAGTAAACACCTCCTTCATTTGTCATGTTCAGAGTGCTGGATCAGTTTCTGTGTGGCAGACAACATGAGGCCTGTGAATAACACTTTCACACTCCAAGCATCCATTAAGTAGCTGGGATTCTTCTCAAATGTTTTTACACCCATTAGTTACTTCTGAAGATGTGGACATCTTTTCAGGCTTGATGTGCTGGGAATCAATGCCACTGCCCATTAAAAAAGGTTTATGGATGTGGGGAGAGAGGACATGCAGGTGATGGGTGTAACAGAGCCAGATGCAGAGGACAGAAAGATATGGAAGAAGATGATCTGCTGTGGAAACCCCTAACGGCAGCAGCCGAAAGAAGAAGAAGAATAAGAAAGACACAATAATTCAACAATATGCTCTAGCTCTGCAACGGAACTAGCACTTTTCTGGGCTCCACACAGCCCTGATTTGAATTAAGAGGGTTTTGAATCTCAAATGAGCTCTTTGTCAATGTTGGAACACAAGACGTTGGAGGATCATTGTGAGAATGAGACAAAGATCCAGGAGAAGGCCACAAAGACAGAGAAACAAAACGTAGGGTTCAAAACTACAAGAATCAGAAGATGGCATAAACCAAAGTCATACCCAGAAGAACAATCCTAGCACTAGGGCCTACAGGAATGTGCAATAGAAACTAATATCCAATAATGTTTGGGAATTTCTGCACACTCAGTGAAATGCACTGAAGTCAATGGGGAAGAAGAAACAAAGAGATCTGAGTGGATTATAAACGGTCTTAAGTGTCCCTAAAGGCTAGAGGGTCATCTGCCAACTATGCTAGACTGACTATTGTGATCAAAAATGTGACCTGAGCTGTGAGGCAGTAATGCTAATCAGTGTGTCACCGTGCCTCCCAGTCCGTTATCCAACTCTGCATCTCCAGACTTAACAGTCATATGACTAACTCCCACGCAAGAGATCAGCGCTGTATAATCAGGTTGGGGGTCAGGTACTGCTGTCCCTAGCGCTACCCAATCTGCACTATATAGCAAGGAGCATAACATACTTAATCCAGCAGTAAAGACACAATGCAGAATGAATCTATGCAGAGTACAAAGAACTTTAAAACATTCCCATTATGGTCAGCTGATGTGCTCCTCAAATAAAATTACTAGGAGCTGTTTTTTTTTTTTTTCTAAGAAGACATAGAAAATCCAGGTGGAGTGTCAATTGGGTAGTGACATCATACATGTGTGTATATGCCATCAATTATTCACAGACATGAGGTAGATCAGGCAGCACCGTACAGTGTGATGTGGAGTAGGCTTAAAGTAAGCAAATGTGAAAGTGCTGCACAAGTGTGACACAACTTAGGCAGGTAGCACAGATTGGGTGGTGACATCCCATCCAACACGGCTGCTACAGCTCTGTGATGTCACACTGGCCATACAAATCATCATGGGGCACTAGGGTGAAAAAATAATTGTTTGTCTAAGCCAGCCGTATGGTGAATTTTCAGGAAAAAATTCAGAGATCATCATCACCGGCAGACTTGCTGCAACAAACACCACCAAAGACCCAGTGGTTTTCTTTGCCGTGAATTCACCAAGGGACAATGCACACTGTGGCCATTGAATAGGAATACCAATGCATCCATGACATCATCAGCATGACGACTGTCAAAAATTAACTTTGTCAAATCAAATCAATATCAAACTAATCAATAAACCACTGAATTAGAATCCTGGGAGGGCAAAAAATATACAAAAATCTGCATATAACAAGCCTTAATAGAACCATCAAAGAGTATCCTAAACCTGGGTGTCTGCTCCACTCTGAAGTCTGTCTCATTGTGGACAGATTCAGAGCAAAGGCGACTTCTAATAAATCAGAAAACGTCTGTAAAGCGATGTTAGTTTTAGGGATCTTGAGTATTAAATGAATTTCTAGTTTATTTATTTTCAGACAAAAAACCCACAACATGCTAAAAACATTGTTTCCCCAGGTGGAAATTGTAGTACCTCACTGTCAGCTCAGCAAGAGTAAATCTTCATTTCCACAACCACACTTGTGCTCTCCTGTGGCTATTTTTTTCCTGCAATCTGCACGGCTTTCCTCGGGAGGTAATAACTGACTGGTATGTACTCAGCACAGTGAGTAGAGCAGGGAAGCCATAAAGAAATTTACTGTACTAACCAATCTGTAACAAGTTAGAACTTAATCTGTCAGTCGACTGAAGCGTAAAATGAAGTAGACTAGAACTGAGAAATCAAAGTATTGGGTGGGATTAAAACAGACCTTCCAATAAAAATGTCAAGATACTCAACACAATTAGAAATCGCGTCAGGAAGAGGTTAGTGAAGCTGTTCACCAACACAAACATAGCTGTGCACCAGTTTGAACAAATATGGGCAACTGCAAATTGTTTTCTCAGACTGGACTTACAGCAATCCTCACACTTGGCAAGACTTGTAACTACCAGCTACTAATCGAGCCATAAAGCTGCAATCCACACTTTTGTGAGGAAACTGATTTTTTTTTTTTTTTTTTTTTTTTTTTTTAACAGTACACCAACCTGCTAATTTTAGGTGCCCCCCTCCAACCAAATTCTCTTTTCCTACACGTCTTACATCATGGCATAACAGTACATGCTACAAAACAAGCAGACCAGCGTTCTTAGTTAATTTTCATTTGAGTGATGGAAAAGGCAAAACAAGTAGCCTTAGTGACTCTGAAGGTGGCATGTTAGTTGGTGCTGGCATCTCCCAGACAGCTGGCATTCCAGGTTTTATTTCCCCATAGACAACTGTTTCTAGAGTTTACTGAGAATGGAGTGAAAAGCAAAATTATATTATATTATATATAAGCGTCACTCCATATGAGCGATGTCCTTATGAAACGTCCCCCCACATCCAAAACCACCTAAACACCTCTCTCTCTTCTGGACCAAAAGGCATCTTTCGAACCTTCTAAATATCCAGTACATTTATGGCTAATTTGAAGGAAGAAGAATTAGAGAGAAAAAAAAAAAAAGAAGAAGAGTACAGGTTGATGGCAAGAAATGCAACTTGAGGTGGAAACCACTCCAAATTAATGTTAAGAATGAGGAAGAATAGCATTTGACAGCTCACGTTAACTTCAAAGTAATATTCTGAGCATGAAAAATATTTATGCCATAAAAAAAACATAACTAATTACATTTTTTTTTTTTAAACTACTTTCTCACATAACTGGTTTGTAGCAGAGAAATCCAATATCAGAAATTGATTCAGCACACTTAAATCTATAAAGGACGCCGATTTATTTGCACTGAAGGATTTTAGTGCAGACCAGTGTTATTGATGATCTTAAAAAAGAGATTCCAAAAAGCACAAATTGAATGTGCAGCCGTTTACTTCATAATTGTATTAATTAAAAACGTTACACACACACACTCACTCCTATGTAAAGGGGGTCCCCAGAGGTAAAGGCATTTGCCTTTTAAAAGAACCTGAAAATAACAACATTTATCCAACTAAATGGAGATTTTCGTCACCTTCACAGAGTCTAATAAAGGGGCTTTATCAAGTAAACAACAATTTCACAAAAGGAACCAACCCAGAGCTGTGTGGACTGTGGAGTGTTTGTAAATGGAGATTTTCCCAGCATTCCCAAAATACAATGGAGGCATTTTTGCATTTGCTCACACAAAACGAAAAAAAAAAAAAAAAAAAAAAAAAAAAGATGCCAAACCAAACTGCAGACAAGAGTAAGAAGCGGTCAGTTCTATACTTACAACTCTCTCAGGTTCAGCAGATCACCCAGTGCAGCCTGATTGAGCTCCGTCAGCTTATTGTGGCTCAGATTCCTGTCAAAATAAGGGAGAAAGAAATGAATGTATTGTTTACTTACTGAGAGAGCAACAATTCTGCAAGTTTCTTCATAAATCATTTTCTACAGTAGTAACACGCCATGGATAAGCTCAAGAGATACATTCAGTCAGTGCCATAAGCACCATTAAGAGATCTGCTGGAGTTTAGGAGCCAACAGGAGGCTATAGAAATCAGTGCCGATAAAACTTTCACACACAGACGTGGGGTGCACCAGAAGCAGCCTTGGCATTCCCAATCCCCCGCTCCAGCCCCCAGTTGCCCGCTGCATACACTTGTAATTCTGCTCATAAAGTAACATCTTCAGCCTTCCCTGCAACATAAATTCAGCCATTGGCTTCTAAAGCCCCCAAGGGAGTTTAAAAATCAATAGATTTCCTGCAGCTCGCATTCATTTCACTCTGAACTGAAAGACATTTATCTACATAAAAGTCAAACTGCAGTTTAGATTAACAGTACATTTAACAGCCAAGTCTATATTCATACTGTAACTCAAATTAAAGTGCAATTTGTCCAGGGATTGTGTTACTGTAAGGAAAGCTGGTTTAGCCCTTGGAAAAGAGCGGCTCCCCTACACTACTCTCAGGCTTCTGCACTGAAGCACCAAACATGCTGCAACAAAGACACTCAATATTAATAGAATTAAAGATCCAATATCAACCCTAACACCCTCATCACAGTTTCAGCGCTTTGCAGAAGGAATTATATAAGAGAAGGTGAGGGAGATCATAAGATGCACATGTTTGACAGGAAAATCATTTAAAAGTACAAGGTGAAAATGGAACTGGGTAATAAAAGTGCAACGATTTTATGTGACGTTTTTATGTCACGCTTTAAACTGGGCTTATTTTAAAACCTACATATACTGTATATATGTTTGGTATCACTCTTTTCAGAATTTATCGAACTTTAATGTGATGTTGTTAGATTTTCAGATTCTTATTCCGTTTTTAAATTATAAACTATAAAATATCAAGAACTCGTGTTCCGCAAGAGGAGAATTTGTGCCAAGAGATTTAACCACACCTGGGGCCGGAAATAAAAGACAAAAAGAGTAGGACAGCTGCTGTACAGGCTTTTAAATGTCCAAAGCACCAGATGAGATGCAGATCACACGGCACGGCAGCAGCTGATCGAGCAAACAGGAGGTAAAAAAAAAAACAACAAACTATGTTTCCATTGTATCACCCACCATTTAAGAGGGGGTTTGGAGAAGAGGCCACGTCTCCTTGGGGTGTGTTCAGGCCCCCTCTTCACAACATGACTGGCAGTGGGGTTTGGCAAGCAAAGCGAGCAGGAGGTAAGCCCCTACTGTGCGTGTGTATACATGTATAATATAAATATACACAGACACTGTACATATACACAAGATATAAACACACAGATATGTATGGGCATGTAGATATAACATATACACGCACACACACTTACATATACCCCAACAGTATATGAAGGAAACATTACCTGAATACTTGGATGTTTATGTAATTGAGAGTTTTTAGTTTCTTATTAATAATTGCAAGCCTTCCTGAAAATGTGTTTTCACTTTGACATTAGAGGTTATTGAGTGTAGACTGACGCTCAATAAATGCACATTTATCAATATAAAATGAAAAACAACAACACAATAAAGCATGCAGAAAGTGAAGGGCTCTGAATACTTTCTGCACCCAGTCTAACAGCCAAACAGAAAATTCACCACAAAAAGTAAAAGAAACAGAAGTTTGCATGGATGCATTTCAATGTAAAAAGTTTCCAGATTGTGGAGAGTTCAATGGCTCTCTAGTACTTCAAAGCCAAAATGATGCTAGTAAGGGTCTTCCATTTGTACTGTGCACTCATCATGTTACTCATAGGAAAGAGGGGAGATCAAAATGCATTGGTCCTTTTGTGTGACTGTATGGCAGGAGCCATTTGAATTCATACCCACCTACCAGCATCTCAAAAGAAGAATACAAATCCTTATTAATTGCCTCCCACAGCCAGGCTGGAACAGTGCGGTTGCCCTACCAACGAAGTTAATGCCAAACACTAAAGACATTGGAGGGAGTCTCTAATGCCACTCTAGAGAGTAAGGAGATTTGCGTCCACACTGACAGAAGTGCACTTACTGGTCAAGACAGAGTTAAGGGAGCATGAAGGTAGGCCTGCTTGCCATTCTGTATGACAGACACCACTGTGCCTAAAAAGGTATTCAGGTGCTTTCAACACACGTAAAAGTAAACAAGTATCGTTACCAAAGGACTCTTCTGCCCAACGGCATGTAACCCAAAACTGTCAAAATGTCTGGATTTCAACAATCTGGGGAACAACACTGGAAAAGAATGCAAACAACTACAGGGAGTGGGAAGAGGACCTTTCCAGTTTTTAAAAAATATATCTTTGTAGAGACCAGAAGCACTACTTTGAAGCTGTTTGCACTGCAACATGCCCACTGTTTTGGTTTGCTTTCCTAATTATCTACAGTAACACAATATGCCAAATTCGAAGTTTGTGTGTGTATGTGTTGGTGAGTCATTGCTGCGGTTTGTTCTAATATTCCTATTTTTTCGGTGCTTCTGTAAACTCTTAATTTCAACTTGGGGACAAATAAAGTACTCTCTATGAAATCCAGAGTTACTGAAACTGAATAAACAAAGCACAGTTTCCTCAATATCTGCCACTGCAATACTTTCCAATTCAGGATGCTGTCACTGGACGACAGTTAAATCTCCGGATATCCCCCAATATCCTTCAATCACAAAATTGCAGTGGGGACTCCAAATGTTTACTTGTAAATAGGATTAACATACTTGACTGAAAACTTCAGCTACGAATACTTTTTCCTAAGCGCCACAAACCTCTCATACCCTAACGCTGAAGTAATAAGAATGTGACCATTTAGCCCAAGCGTCAGGTTTCATTAAACACCTTTTCAGCTGCTGTCATAACATTTCTATTTACTTTGCACACACAAAGCGTATCGACTCCCAGGCCTAGCAGGAACTTGCAGCTGGACAGGCTGCATTCTTCTTTCACAGCCTTGGGCTAGATGCACAGTAAGCCTCCAGATCTGCAAGACATCCGATGGGAAAGTATCTTCATAACATCAGTTAAGACACTGAAGAAAGTTATTTTAGATAAAAGCAGGAAGTCAGCAGGCAATGGAACAGAAGTAATGAGGGTGAAGGCTCCAATATTCAATCATTCACTGTGATCCTACTTCAGCCCACGGTATATTCAGTGCTAAGAACTACACAAGAATAATAAAAAGACAAATAAAGCACCTCATAAGCTGTGTCAAAGATTCACCATTAAATCCACAAGAATGAGCGAGAATATAAAAGTTTAATAAATGAAACTTAATCATGCAAGATAATGGCAACTTCTATATAAGAAAAAAAAAAAACCATAGTACACAGCATTTAAAGTTCTGAATGTTATCCTGATACGTCAGAGGAGGAGTATGGTACAAAACACACCACCTCATACCCGGGGTGTCAAACCTTCAGGGCCACAGCGGCTGCGGCCACCTTCAATTTGTAGCCAATTACTGCTCCTAACATGACCAGCCTCACAAGCCTCCATTTTCATGGAATTGCGGTTTCAAACTCAGGACCCCTAAATGTTTCTTTTCCCATCACTGGAAGACAAACAATGAGATGTAAATTCAAATGAAGGCAAAATGGCATTGCGTTAGAAGCAGTAAGAAGTCGCTGTTTAAGAAAGGGGCCAGGATAAAAACCTGCAAGGCACTGTGGCCCTCCAGGACCCGAGTATGACAGCCCTGCCTCAGAGTCAGTAGATTAGGATCATCAAGTATCAGCGTCTAATGTGTGCAAACGCTCTTCAGGCTTCTACTTTATACTTATTGGGGGTGCACCTGCAGTTCCCTTTTTGGTTCCAAATAGGTGACTCAGTTTTGGATCTGTGGGCTTCAAATTTTGCTGTAGAGAAGAACCAGCAGTAGGTGATGAAAATAATGCCAACCATTTAGGCCTTGTTGAGCTCCAAAGGCCAGGCCAATATCTCCTTTCTCAACCTATGAACATAGCTGTTCTTACATATTCATGTTGGTCTTTCTGCTGCAATCTCCCTAAAACTGAAGTCCCCAGAAGTTGTGTGTCTTGTATGGATTCATGCGATTGTGTGCAGCACCATCTTTGAAGCACTAACAGCCTTTCCTGTCTGATCTTCTCACGCACACATGTGAGCTCTCCAGATTTCAATGTAGTCCAAAGCACTGCAGAGATCTGCCAAACAGCCTTCAGTACAGGCCTACTCTGAAGGAACTTGAGCAAGACCCAGAAAGATTTACTCCCTACTTGCCTCCAGTAACATTCCTCGTTTGCTGCTTGTTATTAATTATCTAGACTTGAATTCATAATTCTTGTCTTTAAAAATACGGCAGTGTTTTTGTTGTTTTTAGGCAGCAAAACTCAAGGATCAGCGAAACTCTCTAGTGAGCCCATCATGCAACAAAAAACTGGCCAAGTGCTATGGTACCTTACCTCACTTATGAGCATTTCTACGCTTCCCTCAAAGATCGTTTTATTTTAAACAGCAGTACAACAAAGTTGCCTTGAATTAATATCATCCACATTTCCCTTAAAATATAGAATCAAGCAAGCAATTTACTAATCATTTGCGTAGTCGTCCAATTATATTCTCCTTTTGTCTCCCCCGGCTGAATATTTTGTTACTGTTTCGTTTGTAACGTTAATAGTATTCCTGAAGAGAACTTCAGACTTGAACATATTTATGGCTGCACTATAACACTGAGCTGAGTAACCACATGCATTGAAATGGCATTTACGACTTCTACCCGGGAAGAATGTCCACTGGACACCTCATCCCATTCATTACAGAGAGGGAAATCCCACTGTGCTTCTTGACCACATTCATGTCTCGTTCACAAGTGCGGAGATCGGTGTATTTATTATACTTAATTATTAATGTAAATACTCACCCAGTTTCCTGCAAGTAATTCAGCATCAAGTGCATAAATGCTGAAAACTCACCACAGCCGCCGCCACACACTTTTAAAGGCAACACGCCGAAGGACCCTCAATGGGCCCATTCACACACGTAGGTTGTTATCCCAGGTATTTACGCTGTAAATTGCTGGGTTGAAGGCATATGTGAACAAAGCTGGGAAACTCAACCCAGCAATTTCCAAGGTCAAGACTTAACATAATTCGCTGGAATTTCTCCAGCCTCCTTGTGTGTGAACAAAGCCAGAACAAGCATACAGAACAGCCCAAGAGCCACGTGCAAGGTGCAAACGAAAGAACCAAGAGATCCTGGCGGTTATGAAATGATGGTTAAGGTCTGTCATTTCTTAGGTAATCAGAGATTTTACAGATTCTACATTAGGCTATCTACTCCGCATCTGAGACAGCAGTTGGAGGAAATTGTTTCTGCTGGGCTCCTTCTGTATCACTGCCACTCTTTTGGAGCATTCCAGTTAAGGCAGCAGCGATACGCAGGGCTCATGCCACTGTTATAAAGAAACATTAACTTCAGGAACAGAAATAAGAGTGCCATACACCTCTGCCTCCTTCCTTGGTTCTGCTCTTCTCCAGTTCCAGTGAAGAACCCATCTTTGTGATTCACAAACAAATCAAATCAGCAATACTGCCACTACTCACCAAATGGTTCTCTTTAGTACAAATAAAATTTGTGTGCACACAGCATCTTACAAAACAAGGTTTATGTGAATGTTATCAACCCAAATGACTGGGCAATCTTGACATACGAATAATCAAACTTTAGAAAATTCATTAGTCAGGTCATAAATATCGCAGGTCTCTGTAGGAAAGAGGCTTATTATGTTGGGGCTACTAGAAGAAGCCATTCTCCTGACAACAATACAATTGCCCTTGTGCATTATTTAGTGCAAATCTTTAGACTTAGACTGCATAATTACATGACAGTATACTGCCTCAAGTAGCTGACAAAACTTTAAAAGAAAAAATATACAACTTTTACATGTGATTTGACCAAATTAAATCATCATCTCCTACTTACAGTGTGAAGAAATGCTGACCTAACTGGAGAGTACCACAAGCTGGCACAAAAAGGCAGCACCGTGGTCAGAATGTGGTCTCTCATCTCCACTGTCTGCCGAGTTGGCACATTCTCTCTGGATTCCAATTTCCTATTATACCCCACAAATGTACAGCTCTACAGGTTAGGGGTACTGACGAATTCTCAGTCAGTCGGGGTTTGTGCCCTGCAGTTGACTGGTGTCCTGTTCCAACTGGGTCCCTGCTTTGCACCTCACACTGACTGACAATTCAATGCAGGATTACGGGGAACCAGAAACTAAAGAGGTTTACAGACTCAAAGGGTAATATTTAGGAGGTAAAGAAATGTCGGTATATCACAATTTGGCCAGTTAAGACCTTCCTCAACAATCCAGAGCTGCAGTTACCTTGTACCCATTCAAACAGAGCAACTGACTGGATAACTCCGACTGCATTTGCTTCTGTTCATTTTATCAGAATATGGCACACTCATACCGGGTGGCCTAAAATGCAAACACTCAGAGTTTCTGTGCACTCCTTAGTCACAGAATAGTAATTTGAATAAGGTGAAACTTCAGAATGTCAAGTTGAGATTGTCTGTAATATAATACACTCACACCTCCAGCTTGAACACAAACATTTGCAGCTTTATGTTGAAGCACACACCTGTGCAAACATCAAACTCTGCCAATGTCAGAAGGAAAAAAAAAACACTTGAAGAATCTTACCAAACTTGAAAAAAAAAGAAAAAAAAAAAAACCAAGAACAAAAGAACAGAACAATAACGTGAAACGGCTTTGATAACCGACAAGTTTAGCACAGTGTTTCAATGCTAAACCAACATTTCATGAAGGTGAAAATAAAGGGCGCATTTTACATATAATTATGAGTTTTGGCCCCAAGCGAGTAGCTGTTGGCCACTAGATAACTAATATGGTCACTGCAACCTGAAAAACATGCGAGGCTCAAGATATCTTTACTCTCCTGCTCTTAAATTACATATATACTGTATAGAGGAAAACAGTAAATAAATATATATTTATTATATACATAGGTACACACACACACACACCTGGTCAAATATTTTAAGAGCAAACCCCAATTTTATTGAAATTTAAACAGTTCAAGTCTGAGAAACCTGAAATTTTACAACGGTAACAGATGTCCATAAAAAATAGTATAGATTACCAAAAACTGATGCAATTGTCAGCAATGTATAAAAATGGCTTTTGCAGGGAACAAGTAAAGAGTTAAACTTAGAGCTTTTCTGCAGCAATGGACGTTAAAGAAGCCTTGAAAGCTGATGCAGGTAATTCCTGCAGGTGTCAAACTTGAAGATAATAAAACTGTAAAGCCACTAAATCCAAAGGATATAAAGACGTATTTGGCAATGATGAACCAGAAATTGAGACTCTGATTAAGAACAAATGCCAAATTTCACAAAACCAAGAACACAGTCCAGCCTTCATATATTTATTTATTTATTAATTATTATTTACAGCACCAAGAGCTTTACAAAGCAGACAAGAATAAAAGTAATCTAATAAAGTATTTGAAAATTTAAAAAAATAAATTGACAAGCAATTATGGGGAATTTGAAGAGAGGCCAATATAAAAATGAAAAGAAAAGTAACAAAGTGAACGTCTACTGAGCAAGCAGCCTAAGACACAAACATCAGATGAGTCAGTTACCCGTCGTTGGTGTCATCGATGGCTAACTAACCAAATGCTGAAAGTGCGGTCATAACAGCATACGTGATGAAGCAGTTTGTTGCCTTCTGTAAATTCATTCTATTTAAGGAAAGCAAACACTTTCAAATAGTTAATTGCATTTTAATTAGTTATTTATGCTGGTACTAAATATACAGTAGCTATGCAGTGCATTTGGAAAAGACTGGTACGTGCATCTGCTGCTCCCAAAGTAGCTCCGACAAGAGCACAGGCAACGAGTAGGAAGTTAAAATCACACAAAGATCGAGCGCCACAACGCCAACTCCAACCAAATGAAGCACTAGCAGGGATTGTAGAGCGACTGTTGTCACAGAAAGACTAACAAATGAAGACACTAAAAATGAAAGAAAATGAAAAACAGAAAAGAATTCGGCCACAACATACAACTGAAACCAAAAGTGTGCCAATGGGCATGACTCCTGTTTGACCTTGTTTGTTACAGCAGGCATGATCCAACTCATTGTGAAGAAAATGAATCAATGAAGCTGTGAGAAAACCTGCACTAACCATGCCAAGTGTGATATGTTGCCTTTCATCAAGGAAAAAAAGTAGATAAGTGTTGTGCCAGATATGCAATCTGAATAAAGTGCTATATTAAAAAAAAAAATACATACACACCACAAAGGACAGCACTGACCTCCAGGCAGACAATAATACACAAAAACCCAAGGTTATAGCAGGCCACGGTACCCAACACAAAAACACTGGCGTCAAAAAACCGGCCCTAAAGAAATGAGCATTACATCTTACCACATTTAAGGAAGGAGCTTGAGAAACACTGATAAGGGACAGCAATCCATAAAAGCCACATACTTATAGTACTGTAGCTAAAAATAAGTTCAGAAACGTCATAGAACATACTACCCAAAATCCATTAAGAAAGTGAGCTAGCAAGTGATCTCCGATATTCACCTCGAGTTATGTGGCACAGTTGTGACAGTCTGAGCCGATTTCATTTGTCACACACATAATGCAGAGTAAGCAGTGTAGACTGACATGTCACTCTGGACTAACTTCAGAGAAGTGACAGCAAACAGTAAGGTCTGAACAGGATTTGGAGTCAGTACTCAGATTTGGGTATACTGTACTGTACATCAGCTCTCTAGAAGTTGCATTTCATAGGATTTGTAGTCTACTTCAGTATGGATACGAGGTGAAGGCAAGGAAAATACGTCTCTTAGATCCATCCATCCATCCATCCATTTTCCAACCCGCTGAATCCGAACACAGGGTCACGGGGGTCTGCTGGAGCCAATCCCAGCCAACACAGGGCACAAGGCAGGAAACAATCCTGGGCAGGGTGCCAACCCACCACAGGTCTCTTAGATCAATTATAATAATAAATAATTCATTACATTTATATAGCGCTTTTCTCAGTACTCAAAGTGCTATCCACACAGGGAGGAACCGGGAAGTGAACCCACAATCTTCTAGTCTCCTTACTGCAAAGCAGCAGCACTACCACTGTGCCACCTGTGATGAAAACAGACCATTCAACCCAACAAGCTTGTCAAATGTATCCACCTGATTTCTCCAATATAAAATAAAGTTCAATTTTCTATTTAATATAAAGATTAAAACTAGACTGTATATTCTACAGATTTTACAAACAGATTTTAAAATTAATAGAGAGGTCACATCTCATGAAGGTTATAAAGCCAAAGCATTGCATTTCTACCCTTTTGCCCTTTTCTTCTCCCCAGCATTGGTAATATACGAACTCCAATATGGAGAGTTGATTGGTGACAGAAGGCACAAATAACGTAAACAGAAACGCATACAGTGGAGAAGTTTGTGATCATTTAACCATCATTTCTTTAAAAGAATCCTTCATGTATGAATTGGCAAAGACAAAGGAAGTATTGGCAAATCATGACAATCGGTGGGTGTGCAATGGCAAAGCAGGTGACAATGACCAGAAAGAGAGGTACATTACAGAATTAAGGTGGTATGGAACACCTTTCACCTCCAGAGAAAACTGACGGAATGTGGCCTAACACTGGAAAACATCCAGGAGTATCAGGTTCCAGTCAATCGAACAATTCCTGAGGTGCTTCTGGGAGCTATGGATGTCAAGGAGAACAAGCATGCAAGGTGTTCCTGCATTAAAAGTCAAAAAAGGTCATTAACAAAGTAAAGGCAAATAGCTTCAGCATTGTGTTAAGGTCAAAATCCAGTCTCACACAGATGGTTATTATTTAAGAACTGGATAAGTCAATAAAAAAGAGTGTGCATTAACAGTCTTAGACGAGGAACAAGTAAAATGGGAAAGTAATTGGGATCACGGAGTCAAACAACTACAAGAGAATTGAAACAACCCTAATAAAGTCAACAGCACTCCACATGTAACACTGAAGAAGCAAAGTCACATTTTGCCTTGTTTATTTTACATTTGGAGTCATTAAGCAACTATAGGACATACTGTATAAACTCTGTTCACAGAACTACTAGATCCTAGAGTATTCTTTAACCCACCAATTTAAATGTAGAGGACACGTGTTAGTGTCTGCAGTCAATTGTAATAAATCTGTGATGGCCAAGCACTGTGGAGACCAAAATAATGCTGAAGACTATGAGAGGACTTTTCTGCGCACTATACAGTATGGCCGCTACTGAAAAAGATGGCTTTTATTTCAATGCTGAAAATTTCAATCATTATATGCAGGGATGTCTTCCACTCCTAGGCCTTAACCAGACAGTAACACTGAAATTAACATCCTATGACTACCAAAGACTGTACATTGTATTCATTACTGTAGGCAGCGGTTTGTGTCGTACTACTCTGGAAGTGCATATTGTACATACGGGCTATTAAATGTATTACAGCTCACCATGCTGTGCTTGCCGAGGGCAAATGGGAATAACAATTCCAGGACTGCGGTGGAGCAGGCTCCATAGCAAAAGCATCAGGCACAAGAACTAGAAATCCATTCTGGGCAGAGAATGTCCATCACAGGGCATATAGTACATGATGAAGCGAAGCTAAACATAAACTTAGGACATAAAAATACATAACGTTAAATATAATGAAGCCAGTTCAGGGTCAACGTGGGCCTATTCTATCAGCACTGGAAGGAAGGTAAGGAAAAACCCTTGGACTGATGATCATCCATCCCAGGGCACAAATACACAAACCCACAAGCACACTCAATCACTCACACTGGGGACACTGGTTAACAGAGTAAGCACTTTTGTGGGATTTGGGAGGAAAACCAGGGGACCCACAGCAAAACCAGGCAGCTGTGGGTTTTGGGGGGTGCGGACCACCAAGCTCCAAATTCAAGGCAGGTTACAAAGATTCTGTATTAGAATGTGGAAAGACTCTGAGCATTCTCAAACTTGTGTGACCCAGTTCAAGATCGAAGAGGGCCACTGTCTATGCCAAAAGCATCAGACACAAGAACTAGGAATCCATTTTGAGCACAGCAGCAGTGCATCACAGAGCCCGCTCACTTACTAACATTCACCTCCATACCTACAATCACCGGATTCACCTAACATGCACGGTTTTATCCTTATCTTTGGAGTGACGGCAAATTCACAAGGTTTTTGGCTGTTAAGTAAAAATCTCTCCACACAAAAGGCTCATATTTGCACACAAGTGGAAGGCCACACGAAACTGAAGACACATATCATTTGTGCGTCAGTTAGTTGGTTCACCTAGCCAGGCCCTGAAGAGGATGGACAACATGTCCCTTCAGCACACAGCTCTCCTCTAGAAAGGTTTGAAGTTGTCTGTAAGTAATAGAAAATGTTTCATTTTTAGTTAAAAAAAATTGAGGTAGTCAGCTTTTTGCCATTTGCTCCATTATTACATTTAAAGCACGAGAAATGGTATAACAACAACAATGCATAGTACAAAGATAAAACAGTAATGATGCCTAAAATGTTCTGGGAAGAACTGAGAGTATTGTACACAAAGTTGGGCACAAAGGGGTCCTGAAAACGAAAACTGCATAAATAACTTCCCACACCTCTTCTTCTGTAAGATGGAGGAGCACTAGGAGGAAGAGCACTGGGGTCACTTGCTCTGCTTCTTCTCCGCAGGAAGAAGAGATCCACCCCGCTTCTGGCCTACAGGTTCAGTTGACCACCTCTTGCACCACAGTAAAGGCGGCTCTCCCAGCACAGCCTCGCTAATACAATTCCAGGCTTTTGGCCAGCTCCATACCAATACAAACACCGTCAAAGGGGTCTCCTAGATTCATGTATAACAGTTTACAATAAGGAACAATTGAACATGTTAGGAGTTCCAGTCAATTACTGTAACAGTTAATCAAACTAAATTACATGGAATATCAAGCGGCACACAAGAGAAGAAGCCAAGATTCATCTCGAGTCTCTGGAAATAGACAAGCGGCACTAGACCCCGTGGTCCCTTTCACACAAATAACCCTGGAAATCCCAAGGAGAACCATTCACAAATAACAAGGATACCCAGCAAATTTCCAAGCTGAAGGAAGTTACAAAAGTCTGTCACACTTCAGATAAGGGAGAGGTGATCTCGACACTGATGGAGGCTTTTAAAAGAATGTAACCACTACAGCCACCACCATTAAGAAAAGGCATACACATTGGTATTTTATTGTTTTAATAATATACACCGTACACAATATTATGAATGTGCAATTCAAAACATACGAAGCAGCAATATCTCAAAGCCTATGCTACTGGATCTTCACTACTCCTGGTACTTATATGAAGCTCTTTGTCCACCAGACAAGCACCACATGTGCCCACCATTTCACTGCTGCCCATGCACACTGGTAGAAAACAGCTTACGGTGAAGAGGAAATGCTACTATAACCTTCTCTTTGGCCTGAACAGAAAGCAGCTTCCTTATTTCAGAACTCATCCACATTCCAGGCACTTCACATCCCCATCTTTACAAAATGAAATCCTAGCCTTTCTTACACCAGTCTCGATCTCCCAAGGATGGTTCAATTCAGATAAACGTCAACACATCACACTCAAGTATGCAGTGCCAGTCTTCGTGATTTGTCCAGCAATTTGCTGGCTTGGCACATACAAACTCTGACCACAAAACCAACAGAAATTACACTAAGACTTGAACTGGGGAAATGGCTAAATCAGTGTTCCCTGAGCTGGAATCTGCCAGTAAATTCTTGAGATTGTCTGCATGTGTCAAAGGGACCACTGTCACCCATTATTTAAAGTAAAAAAAAAAAAAAAAAAAATTAAAAAAATACACAGAACACATTTTTTTGTAATTGACACCTCAAAATATTCCCAGTAAAAGTCAGGGTATTGATATTTTTTGCACTTCAACTGTCAAATGTAGAAGTCTTCTCACATTGCAATTTCCTAGTAGAAGGAATCCCCATTTTCAGTGAATAATTAAGGATTAATCTCCACAAGTTATGGCTGGCAGAGTGGATTGAAAAGGGATGAGATAAGCAGCTTGTCGGTTTGACAGATATAAATTAGTGCGGCATACAAATTCAGAAAAGCCCAATTAATCAAAAGTACTTGGGCCTGAAAGTGTACTGTAATGTACTCGGCAAGAAGTACTCAAAAAAAAAAAAATAAAAAATGAAGCCTGTGCTGTCCAAACAAAAACTGAACCACCACCCAAAACACAGGAAGATCACAAAATACCAGTGAAAATATAACCAGGGTGTACTCTCAGCCAATTAGTAACACTAAATAAGCACTCGGAGCCATTTGTCCAAACAAAACAATACATCACAATAAACTGAGACAAACGGGCGAGTGAGGGTCACCCTGGAATGGACTCACGGTCCACAAACACAAACATCATCCTGACTTGAGATCCTAAACTGGATAAAGAGATTAGAGAAACAGACGGATGAACGAGTAATTGTGTGGTTTATCTGGGTCTTCCTGAACAGTTCTATCCCACCTCCAAAATAACATTTTCTCTCGCATCCGACCAACTCACAATGTTGATCCATCTTCCAACAGGTCAGTAACCCATACTCAGCTTGAAGGGTGCCATCCCATTGGCCTTTTCATCTTACTGGGGTGGACAGCCTGTTCTCATTAGAACGGTTTTAACGCTTAATCTGACATTACCGCCTGACCAAGCTGCTGAATCACATCTGGGGTGAGGTGCAGAACCTGTGGCAGCATCAAAGGGTGGTCTCCTAAGGTCTGCAGTAGCAGGTTAGAAGGGCATTACGTTCACCGCTACCAGGCCGACTGTTTATTTTCTCCAGGATGCTGCTGACTGGAGTTTGCGTTCCTCTCCTCCTGACCAGATCGTAGCAACAATATTAATGGACACTTTGTCAGGATCCATTTATGTTTCATCAGTTTGGAAGTGGCTTGTTTTACTGTGTATCTAACCAAATCTGTATTTTATAAAAATGTGTCATTTACACTTTACCTGTAGAATTTGCTTCAGTGCTCCGAGTCTGTACTCTGAACGGTCCATCCATTTTCTAATCCACTTATATCAAGGGCAGGGTCGTGGAGAAGCTGGAGCCCATCCTAGCAGGTATTGGGCACAAGGCAGGAACAACCCCTGGAAAGGGGGCCAGGTGACATAAGGATGAACACACACACGGTCCAATTTAGCCACTCCAATTCACCCAACATGCACATCTTTGGACTTGAGCAGATAACTCTTTTAACAGTGCAATATAATAATTGTTTTGGGGACACCTTTTCTTTCAATCTGCCCCAGTCAGAGGCCGCATGCTGCTTCTTAGTACTAGAGGGGTAATGCCAGGCTCCTTCCAGTCCTCCATAAGCTCAGGAGATCACCCTGATTTAGATCATCTGCTATTGTGAATCTTTTCTGAGACACTGCTGACCCCGGGTATTCCTTATAAAATCAGCATAAGCACATTTGTTGCGCTAACTCCACTCAGAAAATAAAGCAATTAGAACATAAGATTAATGAGCGAACAACATTCAAGCTAGAATGACAATATGAAGTTCTCAAATACACAGGTAGCTTCTTATGAATGATAATGAATGGCAATGAGACAAACCAACGTCACAATATGAAGACATACGTTATCCTTCTTAGAACCCAGCTCTAAAAACAGGAAGTGACAACCCTGACGTACATCACCTTTTTGTCACTACACACACACACACACACACACACACAAAGCTGCTGCCCTTCCTTTAAGGACTGCACGTTAAGACCAGCTGTGCTCAGACACACTCGTACGGTCAATCACTCGAGACGATACACTTAGCCACACTACCCAGGATCTTCTCCCAGAGTACAGACACCAGACATGGCAGGGGTCATTAGTGCAAAGTAAATCCAACTGTCTGGGCAAACGGTAGGGTGTTTGTGCAACGGCAGCCCAAAGAAACACCAAACTCAATTCCCAAAAATCACTGCAAGTAATCCAACCTGTCAACAAAAAGTGAAATAAATTGTCAAATAAAAGCAAGCAGTGGTTAGGCATGGGCTTAACCAAGCACTAACCCCTGAAGCGAGAACTCAAAGCTTTTCATTACAATCAAATGCTTGTCACTGAACAGTCAAAGAAAATTGCTGCCCTTGTTATAAGTGGGAAGTACAAATTACATGGCCTACACTAGAAAATTGTTAGTTTCATTCTCTTTAGTACCATCAGCTACGATTTCAGCAGCAATCACAAATCTCATGCCACAGGCAATGTCTAGCTACTCTCTCTTTCAGCAAAACATTAATTTAAGATGACAAGATAGTGGGCAGCTCAACAGCAGCACAAAGCACAATTTATTATGCTCAGCCAAATGAAGGGGAGCCCTCAATACTGTAAAAGGCACACTCTAAAGATAACGTAAAATACTGAACAATTCTCCAAAATAGTATGAAAGGCTGCACTCCGACATGGTGCTCGTCTCCTATAACAAAAAGCATTCCTGAATTGACACTTATCACACAGAAATTTACTCAGGTTACCTACTAAATGATTCCTCCCTAGCTCAGCAGTCATCAGAAGAAGATACAAAAGTAAAAGAAATACAATTAACAACTTTCCCTGAATCAGTGGCCTTCAATTAAACACAAGGTATTCGTGAGTTGCTTACCTTGAAATACATACAGTATTTTTAATTAATAATAATCACGTACAACTGTTGCTAGCTTCAGCTTTCAAAGGTTTAAAATTCCCAATAGGCCAAGCAAATCTCTAAAACATGAACACCACTGGAACCACAGCAACGTGAAACACTGGACTGCACTACAGATACTGTAAGGGCCCTCTGCCCAAAAGACACAACAAACTACAAAGGAAAATGAAAAACAGACCCTCAGATTGTGCTCCTAAATACAACACCCACTGACTGAGCCAGGGAGTAAGACTTGCAGGTGACCTGGGGCCACACATCCCAAGAAATATTTCTTTTTCCAAGCCACTCCAAATTTACAGACACGTGAATTTGTAAAGAATGCGCGCCTGATGCAAGAGACGTGGCTTCTAATGCAAGCCTAGTAATAAAAGTGCGCCTTCATGTTGCAGGCCTTCAGAGCGCGTTCAGAAAAGAGCAGCAGGGTTTGTGTCGAATTCTGCAATGGATTAGTCCCAACAAAGAAACCAGTGCGACTCACCTTCCAAAAGGCCTCACTTCTTAAAAGCAGTCAAAAGCACCTGACATTTTTTTTTTTTTTTTTTATTTCCCCCCCTCATGTAGCTTGGAAGAGGACAGCTGGTCAATCTTTCAGTTTTATACTTTGATTCCCCAAGAACAAGCGAGTGCAGGAATGATTTCTCATCCTGTCATCTTCTGTCAATCAAAAATGAATGAGCATGGTCTCTTCAGCTTCACCCTTCATCAAAGAATGATGAAGGTAAAGCTTCACACCTCATGATCATCACTCCTAGGAGGTGTTCCTACTGATAACACTGTGACATCCATTTCTTGGATAGCAAGTTTTGTTAGAAAGCTGGCTCACTCGACAGAGACGATAAAAAACAATGTGGAAGGCAGGCAGGTGTATAAGGCGAGACACAAAAATAACCGGACTGGGCTTCAGGCTTTACTGGAGGTCGGCTGGACGTGAATCATACAGCTATATCCCCTTTATCCTACACGTCCTCTCAAAGCGCCCACCGACTAGGTGTATCCTGTGAATAGCCCAGTCAGTATTTGCACAACAATCACTACATGAGTTACCACGATAATGTCGGGTGAAAAAAATCAAACTTCTCGTGAATTTTATCTTTTTCCATAAAGCAGTTTTTGACTGACAAACATTCCTGTCCTCCCTCGATCATCCTCCCTATTCGCCCGATTTAGCTCCCTGTGATTTTTACTTGTTCCCGAAAATCAAAAGTGACCTGAAGGGAACACATTTTTCTTCAGTGGACAAAGTGAAGACAGAAACGGCAAACCTCCTGAAGACTTCCAGCGCTGTTTCAATCAATGGAGCGGTGTAGAGATCGGGAGGGGAGCATAGAGAAGGTGACGATGTTTATAATGCTGTAAGTCGTCAATAAATATATATATTTTTTTTTTTTACCAATCCGGTTATTTTTGTGTCTCACCTCGTATTATCATTTTATATGGAACAGTAAAGCGTATGCTTGTATTTCACATTGTCACTCTTTTGTACTAATTTTTATAACAGTCTTTAACATTAAAATGGGCCTAAAGTTTCTGTTAAAATAAATGCAAACTAAAAACAAGTCCCATAAAGTTTATGAGGTGAATCAGTTACATGTGATTTTTAATTTTACACACTGAGTCAAAGCCCTAAACTGACATAAGCAGGAACCCAATGCATACTTAAAAACTCAATGCTTTGTCATATTTTGCTGTATGTAATATAAGAATATGGGGCTTTAACACATAAAGCAAAATAATTATTGCATTGACAATAATGAATAATCCATTGCTTACAAGAAAGCAAACTCATAAGACAAAAATGACAAAGCCAACACCATAACAGAGCAGACAAAAATACAATATATTAAAGCTTGTGTGCTTTATTTTCTAAAAGCATGCTAGAACATTACTAAAATTATTCAAGTCTTTAATATCACCGGTGTCCTTTCATACAGGCCTTCTTCACGTGTGCAGGCTAGCAGCCAGCCAGCTCACAGCACAACATACAATAAATTAGCTAGAAAACCAAAGGGCGGCCTAGCTGTGATGCTCATCCTGAGCGCTCATGAAAACTCGCACTATAAATCTGGCTCTGTGCAAGGCCTCGTGATATAGATCTTGGTAAGGACAAATGTAAAGCGATGCCAGTAAATGGCATCTGTAAATTCCCTGAAGCGTTTCCTGCGTCAAACCCTAAAAACCCAGTCACTGCCAGGAACAGAGCACAAATTGCTCATTGGCACACTTTTAAAACTCCGTTAACGTGCTCAGAAAAGCTTAGAGGGGACTAACAGAGCCCACTCTTCCTGCACTATTTCAATGATTCCTAAGGCTGACCAAGTTACTGTGCTTCAAATGTAACTGACAGACTAATTCAACACAGACATCTGCACTCCAATCGATCACAAATCAATGTCAATCACAGAGGAACAAATGACACTGGCTCCAAAATCTCAATCTAAATTACGTTTAATACAAAATGGACTTGCATAATAAGAAGAAGTGGTCATTTACCTTTGTGCTTAATTTATTACTTGCGTCACAGGGATACAGGAGGCAGCTCTGCCATCTCGCATCACTTGGCTGTCAGATTTTATCCTGGGGCAGCAGAGGTAGAATTAGGGTTAGGGTTGTACTTTCTCTTGGGTTCTCCTTGAATTTCCTTCCTTCACAGTCAAAAGACCTCCATTAGAGGTTCTAGTAGGACCAGGTCTTGAGAAGGCTGTCCATCCTGTGAAGGCAGAACAGTCCAAGCCCACCTCCCACAAGCCCTCATCCAAATCCCCTAGGGTGAATATATGAGCACCAATTATAAATTTAACGTTGTGATCCTAAAAAAGGCTGCCAAAATACTGTCATTGCTGTTATAATCAAAGTACTAAACAACACCAGTTATGTATTACTATTCTTTAGCACCCAGCCATACAATGAGCCAATGGCAACCCCAGTAGCACAGAGCATGTGACAGCCACCATTCCAAAACAGGACACAAGTCCATCAGAGGACACACGCTCAAAAGCTTCACACGTGACTCACACACATCTAATAGCCAAAAACTCCACAGAATGCATGAGGAACCGTGAGAAACGCGAGAACTCACACCGTGGGACAGAAAACATTTAAACTGCACACAGAAAGTCACCAGGCCATCAATTCAATTCTCGGACACTGGAGCTGAACAGCAGCAAACACTGACCACTACTTACTTTACGTTTACTTGCCCAACTGAGAATAATATACAGAGCTGTTAAAATTATCAAAATGCCATCAATAGATACAATTTTTACAATCCAATTGAAAATTGCTGTCACACGTAAACATTTTTGCATCAATGAGCACCTGGCACCAATAATGGTAACAAGTGCCCAAGGTAGCATTAACAGCACTGCAGCCCACTAGATGTGAATTATAAAAGGAGGCTTAGACAACAAACGTTCCGTACAAACTTCTCAGTAAGAAAGTAAGTCTAATATATAAATTTACAGTCTCTGCAATTATCTTCCCGATCCCAACGCCTACACACTCACTACTTTTGGATTGAGATTTAAATCAAGTCTTCATTTTTGATAAGCTCACTGCACCTTTCCTAATGTTTAGCACTGCACGAAATTGTCAATTTTCTGACAGAATTTAACAACAAGCGTAAAGAATTTGGATAAAATGTAAAATTTCTGTACTGCATGTTTGAACAGTAAAACATGGTAACAAACTTGTTTCAATTTCTCCTCATTTAAGAAAGAAGTTTACTATTTTCCCATAAAGTTTATATGTGCAGTACTTAGTCGAGCTTCAGATGTGTGACAGAAAATAAGCGATTACTGCGCCCAACACTGCAGATGCCAGTTCGAGTCTCGGCGGGCGTAGGGCAGGGTTCTCTGGCACATTTGATTAGCACAGACAGCTGCACTCAATGCTGTACATTGAAACCATTTCAAGTTTTGATTAAAAGAAGAAATTGAAAACCTTTCCTAGTATGCAGCATTAAGTACTTAAAGGAGTTATGTAGAAGTATTTATTGTGATGTAAAAAGGTCCAACATATACAACTTCATAAATGTTTTAACTCAATCCTACAAACTTCTAAAAACTGAGAATCATTGAAAGCCAATCCAACGTTGCATGGCCATACCATTGTAAACCCAACCTCTTTCTAAACTGACACCGTCTTTGCCCTTCAGGCCTCATCATGACTCACCTTTTTCCACAAACTGTCATCTCAAATATTCTAGGAGGTCACAGAGTTAACTCAACACTCAAAATCACTGCACATTTCTCAAAAATACCTAAAAAATGATCACGAAAAGGTGTATTCCAATAACAATTTAGTTCTTAACAGGTGCCTTAAAATGATTTATAGATGACCAGTCCTGTGTATCAAATAAGTTCTGAACACAATCGTGAAACTCACATTACATACAGCATCTCACAGATCACTCATTTCTGAATTACGTGGCTACAACTCAATAAGTGCTGACAAACAATTAGCCGACATGACGTGAAGTCTTTTTAAACTTGTCGCTTAGGTGGCGGTTGGAGGGCTGATGGCTTATCTAGAATTTCCCAGATATTACTAGAGCTTTATTCTTTTGAAAATATTAAATTTACAGCCCCTATACAAATCTTCTATTCAACATTACAATCCAGAGCACAATTTAAGATTAAAGGCGTGGGAAAAGGATTGTATGTCAATGTTTACTGTAGAAGGTTAATTCCCTTTTGATAACAAAGTGTCCTATAAAAATACAAACACTTGTTGCAGGTGAAATATCTATTTTTGTCCAAGTAACAGTCAGTCATTCTAGAAGATTCTGTTTGTACAACAAAAGAAGTAAACCATGCACCACTTCACGGTGTAAAGCTTTTCTCTGCAGGGCGATCAAAGTCAGAGCCTTATTTTGGCTGCATTTAAAGAAGGCAGTGTAAAACTAAAATCAAAACAGGATTCTGGCCCGTTAATTAATTTATGCCTATTTGCTTATAAGCCAATAATCACCAATATACCGAGTGTTTTGTTGTTTTTTTTTTTTTACAAACTCTAGACAGACAGCGACTCCCAGTTGCTTATGTTAAACTCTTGAATTTTTCTATACTGTACAATTAGTACGAACACTAGAAACTGAAGTGAATTCAGGGAATTCTTACTTTGTTTCCATTCCCCTAGACAGGGTGAAGATCACATACACATTTATAAATACATAATTAATAATTAATCATGAAATAAAAATCGGTTTTAATATATACAGAAAAACACACACAACAGTCTATGGAGCTGTGTAGAGAGTTAAAAGTCTTGTAGCCTTTCCTGAAGCTCGTAATGCAAGAGCATGGCAGTATAAAATTAAACAAGAGTTAGCAAGCCACTGCCACTTGGCAACTTAGAAGAGGAAAACAAAACAGAGGCTGGAGAAAATAAACCTCCAGCGGGCCCATGACCTTTGAGAAATGACACGCGTTGATGCTACGTTCCCGTGCCATGGGAGTTTTTGGAGTTCCCACTTGTGACGTTTTACCTTCCCACTTCATTGCATTGAAATGAATTCCTGGTAGAAACACAAGGCTGTTATTGATTCGCTACCGATTCAAACAATTTCACATAAGGTCTAGGTTTCTTGTTAAAATAAAGAGCAAACTAAACTGAAGTGTTTGATGTGTAGGTTCAGAGTTACACCACAACTCCACTAATACGGGCAGCCCTTGTAACTCCCTCTTCGAAGCGCCTTCATCTAAAACTTCCTGTCTATCCCATGGCACAGGAATGCAGCAAAAGTCTAACGGACTTCGGCCAAATAACCACCCAGCTCCAGCTCTTTTCTTCAGCAGAATCCTTCATTGTTGCATCTTTACACAGATAAGACAGGTACAGATCTGCAGTGCACTGATGGACTTGATATCATTTACAGGAGCGTGCAGAACTGGACATCTGATATTTGTGAGTCACAGATTATCAGTAAACCACTTTTAAAACGTTTAGTCGTGATCAGGCCAAAATAAGTGAATACTCAAGCTTTGACACTAGTAACAATCTACTCAAATATAAAAAAAAAATTAAATGATCCATGCAAAAATCCAAGGGTAAAAATAGGTTTCCAATTATGTCATTTGGAAAATTCAACACAAACAAAATCAGAAGTGGTCTCCCCTCAATCTTATATTTTAGGAGTACACCACAAGACAATTATTATATTTATAAATTATGTACATTAAAGAAACATCATCAACAAATCAAATCAAACTAATAATATATTGAACAATTATTATAAAAGTAAAGCTGAATATGTCAGACTCTGCAGCTGCATGAATAAAAGGTAAAGTGCCACTTCCGGTTAGCGGAAATAGCCTAAAAGTTGATAGAAATCGAGGTTTTGTACCCAACACTTGTATGCAAAATTTGGCTGACCTGAGTGAAAGCGTACTCAAGTTATCGTGTTTACACAGACACGCAGACAGAATTCTAAAAATGGTATTTTTGGACTCTGGGAGGTCTAAAATATTGAGATTCGTCAAAATCTCGAAATGGAATTTTTGGACAATTCCAATACTTTCCCTGTACTTCATATACAAGAAAGTAAAAAGACGTGTCCACTGAGGTAAACAGCAAAGGCTGTAGGACTGTACAGTAGAGTCAGATTCCTGAAATAAAGTTTTCTTTAGGAGTTGCCATCCCTCTCCAATTCAAAGGCTTTCAAAAGATGAGAATATATTTCTATCCACAAGCTTTTCATCCAAAAATCACCAGCTTTTGTTCTCCCTTCTCTGTTACCTGGCACACGTCTGACGTTTCCAGTGACAGTCAACTCTATCAATACTGATGAGCCAGTATCACGCAATCAATCTGCATTTTTTGTATGGTGTCATTAAGAGTTGGCACTTAAACACAGCCAACAAAATTACAATGCAGTTATCTGCAAAAAGAACTAGACAAATATTTAAGAGCTTGCTTTGAAAACCATAATAAGTACACAAAAACTTTAATGTAAACACCCATTGAAAGAGATGAACTGCCAACCACAAGTTTGCCAGTTTGCCAATTGCCAACCCTAACCCCACCTGTGCCCAAACAAGCAGCTTAACCTGGCAGTATAAACTATCCAGTTATTGTTAAGTCACCCATCAGCTATGGTGAATATAAAGTACCAGAGGAAGGGCTGTTCAATATAACGCAAGGATGCCAGTCCAGTACAATGCCACTAACTCCCTGTATGGCTCATTAGCCCTATACCCACCACAAAGAGTGAGAAAGGAAATATACGATGCACTTGTGATTTCTAGGTTGCTTTGGAGAACAGCACCATTAGACTAGCCATGCACATATCAGTTAACGAAGGAAATGTTGGAAGAGAGGGAAAAACTCTTAAAACGACATGCACAACCCTGCCAAGGAAACAAGCAAGGCAAGGCAAGACAAGCTGCTCTGCTGCTCCGAGAAAACAGCTGCAGGTTCGCCTCAGTCTGGCTCATAGATATTCCCAAAACAAAGCAAGGGGAACATTACTGCCAAAAACATGTTAACCAAAAAAACAACAGTCCTGACTCCCTGACAAAGGGCTTGTCAAGTTCGGTTCCGGAAAGGATACTTTGCCTGCAGGTTTTATACCCTTTATTATTATTTTTTTTTTCAACTGGAAGCCAATTCTCATCATAAATGAAACACATTCTTTAATTCTAGAGCTTGTTGAAGTTTGTTCTGCCACGTCACACATTTATATCATCGCTCATTTCATCAGGACAGGGGCACATTAGAACCTTTTCTCTCTCTAACTTCCCAAATGTTTCACCAAAATCAACAACGGTGCAAATGCAACTTAGCTAGGTAGGGATGCTTGATGATTTGCAATTGTTAACTTGCTGGTAGGTTAAAGAAAAAAAAAGCAGCAATTAAAAACTGAATAGAGCTGTTTAAGAATAAAAGAAGCAATTAAAGCATACACACTGTAAGCAAGAATAGTTGGCTTCTAATTATGAAATAGACAGGAACAAAAGCCTGAAGCCACTGGAATAGAGTTTGACAAACCTGTTTTTGAATAAATGTCATTCTGTACCTCTTTTTACACTGTTTTTGGTAATGTCCTGCACTGTACAATGATTTTATAACAGATGACACTCATTCTGCATCCATACTTCAGAGCAATACCATAGAGGAATCATTTATGGCTCCCAAAAGAAATCGCACATGAAATTTCCTGAAACAACTTTTAATTTATTTAATTAGCTCTATAAATGGATTCTTAAATAGATACCAGATTTGTGAAATACCAATGGGTTCCTAATTTTAAAAGTTTGTTTGCCCTGTGGCATACAACAATACGTGCCAAGTTCAAGTTTTCATAAATCTATTTGAATCCTGTTAAGAGGATTCCAATACATTAGTTATCCTACTTTTGTCCACATTGATTGTTACAAAGACATTTGCATACAGGGGAAAAGGTCTCTTTTACCACTGAGGCTCAGTAAATAAATATATATTATACCATTTTAACAAACAACCACCCTCTCAAACACAAGCCAGAATAACTAAAAAGGAAGAAAACTTCTGACATGTCGAAATGTAAAAACAGCAGTCAGTCACAAAAAGGTAACAAATTATATTAGAAATCTTTTTAAGGCCCCAAAAAACAACTTCATAGCCAAAGAACTTGGAATGAAACGAACCTACAAGGAACCATACAAGCCAGTAAAATGCCAAGAACCAATATTTAGTACTTTGTTCTCTTACTAAAAAAGTAAAAGCAAATCAAGAACACACGTTTCATACATGTAACAACTGAAACTTTAAGCTTCAAGCGAGGACATTTACAAGCACAAAAAGTCTTAATGAATTGATTATTCTGGCACGGGATAAAACCTCCTCCAACCATCACAATAGAAACCACCAGTTATGTTGCAGAAAGACGAACCAACTGTCAGATGCAGTTCGGAGGACATCACCCACAGGTGACAGTCCACCAGGAGTGACCCTGAGACCATCTGACAGCTATCTATAGCCCATGGATTCATTGTCACCTCCCGCACCTCTCTAGGGACATGTTATGTTAGGAGCCGTTTGTGCCACAATGAATCCACACCATTCAGATCTCCGCTCTTAAGGAGTTTCAGTGGATTAGATCTCCAAAATAACGGGCTAGCAGAAAATTACTACACACAAGACATAAAGAAGCGTAAAGCAGCTAAGGTCCCTGAAGTCAACCAGGTGAGAGCACACCAATCAAAACACCCTTACGTAGGAAAATGACCAAACACTGATATCTTTAAAAACCGTTTATTTTTCGTGAATTACTTTAAACCTGAAACAATCTCAAAAATCTACAAAGAGAACTCGCTTCTAATGACAGAACCAACAATAAAGCCCATAATCTAAATTACCAACTTCTGCTCTGCCCAGAAAGTTGTACCAGTTCGGCAACAAATCTAAAATCAACTCCTCGTTTCCCCCGAAAGCTTCCCGAGCCGAGAGGACTCCGATTATTCACACGCGAAGAGCCGCCGAGGCCTGGGGACGGACTTACAGGGAGACAGTGAAGGAGGGCAGACTCCGCGGGACGTCCGTCAACCCTCTGCCGCTGCAATCCACCGCTAGTCCGTTGCAAGTGCAGTTGGGCGCGCAGGTGAGTCCAGATTGGAACAGGAGCTCCACGAGCAAGACGAGACGCGGAACCCAGCGAAGAGGCGGTCCGGCTGGTCCCGTCGAAGCCGCCATTTTGTATCCAGAATCGCGCTGGTCCGGAACCCTCGACTCGCCTCGCCTCACACTTCAGGGGACAGTTGTCGTGAACTTGCAAAAAGCGCTCCTAGTCCCAAGGATCGTGTCGCTGCCCGCCGGACCAGTCCCCGGAGGTGTTCGCACGAGCTCCCATTGCACAAGAGAAGGTGCTGGCAGTTTACAAAGCGGCTTGTCCAAACGCCAAAAATCTCAAGTCAAGTCGCCAGCACTTGTCCTTAAAAGGCCGACTCCTCTGCTCCGTCGGCTCCCACCGTGGCACATCCAACTTTACGAGCCGTGTACTCCTGCAGAGTTGCTGCGGCTTTGTTTCGCGGAGTCCCCGCTGCTTAGCCCCCTAGCTTTTGTCTCAAAGAGTGCCTGGGGTCCGAGGCTTTGGCTACCCGCTACCAAGTGCGAGTTTCCGACTTTTCCATCTAACGTGGTTCATGTAAGCGGCTCCGCCTCCATATCGTGCCACTGTTCCAACTCCGGGGGTCTCCGATGGCGCTTAGCTTATCAGACAAACATCGCAACAGCCTCAATCACAGCAACGCAATTATCACCGCAATCATCCATTCCCCCCGATGAAGTCCCTCAGGATCGCGCACACATTGACTTACGATGATTGGCTCCGAACCACGTTGGCTAGAGTGCTGAGTTTTGGGCCCGCCCATACTGTCCTCCGATTGGCTCGCCTGTGCTGGAGACTTCGTCAGACTGCAAGTACTAGAATACGATTTGCGTCGGAAGGCGTGTCACTTAGCAGCAGGCTCTCGACCGGTATTGAGTGGTTGTCAATCAAAGCTTAACGACTCCGCCCTTATTTCCCACCCCGGGTGCGAAGCTACACTCGGCTCAGCGCGCTTTCTCTTGGCCTTAAAGGGGAAGCGCGAGGCGGGCGTCGCAGCAAACGGAGCTCCGAAGGGCACTCGAACCTGCCAGCCTGCTGGCGTGGCGGGCTCGTTTGTTCAGTAGAACTGCATTAGCGGGTTTATTCCTTTGAATCGTTTACTCTTGGTGAACACGGTGCGGGTGACGCTGAATCAATGAAAGCGCAGTTTTCGATTATAATATTCCCGTTCTCGGCTTTCTAGAAATAAAACTACAAGCGGAAAATGTTTGAATTGGAAGGCACCGAAATGTGTCTGTAACACTCGTTCAAACAAAAAACACACGTTTTACACACATTGAATGTATTAAAACGCGCACCGACAGGGGCTGCTGCCTCGCAGTTAGGAGACCTGGGTTCGCTTCCCGGGTCCTCCCTGTGTTTGCGTGGGTTTCCTCCCACAGTCCAAAGACATGCATTGGCGATTCTAAATTGTCACTAGTGTGTGTGTATGCCCGGGGTTTGTTTCCTGCCTTGCGCCCTGTGTTGGCTGGGATTGGCTCCAGCAGACCCCCGTGACCCTGTAGTTAGAATATAGCGGGTTGGATAATGGATGGACCTGGCCGGGACGAAACTCCACGCACTTTACATTAAGACGGTTTAGAATTAAGTGTGCAAGGATCTGAGTTGTGGAAGCTAATCCAGTCTAACGAATTATTATTATTACTTGGACACGGGAGAATATGAAAATTTAAACAATCTTTTATTCAATTCAATTTTTATTGAAAAATTAAGTGAGGGGCATGAAAACTGCAATAAAATTACAATACTTCAAAGTATTTAGCTATTTATAAATAGTACAAAACGAAACAGAAAAAAAACAACACCCCCCTCCCATGCCCACCTCATCCTGGGGTAATGTAAGATGTAAAAGGTTTTGGGGAGAATGTACTGCACTGCACCACGCTGCTTGTTGTTCTTTTTTGTGCCCTCTGCTTATTTCATGCCTACTTTGACAACAAAGAGAAACTGCCATGTGCTACCTACAGTTAGCAGTGAATTTGTCGTGAATAAGGGTCCCAAATTAACAAATCCCAACAGGTTCCAAAAGCACTTCAAAAATGCCCACCAGAGGGGGATATCACGTCAAACCCAATATAAAATATAAAGATAATTTTCACAAAATGCTGTAAAATAATAATGAGGCTCTGTAAAGAACAAGCAGCAAAGGAATTACCCAGAAACAAGAAGATAATCCAATGCAAACAAAGTTCAAATACAGAAGTCCAGAAACACAGTCAACAAAAAGATCAAGAAGGTTAAAAAAACATCTAGAAATTCGATTAATCAAAGAAACACACAAACTCCCTAGCACATTTGAAATGAACCCCAGGATCTGTGGAAAGACCCCCTCAGATTTATAGGGTGGAGGGCAGTGACTGGCAGGTGACCACCCATAAAACACAGAACATAGCACAGGCAACTGATACACATGCACACAACCAAAAATAAAAAATACGCACATAATTAATATAAAGAAAAGAATCAAAAATGAACCAAATATGATACAAAGCATGACTTTGAACCCCAGGCAGGGGAGGAACCTTCACTGAGACATGAAGTAAACCTTGCCTGGTGTGAGCGATTGCATCAAGGTAACATCAATTCCCAGAGCCAGATGAAAACATTGGAGCAGTTTTGTCATAAGAGACCATTCAGCCCACCACGCTCGCCAATCACATTCTCCAAAATAACATCAAGTCAAGATGTGACGGTTCCTAAAGTCTCACTGTCTACCACAGTATTTGTTCATTTATTTTATGCATCTAATTTGTGAGGCTCAAGGAGTGTGTCACTGAAGTGTTTATGAGCAACACTGGAGCACAACAAGGGTCAGTCCTGTGTGCTTTTCTCTTCCCTCTGCAACACCTCAGACTTTATAAATATGACAGCAGGTCACGTCACCTGCAGACGTTCTCAGATGATTGTGCACTGATGGGGTTCTTCAGTAAGGGGGGTGAAACAGAGGAGAGAACTTTGAGATATGTCTGCAACTCCGCATCAGCAAAACTAAAAATCAGCAAAACTTGGGGGGTCTCCACATCAATGACAAGCTGGACTGGTCTCATAACACAGAGGGACTAGAGAAGATAGAGCAGAGGCAACACTGTGCTCCTTTAGAGTGCACTCTTAAAAATCAAGGTGCCAAAGTGGTCTGTTAAAGCGATGTCCTTAGGGAAACCATTTTTGGTTCCCAAAAGAACCATCCAGATTAAGGTTCCAGAAAGAACCTTTATTTATTTCAATCTTTAACAGGTTTCATAATTATCAGTAATCACATTTTTGTGAAATTCCAATGGGATCCTGATTTTAAAAGGACTCATGCTGCATACAGTAACATTGGCTATGTTCAGGTGGTCTTCATCTGTTAATATCCTGTAGTAGGTAGTCCATAAAGATAGTCCTTAAAGATAGGGTGAGAAGCTCAGTCATCCGGGAGGGGCTCAGAGTAGAGCCGCTGCTCCTCTGCATTGAGAGGAGTCAGATGAGGTGGCTCGGGCATCTGATCAGGATGCCTCCTGGACGCCTCCCTGGTGAGGTGTTCCGGGCACGTCCAACCGGGAGGAGGCCCTGGGGAAGACCCAAGACACGTTGGAGGGACTATGTCTCTCGACTGGCCTGGGAACGCCTTGGGATTCTCCCGGAAGAGCTAGAAGAAGTGGCCGGGGAGAGGAAAGTCTGGGCATCTCTGCTCGGGCTGCTGCCCCCGCGACCCGACCTCGGATAAGCGGGAGACAATGGATGGATGGATGGATGGATGAAGGTAGTCCATTATACACTAAATATTTATATTTTGTCCACATATTAGGAACCTTTTCAAACTCCAAAAATCCAGTATGATAAGTGAAGAACTCTTTCCAGCATGAAATGGTTCTTAGTCAAACAAAGGGGCCATGAGGAACCTCATAACCCAGTAAAATGCCATTAAAGAACTGTAATTCTTAAAGAATGTGGGTAGTGGCATCCTTCACATGTTCTACAACTCTGTGATGGCCAGTCACATCACAGCAGAAGAGACCCCCCCAAACCAATGAGCTGACTAAGAAGGCAGGATCAGTTATGGGACGCACTCTGGAAACCACTGGAGGTCGTAGTGGCAGAGCACATGAAGACATCGCTGACGGCCATTATGAGCAACACTGCACCTCCCCTTCGTGACTCACCAACACTGAGGACTTTCAGCCAATGAATCACTCAGCAAAAGTGGGTCAGAAACATAACTGGGGCTCCTTTATACCAACAGCAATACGCCTGTATAGCGTCTCACCGGGACTGGGACAGCCAAGTCACAAGTTTGCTTTCTTTTTAGTCATTCTGGTGTTTATTTGAGAGGGGTTTACTGCTCATCATACCACAATAATAATTATTTCATTTACCTGAGACACCAAAAGACCCCAAGTTTACATCACTAATGATGTGTCGCAGTGTATCTGTGTATTGAATAAGTGATGTTTCAGCTACGGCTTACGCTTATGTTCCCGTTTTGTGCTGTCATGTGTGTGTGTCTGTGGATCACCCTCCAGGCTCGTCTAAAACTGGTAATACCACCCTGCGCTGAGAAGGGGCTCACGCTAACCCTCTCCTCTTCTTTTCCCACTGCAGCAACAAGATGACTCAGGGCAAGGGTAACTAATTCTGTCCCTTCCAGTCTTCTGGCTTTAAAGACACAATCAGCTTTCATTTTGGGACTATAATTAAATGGAGATGAGCAGCATGACACCTCAATACTTATTCTGGGACCTGCAGCGCCTTATTTCAACTACAGTGCCTTCTTTGTTTATGTTAAGTATCATTTCTCTTATGTTTATTGTAAATATTTCCACTTGAATCTGTCTTTCTGATTACTGACACATGCCTGTTTTCCTGACCACACACTTTCTTTATCCTTTTCCTGGTCCTTTCCCTTTCTGACTTTAACAACCGCACTGGCAGTTCAAAGGCAAACAGAGAAAAAGGCAAAAAGATCCGCAAAAAAAAAGTTAATTCACAGCAAAGCAAATACACAATGCAAAAACAGCAAAGTGCCGAAAACCAGAATATCAAAGGAAAAGCCAATACTTCCAAACAACACACAATGACGACCTGAGGGAAGCCATCTTATATAGCAAATATAAAGGTGGAAGGCGGGCCTTCAGGTGTGATGTCACAAATATAAAGGTGGAAGGCGGGCCTTCAGGTGTGATGTCACAGTGGCCACACCTCTTTGGGATCCACCCAAAGAATACAGGGCACATACTGTATAACAAACGTCTACGTGTGAAAGTGTGTGTGTGTCTGTGAGAGGTGGAGTCTGGGTGAGGGCTCCGCCTCCAAGGGAAGAGAAAACTCGCTTAGCCGCTAATAACACAAGTGGGGCCAGCACGTCAGCAAAACATAACCTCAGAAGAAAGACAAAGATAGATAGATAGATAGATAGATAGAGATACTTTATTAATCCCAAGGGGAAATTCACAACAAAGTCGCTTAGCTGCTAACATCGACTAAACAGTATCCGTTTTACTTTTCCTCCTGCTGCTAACGCACAAGCAATGTTAGCACATCAGCAAAACGAATCCTCCTAGGAGAGAGACGCCCAGAGCAGTTTCTTTCAATTACCTGACATCTCTATATTTCAATTTTTTTTCTGACGATTTCAATAGTTTCTAGGACCCCAGGCTTTTTACAGCAGGGGTTTTCACAGCTAGTACTGTATAAAGTTAAATGTCTAAATAGCAAACAAGAATGACCAAAAAATACATAGAAACATGGAAAGTAATACATCAAAAATAACAAAAAAATTAGAATAAAACAAAAAGACAATATAAGCCATGGCTGAAACATGAGAAACACAGCCAATAGAAGGGGGTGCAAAGGAGGTCCGTCTTCTTCAAGGGATAACCTCCCAGAACAGACCACGACATTCGCCAGCACACACATCCTTAAACAGCAGTCTCACACACAATGTTTCTGAGTGCCATTATGAACAATGCTGCACATTATCTCCATGACACGCCAACGACAATACGCCTGTACAGCGCCTCACCAGGACTGGGACTATCAAGTCTGAACTTTTCTATCTGTTTTAATTTTCTTCTTCATTCACGCCAAAGTGTGTGTGTTTATTTATGTATCTACCTATTTATGTGTTTATTTAAAGAGAGATTCTGTAAAAAGCCAAATTTACCCCTGGGGACAAAATGTAAAATAAAGAGTTTCTTTGTGTAGTGCATTACAGCGCTAAAGCTGACCCCCAGTGCAACTAAGATATGGTGAGCGGACGACACAGGAGCCGCGGAGTTCAGTTTGTGTGTCACCCGCATTTTTTAATTCCAAATTCCAAACACACACACACACACACACACACACACACACACACATGCTGGTGACTCGGTGGGTAGGTGTGATGTGAGCCAGTGCCTCTGATGGCTTTTGAATGACGTGGCCTCCCATCCAGGGTCAACGCTTACCTTCAGCCATTCGCCGCAATTCTACACAAAACCAGTGCTGAAGAAACAGGGATTTAAAAAATGGATCAGCAATGACGATGATGATGATGATTATAATAAAGCCCTTTAAAGACCAGATCAATAACAAAATTATACAGATTTGAAATTCTTCATTCCAATTATGATGATTACTCAAGGCGCCATTAGACTTTTCTTCATTTCATACAAGAAGCCCTTAATGCTTTCCAAATGGTCAACACGTGAAGGTTTCGCTCCTTTCTAAAAACAAAATGGTCATCTGTGTCAAATATGTGTGTCTTTGGACTGCACTGACATGCATGGTTCAGATTATTGATGAATGTTAACCAAACAAGCCACAGCACAATATCTCGTATTATTGTCAGCCAAGGCCCCAGATAAGTCATGTTTTCCTAGCAATTAATCACCCAGGACTGGGAGCGGCTGGCTTGTGCACCTGCATGTCTGCAGGGTCTCTTGAGTTTCCACGCGATGCTTTTTATTAAACTGAAAGAGGAATCTGCAAAGCATAGCATAAAACATATTTGGTTAAAATTGTCAAGAAGCACTGACCTAATTTGAAAGCACCTGTGTGAGGTGACAAGGTGGTGTGTTAAGATTCCACAATGCTGACTTCAAGACATTTTTCTACGTGTTGTAATGATAAAGAGGGACAGACAGAGAGAGTGTTTGTAAGGAGTAAGGGACCAACCTGCTACCCCATTTAATATACAGAAAAGCCAGACAATAAAAAGCGTTCAAACAAAATGTTGCAGACATCTCGTGTCCTTGGCCAGATATACATGGTGTCTCCTACAGAGTTTCCGGATTACCTTTGCCCTTGCAGCTCAGTGCTTGTCAGATGAGTGATCCCAATTGATCTCCCACTTCCAGTGCCATCATTCCTTAAATAAGGCCAAGTTAAGGAGAGTTCAGCCATTTCAGCAAAACTAGAAGTGACATCAGGGTCCATCTTGGGACTTGTCCTTCAGTCTGCGGGTGAAAAAGAAGCACTTTTGGTGGTCTCTTAGGTTCTTGTTTGACCCTCGCAGCTGCCCCTAATGCACACATATGTCACAACGTTTATCTTTGCTTTTATCTGTTGGTGACAATGAGGCATCAAAATGTGTCATTATTAGTTCTGAGTTGTCACAAAGCTGAATGTTGTTGGCATTTTATTTTTATGTATCAGGAGGTCATATGCTGCATTCAAGTGCCATTGAAGCTCCAACTTGTCACTTTTCAGCTCCTCACTTCAGTGAGCTCACGTGAATATCAGTCCGACTTTTCAGAGAAATGTGTGGTCACTGTTGGATTTGTTACTTGGTCTTCAAAAAATGAAACCATTAAAGTTTATTCCAGAATTTCTGGCTGACCAGGTATGAAAGGTGAAATGTAGAACAGGATAAGTGGTGGGGACCTCTCAGTACTCCATTTAATTATGTCGGCAAAAAAAGTTGTAATAAATTGAACAGAAAACAGAAAGCACGGCTCCACCATCCAGCATATTGTCATTGATAAGGTGCTCTTCTGGGCTGAGATCCGTCTCCTCCAGAGGCGTGCCCCTAATTCAAGAGCGACTTCTGGGTTGGACACCATTGATATAGCCGGCTGGGCAGAAGGGACAGGAGTTCTGGATTCATCCCAGAAGCGACGTCAGAGTTCCCCCGCACATTTGTCATGTGCTCTACAGAGAGACCATGTGAATAAACCGAGTACCCCTGTGCTCTTGAACTAGGTCCTTCGCTTGGCTCTGATGGCACTCTCTTAGTGTGCGTCCTGGACACAGGGTACACTTTTTATTTTATGCAATTGTCAGATGTGAAAGATCAGCGTTATGTCACAACTCAGAAAATTGAGGTAGCTTTGTTTTCTCCAAATTGGACGACTCGTAGCTCTGAGTTTGTATGGCATTCATGTGGTAATCTCAACTTGAAGACTCAGATTTACCAGCTGTCCGATAGAACGTGAGCTCAGCGTTAGTCCAGATGCAGGGCCGTTAACAGAAGTCATGCCAATGCCATCAGTGCCGTGATGGATAAATAAGCCCATGTCACGGAGCCTTCTGTGTCCAAGATGGCAAATTCTCATGCTATTGTTAACTGTAGCACTCTGAAGGTTGGCTACCCTTTGACCAGAGGCATTTCATCCACTAAGGTTTTTACCACCAAAATATTAGAAACATAAATTTACTGGAGAGTGAATATTTATTCCTGATTAATTAAAATACATTTTATTTTTAATGTGCTTGTCAAGAAGGCTGATTTTTGAAGAAAAAAAAAAATGTATAAAATTACTGATTGTCAGAATTTGCACCGAGTTATCTGTTGGTGCTGAGGGGCATCTGCTAACAGAGCCTAAGGGGGTCTTTTCTGCCTCTCCTGATTCAACGTAATGTACTTTTCATTAGCCAATCAGCAGGGCACAAAGGTATTAAGCTGAGGCAGTAAAGGCAACACCCTTATCCAATCAAGGGCACAGTCCATCTGTATGAGGACAAGTCATTTATGCCAATGTAGTTCCAAGAGGACTTCAATTCCCAGAAACCAACAGGAGTGCACAGGGGCTAAGGAAATCTGAATCTTAAAACACAAGTCAATGAAAATGAAGGCAAAAGATGTCTCCTCCATTAGCATCAGTGATTGGGTATTAATTAAGAAAGTGGATGAAATAAACACCTGCAGCCACTGAGGTCACACCCTCAATATAAACCAAAAATAAAGTTCAGACATTAACGGGCGATGTAATCGGGAACACCATCAGTGACAGAGTGCAGACCCTAGAATGACGCAATACTTGACACATTCAGGGATTCTGATGGCAGTAACAAAGTTTATACACTAGAGGGTGACCTAGATGGGAAAATCCAACAGTAACAGAGTTCAGACACTAGGGGGCAGTATAATCGGGGTACCATCGGTGACAGATTTCAGACACTATAGGACCATGTAGTCGGGGATAATATCAGTAACAGAGCTTAGACACTAGAAGGTAGGCTGACCAACTGTCCTATTTTTTCTGGAATTGTCCTGCATTTCCCAGGACAGTCCTGTTTTTATGCATTGTGTCCTGTTTTATTCATAGCATCCCTGAATGTAAGAAAATGTACTATTTGTACCCCCGCTATAATGCTCTTCAGTGTAATCTGCGTCTAGCACACATGCTGGATTAATGATTTGTGTCCCATTTTGTAACCATGAAAATCTGGTCATCTTACTAGGGGGTGATGCAGTCATGGATAACGGAGTTCACACAAAAGATGGTGATGTCATCAGTAGAAACATTTGGACACTAAAGGGTAGTGTACTTGCAGATACCATGAGTGACAATTGGGGACCCCATCAGTAGCAGAGTTCAGACACATTTGGGTGCTGTATAATTGGGGATGCCATCACTGCCAAGACTTTAGACACCAAAGGGTGATGTGATCATGGGTCACCATCATTTTAAGGTGTGCTACTTACTTCAGGTGCTGAAGACAAGTGTGCAGGTCAGGTAATCCTACTCACTAATGAAAGCTCCAGGAGTATGAGCGTGTTGCATGTTGATTAGCATGCGCAAGTCAGAGTTTGGCTGGACTCTGTACATGGGACATTAAGGACCCTAACACTTATAAACGTGTTGAGTGTTTTTTTGAAATGTTGTCCTCTGATGAAGACAAGACTCTTGACAAAGTCTTCTTGAAAGTCTTCCTGAGGAGCTCAAAATGGCTGTCATGCCAGTCAGAGACAGATATCTCGGGTAATCACAAAAGACAAGAGCAAGTCTGAGGCATTGACTAGCCTGCTTCTTTCTGTGGAGGTTAGCTCTGCCTTGCATCCAATCCCACTGGGACAGGCTGTGGCTCCCTAATATCTTGATTTAGATCAAGTGGGTCTGAAAACACATGGAAGTGCAAAGCAAGAGCATCACATTGTGAGTGACCATCTAACCCTCCCTTGGTTTTCTTAACCCACTTATTATAAAACACTGGACAGAATGCCAGGAATTACAGAGTACATTTACTCACACCAGGCACGCTTGGAGGTGTCTACAAACTGTGGAACATGGGGAGAACATGAATCTCCACACTGGGTCACTTTACAGAAGGTTGGCGTGATGAGGTACCTTTGTTGGATGTTTTCTTCACATAAACACCGTCCTCCTTTTGGAGCTCTGGCCGCGCCAGCTCTTCAGCTACAGCGCAGTTGGGCTTGGGCACCCCAGGGAGCTTCACACACTGAGAATGGCTGATCTCATCCACTGGTGCTTTGAAGATGCTGTACGTCTGCCAAGTGCACAAATGTGGGTTTTCCATGCTGAAGTTCAACGTGTCCGCCTAGCAAGTCATTCATTTGGGAGTCCACAGACAAATTAAAAGAAGGGGGTCGAGCAGACCAAACTGGGCTGCAATGTTTGACACTTTGGGTTGATTCAGTTTTACTAGATGAGCATTCACGTTGATTAACTTTATACTTGTAAATTTATGTGGGCCCCCATAATGCTACATAAGGATCAAGTGATTTGAACCAATGGCCTGTGCAGGCCCACCATTGCCTTTTCCCTTGTCTCAGCAGAACCAGGCAGACATTCAAGTGACCAGGTGAATGCTCATTGTATGTCACATATGGTGACAACAGGTAATCCCCGGTCACCACCCCCCACCAGCTGAAAACCGCTCGCTCCGGCCTTTCATACTTTTCCACATTGCTGATTATTTCAGCCAGTAATTGGCCAATTTATCACACTTGTCTGCTGCTGTCTTCAAAGATAACGAAACATCTGTTTTAGCCATTCGTCAACAATAAAACGGAAAGGCGTAAAGGAGAGAAACACACCATCATCTCTCTAAATAGCTAACGGCTGAGCCCAACTGTGCTCTGGAAATGCCTGCTAATGGGAAGCAGAGCTACTTGGCGCTTTGGCACCCAGATGGAGGTGAGCAGGATGCCATTGCACCCACAGGGCAGATCACGTCAAAATGCAAGGCGCTATGTTAGGCAGGGACCGGGGGGCATTGCCTAAAGCAGAGGAAAATATGGCATCAAGACTGGGCTCGTGTCTTTATCTTTGATATGGCAATGCCAGGTGCTCAGTTGGTAAGGATTTACTCACCAATATGGCTCATTACTGGGCATATCTGTCCATCTGTTTACTGAACCTGCTTAATCCAATTTTATGGCCACAGAGTCTTCAGGTCAGGTGGCAGTCCTGTAGGTGGCATCACATCATCACAGAGTACGGTCATTTATGTGGGTCCAAGTCGCCACGCAGCAACTTGTGAGATGAATGGACAGAGAAAAACCCACATGGACCCAAAGGAAATGTGCAAACCCACAGCCTGACCCACAATTCAGCTGGAGAAACACAGATAGGCCATGGAAAGAGGCCACAAGACCTTTGGGCTGATAGGTGACAAAGAGAGAAGCAGGGCCCTGGTTGACATTTACGGGACTCAGCCCTGTGTGTCGTGCTTTGCTGGCAGCACAATAGTTTTTATTAAGGAACCGGAAGAAAAGACACAGCCAAAGGACAGAACAGGATCAAATATGGGGCTTTGGCCTCAAAAGTGCAAAAATATTTAAAATTACCCACAAGGGAGAGGATAAACGGCAAACCCTGGCTTGTGCAAAATAAAAAAAAAAAAGGCCTACCAAAGGAATCTTTATAAAAGAGAGACACAGCGTCCAAGTTCCAATACAGCAATCCAGTACTTGAAATCCAAAGGCAGTGCAAATTCAAAATGAACAGTAAGGCAAAAACGTACCAAGGCAGCTCTCAGGTCCATTAAAGTGAACTTAAATGAATCACAAGGAACTCACTTTCCCAGCATGCCTTTATAAGTCTTGGGGTGGTCCCTTAACCGTGATTGATTGGGGGCCCCGCCTACAAAACACAAGGACCATAAGAGAACAAGATTACACACAGTGAAACCAAATACAGGTACTTGTCGACTTACGACCGCGATTGGTTCCGACTGACTGGTTGTAAGTCGATCTGGACGTAAGTCGGCCTATGTTAATTTAAGGTAAGAATATTAGACTGGGTAATAATATTGTAATCATCTTAAAGTAATATTTTATCAACATTTTCTTACTTTCTAAGACAAACACAGCATACTACAGTACAATTTGTTTAATATGTGGAAAACGTACAAAACAAGAAATACTGTACTGTACATTTAATTCCTGGCACCACTGGTGCTTGGCTGCGGGTTGTCGATATCGCCTTCATCAGATCAGGCGAGGCTGCGGACGGGGTGATGGGAGGAGTTACTCTTTTCATAAACATAGTGAGCTTCGTCTGAATTGTTTGGTTTTTTTTCTCTTCATAAATTTCGCAATAAGGACGAAATGTGTTGCGTGCCATCCGTTCAATCCTCACAAATCGTTCAATATTTGGGTCCATTTTTTCAAAATGAGCGAGGAGTTTATTCGGTAGAGATAAATCTTCTGACAATCCCTTTGTGGTGAACATTCTTTGTGGCACCTCCTCCTCTTCGTCTTACTCCAATTCTCTTGTTTCTTCTTCCGCCACTTTCTTCTTCCAATTCTATCAGCTCTTCATTCATAAGTTCACCTGATTCCCGGTCTAGCAACTCCTCGACATCTTCCATTTCACATTCCAATGAAAGGTCTTTTGACAGTTTCACTATTTCTTCACGAATCTCATCAAGTTCTTGTTCACTGTTAAATCCAGCAAAAGTATTTACATAACGCTTAACACACTTCTTCCATACGCCATTCATACACTGTGAGTCGACATTTCTTGTGGGGAGGGCTTCTGTTTTCTCTGATCTGAGTTCACCTCTGTTATAGCGCGTCTTTATTTGAAAAGAGCAGTGTCATATCGGGGCGAGTGTGAACGCTAACTTTGACAAGCACTATAAATTTACAGCGGTTGTTACAGACGTAAATCAAATGTATGTTTTTATTGTATAATATTAACAATAACAGCAGCTCTCTACTCAAAGCGGTAAACTCGAGAAGCTGCTAGCATTGAACCCAGAAGCTCTTGATTGGGAGTCAGCAGTTGTGTGTGGGAACTGTTAACATTTGAATGTGATGATTGTATATAAAACTTGTGCACGAACGAGACTGGGATAAATGTGGATGTGGATGTGAGTGGTGTGTGTGACTGAGAATGACTGGTGTGAAGCCTGAAGTCCAAATATCAAATAAACACTTTCACAAGTACAAGTATAACAGAACAAGTGCGCTTTTATTCAAGAAGAAAAAAGAAAGCAGGCTGCGGTAAGCAGTTGATGCGACTGCTTGCGTAGTGCAATCCTAAGAACTGCCCAATCAAGAGCTTCTGGGTTTGATGCTGGCAGCTTCTCAATTTTGCCATTTTGAGTAGAAAGCTGCTATTAGTGTTAATATTATAGGGTTATATGTTAGGGTTATATTATTATCGAAAATTGCCAAAACAACAAGACACAAACACACGTGGGGCAACACTGCTGCGTATATTTTTACTGCTGCGTAGCGAGACTTGAGAGTGCGGGAAACTGGCGCTGCCAACAGCTGGCGGGGGAAACAGTCAAACGCGTCGTAAAGTCAAACAGTCGTAACTTGCATAGGTCGTATGTCGACGAGTACCTGTAATAGATACATAAAATGAATATCTATTAAAATTAAAATTAATTCATTAAACCCTGAAAGACCAGACAAAGCACAGCACTTTCAGAGATATTTGTGACAGGGTGCTTTAATGTCCCTTAAAATGACCAGTCTGACTGTGTCACCCCTTTAATGTACAAATCTGGTGGTCTCCCACAGACATCCAGACCTTGAACACTACACAGGCCTCAGGTGTTCAATCCTTCTTGTGAAAGCAGGCCAACTTAAAGCAGCCTTAGGTCAGACCCACAAAGAACTAAAAGTGGTGAAGAGGACAAGCAGGGGTGTGCTTCTTCATCACTTGCTTTTGTAGTGAACCCCGAGATGCACGGAGGTTGCCACTACATTTGAGCAGAGATGAAGCCACTATGCTTTAAAAATGAGGGACGGAGAGAATCAGGCCTACACCTAAGCCCTGCAGTATTCCCATCCTGACCTCCGTATTAATAACACACCAGAAAAATGTCCAAATAGATTATATATTTTCAGCAACAAATAATTATACAGGTGTGTGTGTGTGTATTTTTTTTTTTTTAGTTGCACACATGTGCTTAGGGGGCAGCCAAAGGGTCCAACTGAGCGTGAAAGAACAAGAGATAGGGGATTGGAACAGAGTACTAACGCCTTTTCTCTTCTCCCAACAGAAGATTAATAAAACGTTCTCATCCGAGTCCCACATAATAGCACCACTTCCGGCTCCCCATGATGACATCACTTTCGGTTCCTCTACCCCCACCCGAAGAAGAAAACTTCCGGTCCCCCTTGATGACTCTTCACTTCCGTCTCCTAGTGAGGACGCCATTTCCGACCCCTAATAATGACGTCACTTCCTGGAAGATCATTTCAGCTTCCTCTCAGTATCTCACTTGCTGCCACCGTTTAATAAAAGACCCGTGAGGAGATCGCTTTGTTGTCAAATGTATTTTTGTAGAAAGTGTGACTGTTGAATCAGTCTTTTACGACTACTCAAACCAACAACATTATATGGAGGTTTTAGTCAGGTGAGAAAAAACTGCTGTAAATTAAGAATGTTTTCACAAATAGAAGTGTGAATAGTGTTAAAGTGTTAATAGTTTATTTTTTATCAATTAATAATGCAAAGTGAATGAACAGAAGATAAATCTAAATCAAATCAATGTTTGGTGTGACCACCCTTTGCCTTTTTCTAGGTACACTTGCTCACAGTTTTTGAAGGAACTCGGCAGGTAGGTTGTTCCAGTCATCTTGGAGAACTAGCCCCAGATCTTCTGTGGATGTAGGCTGCCTCAGATCCTCTTCACGTAATCCCAGACACACTCTATGAGCTTTGCGCTGGCCATACCATCACCTCCAGGACTCCTTGTTCTTCTTTACTCTGAAGAGAGTTCTTAATGACTTTGGCTGTATGTTTGGGGTCGTTGTCCTGCTGCAGAATACATTTGCGGCCAATCAGACCCCTCCCTGATGGTATTGCATGATGGATACGTATCTGCTTGTATTTCTCAGCATTGAGGACACCATTAATCCTGACCAAATCCCCAACTCCATTTACAGAAATTCAGCCTCAGACATGCAAGGAACCTCCACCATGCTATACTGTTGCCTGCAGACACTCATTATTGTACCGCTCTCCAGTACTTCAGCAAACAAACTGCCTCCTGATACAGTCAAATATTTCAAATTTTGACTCATCAGTCCAGAGCACCTGCTGCCATTTTTTGGCAGCCCAGTTCTTATGTTTTTGTGCATAGTGGAGTTGCTTGGCCTTGTTTCCACATTAGAAGTATGGCTTTTTGGCCGCAAATCTTCCATGAAGATCTCTTCTAGCCAGACACCTCTGGACAGTAGATGGGTATACCTGGGTCCCACAGGTTTCTGCCAGTTCTGAGCTGATGGCTCTGCTGGATATCTTCCGATTTTGAAGGGAAGTAAGCACGATGTGTCTTTCATCTGGCGCACTAAGTTTCCTTGGCCGACCACTGCGTCTACGGTCATCAACATTGCCCGTTTCTTTGTGCTTCTTCAAAAGAGCTTGAACAGCACATCTTGAAACCCTACATATGAACATGATGATCAATAGCACCTGTTTGGTATAACTGGCTAGTCAGACACCTGACTACAATCAATCCTTCAGAATCCCTGACTTTGTGCAAGTGTACCTGTAAGAAATGATGCTGGTTTGAAGTCACACCAAATATTGATTGGATTTGGACTTTTCTTCCTTTAGCCCACTTTTCACTTTGCAAATTGATAAAAATAAACAATTAGAATTTATATTTGTGAAAGCATTCTTTTTTACCACACTTTTTACACCTGCCTAAAACTTCTCCACAGTAATGTGTCTGTGTATACACACACACACACACATTATATATTATATACACATACATACATACTTACATATATAAACTATATTTACTACAATAACTATTTACAAACAAGGCAAAGAAGGGTAATGAAAAAAGTACAAAGCAAATACCACGAACAAACCCCCAACGGTATTCACAGTCCTGGAAAAAGTCATGGTAGGTAGTGAAGGTGGATCCTGAAGTGAAAACAATGGTTAACAGAGGGAAAGATGTGGCGGAATACTCCAGGTTAGTAAAGTGCTTCCTGGAACATGGATGGAGAACACAATCCTACCACCAGAGTCCAGAAGGTAAATGACAAACAGAATCGATGAACTGGATCGGGGGAAAAAAAATAATCCACCACCGTCCCTAAATCTGGTGGCCATGTACAATCCTTCTCCGTTGCAAATGTCCAGTTGATAAAGCGGTTTAGGTGCTGATGAACAAGAAGTCAGTTGAAAATTGAACAAATCCAAAAATGTCCCACTACATCCTTCTCTTCTGGTGTTATGTGTACAGTGACAACAAACCTCAAACTACAAATCCCACATGCCCCTCCACATCAGTGTATACCTGTTCAAAGATGCAGACCCCATATTTGCTAACAGGAATCTGTGTGACCAGTGTTGTTAACATTTAACAATCACCAAACAGGAAATACCTATACACACATAAAACCCCTAATGTGGCACCACTACACTCTGACAGTTGGTGTGTGGGCCTCTCAGTGTATAATGTCATTAAAATAAATGCCCCCCCCCAGTACATAAAGTGCCAGGGTAGGGTCGAGGCGACAGCAGGATTTCACTTTGATAACACTTACTAGTGTGACCAAGTCATAAACTTCTGCAATTAGTCCTGGAACGTTGATAGAAAAACACAATAGGATAGATATAGATACAGATATAGATATAGATATAGATAGATATAGAGATAGATATAGATAGATATAGATAGATAGATAATGTAATTTATGGCTCCCCTCCATGATAACCACTTTCTCTGCCTCAGTTCTACGTGCTGACCTTGCATTGTTCTTAGGTTGCTACAGGTATATTCTACACACCATACTGAACTCCAATGAAGAGAAAGAAAACGTTACGAGAAAACATCTAAGGTGGAAGATGAAAGGACCCCATACAGGCTGTTGTAACACGCAGCATCATGAAGGTGAACCCAACAACTCCACTTGCACATTTCCTGGTCTCCTCTAGCTGGCCCAATGTTTGTAATGGTGGTCTATGGGAAACTGACTCACAATTCACCCACTGCAGAGGCAACCTAGGCAGTGGATGTTGGTTTGCCTGGCTTTGAAATTAAGTATGGAGACTAAAAAAGAAGAAGAAGATGATGTGTTTCAACATGCTGCACATAGACATGCCTGGACTCTATTACCTGGCACACAACTCAGACATTTTTGGTTGACTTCATCAGCTGCTCAGCTTCTTCTGCCAAGCTGTCAAGCATCATGACATGCAGACTACTGAATGGAAACAGTCAAATATGTCCAAGAATGAAATGAATCAATGTAGATTTGGTATTTGTGACAGTCTGAGATCATTAACCTGATGATATTTAAGATGGAAGTGCTCCATCAGTAGCATCCCAAACTTTTGGATTGTTGTGTGTAGTTAGCGATTTACTTCAGCTATGGACCAGAACATTGTGTGGAATTTTTGACATGTTTGGCTTCTTTGACTTACACTTTTTTTTTTTTTTTTTTTTTTTTTTTAAAGACTAATGATTCCCTGGTCCATTTGTTTCAATTTGTGCCCTTGTGGCATGCCAATTTCCAACTCTGCTAGCCAACTAGCCATGCCAGCCAAACCTGTTTTAATTCATTTGTAACTTGCTTACGTTTGTTTTTCCATAAAAATATACAGTACAGAACGTATACGTTTTTGGCTTTAAAGTTGTGAAATGTCCAAGTTACTTTGGTGACATAATCATGGCACCATTTTGTTAATATCTGCCTGCCGTGATCACTGCTATTTTGATATATTTTCATTCTATGAGTCATCAGATCAAATAGAAGTGTGACGTCCCCATTGGGACACTATTTGAGATGGCATCATGCAGCACATGGTGACCAAGCTTTTGGATTTATGATCATGTCCTTGAAACTCATTTAATAAAGATTTTGTTAGGGAATGGTTCATTTATATACTCACTCAGCAAAAAATGGTAAATGAAAATAAATGATCATGACTGGAAGATGTGGTGGGTTGGGACAGGCTAAAAACCGATCTTTTATACAAATTACAGCATGATCAAGAAAAATCAGAGTCAACATTCAAGGCAAGGATTCATCCACTGGAAGCAATAAAAAGTAAGTTTCTTTTAGAAATGTATCCATCATGTTCAGATACAGAAGGATTAATGTGGGCCATCTTTATACCGTCGATCAAAAAGCGTCACAAACAAGCACATCACTGAGAATTCTGGGAATCGTCAAAAGCCAAGCAAAATGACCCCTTTTATTGGCTAACTAAAAAGATTACAATATGCAAGCTTTTGAGGCAACTCAGGCCTCTTCTTCAGGCGAAATGTAAACAATAGTCAACAAAGGAAACAACGTGTCTGAAAATGACGTCACAGCCAAAATGAAAACAAAGTTGACCTTTTCACAGAAGACAGATCCACCAAAATAGACTTCAAATTCAGAATTCCTTGGTATTCCAAACCCCATCAGAACAATGTAGTTACGGTTTTTGGTTGTACCCTCAACTCTGATGATTTTTGCCCAATGTTTCAGTTTTGCTCACAGACTCGTTTTTATGTTCACACTGCAATTCAGTCCCCACTTTTCATTCATATGTGGCACATCATGGCACCAGAACATTTCAGTTTGGATTTAGACGGTTTCCATATGTGCTACTAGATTCAATACACACACACACACACACACACACAGTGTATTCAGAACGTATCCATACTCCTTCACTTTCTGCACACTTTATTGTGTTGTAGATTTAAATTTAAATGGATATATCTGAGATTTTTGCCCCTCAATCCCCACTCATAATGACAAAGTGAAAGCATGCGTTCAGAAAGGACTGCAATTTTTTTTTTTTTTTTTTTTTTTTTTTATATAAATCAAAAACTGAAATCATTCCTTCATTACGTGACAATTTGTTTCCTGTTTTCCATAGACGTTTTTCACATGACCCACATCACACAGCACTGGCCATAACAGACCAAACCTGGGCAGCCTTTCTAAACACAGGAATTGCTTCATGAACTCTGAGGGTGGACGCACCCACTTAGTGCCCCTCATTCGTCCAAGTGTTTCTACCCTTCTGGCCGTGACATCTAACAATATATTCACCTGCAAATATAGAGATCTTGGCATACTGGCTGGCACGAAAAGGACAGAGCCAGTGGTTTCTGAATTCAAAAGAAACTTGCTCTTGTGTCTGCGAGTACTGCAAGCAGAGCACGGCGTGTTGGTTTTGGACTGGCACCAGTTTTATTCGGCCATCCCCTGATGTTGTTTCTTCCCCCTTTTGGAGCGTCTCCTCGTGTGGAGGGAAGAAGCTGTCGGCAGAACAAAAAGGCCCAGCATGGCACGGGACTCCCCACTGCGCCTCTGCTCTTCTTGTCACTTATGACAGGCTGCATAAAGGGTTGATTAGTTTATTTGATGCTTCAGAATGGAAATTTGCATGGTGTGATGAACTGGCTGAAAACACAGACTCGACTAAAGCCTTGGCTGACAGCCCAAAGAATGAACCGACATCTTTTTGGCACTTCAAAGGGTGAGCATTAATGAGTGCCAAGCAAACACGTTGACAAAGAAAAAAATGCCAAGTTTGTACAGTGAGGCCAGTTGGGCAGCATGTGAATCCTACAGACATGAGAGAAATGTGAGGTGTCAGCGGGACTGGGACAGAGCTCCGTCTGTGTGTGTGTTTGGGGGGGGTGGCTGTGCGCCCTCTGTGGGCATGGGTAAGCCTGCTTCCATCGATGCCTCTCATTTGTTGTCTTGTCGTGGGTTTACCAGGATACTTTTGCTTTGCCTTAGAATTGCAGGGCAGGTGGATGGCGGCGACACAAGCAGCCCACGTGGTTGATGGCTGCTGCCTTAAAATAAAATGACCATCCATTTTCTGAACCTACAAACTTTCATACAAGGAACTGAAGTTTATCCCAATAGCTTCGAATACAATTCATGGAAATAAACCTTAAAATGATGCCAGTCCACTGAACACAATCAGTCTTACGCTTGTGGTGCCAAAAACAGAAAAAACACTAATGAGCCTGTGACTTAATGATGGATGCACAATCTACATGAGATGCCAGTCTGTCATAAGACACACTGTGGGTCAAATAAGACCCAACTTAACCAAATTGTTACTGCCTGATGGATAAACCCCAGTCCCTGGAACTACGAGGCAGCAAGACTACCACACATTCTTAACTTCATAATCATTACTAGAATAAAAAAAATACTACATAAGGGCAAAAGAAGACCATATAGGCCTCACCAGGTCTCCCAGTTCAGCCCACCCATCCTTTTACAGAACTGTCATTAGATGTTTTCATAATGGATTTCAATGGAGAGCATCAAGAAGAAGGCAGGGATCAGCCCTGGATAAAATGCCAGTGCACTGCAATGCACCATCACACACACACACATGCACCCAGCTCACATATCCTACAGGAACAAGGAGAGAACACGCCAGCTCCACACAGGCGAGTCTTAATTCACAGCTTCAACACAGCACATGAGAGTCAGGGGTTTAAGACCTGCAATTAAAATAAACTGATTAACACAGCAGAGACTCCTGTGAGATACACGGAGAGAACATGCAGACTCCACACAGACAGTGATCCAGCTGGGAACAGGAAGCTCCTGTTCTGGGGATTGCAGAGTGCCGCCTATCCTAACCTGACACCATTTTTTGAGGAGTGTTGGCAGAATCCATTTGTAAGGATTTTTTTTTTCCATGTGCTTTTGTTATTCACTTATTTATTGAAGTTTTTAAGCTCAAGTGCACTTTTTGGAATTGCTCTTAAAGACTATGCATGTAGTAAATGCACTTTTTGTACGCTGTCCCTGCCCCCCTTATTAGAGCAACTGTGACAAGAACAGGCACTTCAGCTCAACTGCAGGTCTTTAATGTCCTCCTGTCCACCATACAACTTGTCTGTGGGTATCGTTTCATTAACCCTCAGTCTAGATAGTCAATGTCACAGAGATCCTCTTAAATGAATCCTCCACCCGAAATTGACACAGTTTTCATACTTCATACTCAGCCCATGCAGTTTGTAGTAACAACGGGGAAAAAATGTCAGCTTGTGCTTTAATGGAGGACACCGATAACAAAGTGACAGATACAATACAAGTCTACGGTGACCAAACAATATCAAAACGTTAATGAAATATTCTCCATTTCATGTCACATAATCCACACGTCTGGTCCCCCGCTGATATCCTTACTGTGTCCCACATACATGTATTTGTAGTAAAAATGATGTTAAACAATGACTGCTGAAACGGCACGTAGTCCACAAACAGGGCTGGCGCTTTTGAATTGAAGAGCCACCTCTTCGACACCCCGTGAAGTATAAAACTGTAAGACCCTGGCCAGGAAACACAAGAATGACTTGGGGGCAGAGAGGACACGGACACCGGATCGGGACCGTCCCGTCGGCTCCAACTGATTAGACCAGGGGTAGGCAACGTCGGTCCTGGAGTGCCACAGTATGTGCAGGTTTTTGTTCCAACCCAGTTCCTTAACGAGAACTCAATTATTGCTGATGAAGCACATATTGCTTAAGTGACATTTTGATGCTTCATTTTAGTGGTCTCGCTTGTTAAGGTTCTCCAACCTTAATTGCTTATTTCAATCTTAAACTGCTGCATTCAGTGTTTTAATTGCTCCTTATCAGCAATAAGATGTAAAAGACAAAGCAGCCAGCAGTTCTCCAGCTAGCTTTTTTCCAATTACATCTGTGTGTGTTCATCATGCACTGTTTGATTTAATAAAACACTTAATAGAAAAATGTGACAGACTGAAAATGATCTGTTTTAGGCTTCAAATCATTTGGATGATATCCTTGGAAAGGAAAAAAATCTACGATATAAAAGCCTTACATTGCACAGACTAACAAGCCATAAAATTAAATAAGGTCTGAGATTGGCAATGATTGGTTTCTAATTAAGCAATTGGGTTGAATGAAAACCTGTAGCCACTGCGGCTCACCAGGACCGACATTGCCTACCCCTGTTTTACATCTTATTGCTAATAAGGAGCAATTAAAACACTGAATGCAGCAGTTTAAGATTGAAATAAGCAATTAAGGTTGGAGAACCTTAACAAGCGAGACCACTAAAATGAAGCATCAAAATGTCACTTAAGCAATATGTGCTTCATCAGCAATAATTGAGTTCTCGTTAAGGAACTGGGTTGGAACAAAAACCTGCACATACTGTGGCACTCCAGGACCGACGTTGCCTACCCCTGGATTAGACAACTGAATACTGAAATTCCACTTGCGCTTCATTGTGTTCAGGGCCTAAAGTTTAGTCATTCAAGTGTTTCCAGCCATCCAAACACCAGTCACCGACACTGAAAACTGCTTGACTTCATGTTTGAGAACACCGAAACAATTTATTTTAAATCAGATGCTGGGGCTCGTTCACTCTCCACTGATAAGGTTGTAGAAAACTAAACGAACCCCAAGTTCATCTGCGATATCCGCCATTGATGCGCTTTATACACACGCACGACTCCGGCGTTACGTCACACGTGTGTCTGTAATTATCACGAACCTCACAAATTAAGACACATTCATACTAAAAACAATTTAAATAATATAAAAGAACTTAATATCCGCAAGTCGAGTGGGTACCTGCTGCTGTCGTGCCGGGCGGCGTTCTGCGCTTCCAGCCAGTTGATTCACAGCGAACTCTCTAGAAGCCTCCACGGCTTTCCAGGGGCCGCGCACCCCGCGTTTCGAGGGTGAGGACGGGAGGTCAGGTGTTTCCTTTCCGCAAGGTGACCAGGTGGAGCGGCCTGCGTGAGGAGGAGGAGGAGGAGGAGGACCGGCTGTCGGTGCCGGACAACGGCGGCGGAGTGGACGAAAAGGCGGGAGCCCTGATGATCCACGAGCGGGAAGAGGAATCGCGCCTGACGTAGGGCCGGGTGAGGTGGTGTGCGCGACTTGCCCCGGTGTTTAGCAGGCTGATTACTGGTGGCGTTCCGCATGGCCCCTAATAGCGGGGAGGATTAGCGATGTGCTGGTACTGAGTTGGGATGTTAAACCCGAAGTCCTCCCCGCGCTATCAGAGCCAGAGCACCAGACGTCACCGCGGGTCTACGCCAGCAGTTCTAGAATGGAAGTTAATGTTAGCGTGTGAGATAAATACTGTGGTTAAGGTTAGGGGTTGGTGCGGTTAGCCCGTCAATCTGCCTGATTGTGACGACATATAAACGTTTATTAACAAACAGCTGGGGTGTATTTTCCGTACGTGGATTACTGTACTCGTTTAGCCGGGTGTAATCGTTGACGGTTTGGCCTGATCCTGATCTGTCGGTTTTTCGAAACTCTTGCTGGCTGTGTTGTCATAGCAACACATCCTAATCCTCAGGTTTGTTCAATGTGAACACGGATTAGCTGACACTCTTAATCAGTGTCCGTGCGTGGAATTCATTCAGTCATGACTTCACCGTTCATGAATGAGCGACCAATTGATATCGGTGCGCAAATTATACGAAGAGAATTTCATATAGAGAGGGTTTGTGCGATCGGCAAGATCCTTTATTGCTCCCGCTTTAGCCGAGGGGGAATATTGTACTTCAAAAATGTATTAGGACCTTATATTCGAAGTCAAACTCGGTGAAGTCGGGCTGTCACAACCACACAGACAGTAGGCATTGCTTTGAGGTTTTTTACAAGTGGCACTTTTTTATATACTGTAGGCGATGCGGAAAATCTAAAAGTGCAGTTTGCCAGGCAATTCATAAAGTCTGTTTGGCTCTGAAATATTTCCTTCAGGTTTTCATTGTGTTTCCTGGACACCTGCGTGTGCAGACAATAAAAGAGGCGTTTCATGCCATTGCAGGTAGGTAATACACAGGCAAAAACACCCACAGCTCCATAAAGAATCCCACAATCAGCCTAACATTCTCATTACCAGGACTTCCAAATGTGATTGGGGCACATGGGACTGATCACAGTGGAGTTTGATCAAACATTATTTGGAAAATGTACCTCTCCTCCTGATCAATAATCAGACACAGTGTCTTCATCAAATATTTGACCTTTGTTAATATCTCGTTGGTCAGACACAGGTTCAAGGGATATGACATTCCCTGCAACTGACCCAACAAAAATAGAGGGCTATATGGAACATACCTATGGCACACATGGAGGACAAATATATGCAATGACCATCCTTTACCTGAAATGAAGTGACCACTGCATCCTGCCACTGGTTCTGAGGAGGAGCTTCCCCCTGGAATGCCCTCAGAAACAGGGCGATGGGCATTTTGCTGGAGAGCCAACTCTTCTGCAGGGGTTAGGTCTGGACCGCGTGGACCTCCACCTGTTTTTTGCTTGTCTGCCTTCTTATTAGCTTTAAAATGAATGTTCTTTACATTATATATGATTCTTTATGTCAACAATTCTTTAAATAGTTATATACCAATATTTACCAGCTTGAAGTATATTCTTGTACTTCACTTTAACCTGTTCCCATGTTCTCCTTGTGCTCACGTTTGATCTGGAATTATGACATATTAAATAATAATTAATCTGACACATAGGAAATGAAACGCTGCATTCAGTAAGTTTAATACACAACTACTTAGCGTTTAATTTGTCGGCCACTTTTTGCCAGCCGTCTTTTCTGGTTTGGGCTGCTTTTGCAGTGTTACCCCTTGTGCATATTAAATCTTGAAATTCTTCATGTCCTTCGAATGAAAGGTCTTGCTCCGCTTGTGTGGAAAAAATGCGCCCGTTCTGTTGTCATTTTGTTACAGCCTATCAAAGACTTGCTGATCATGTTTTCTAGACTCGATATATATGGGTTTTTCACTCAGCGCGGGCGCGCACATTCATCTCGGATGATTAGATCCAGCTCGACTAATCTACTACACAGCTGCGTGTGAAAAAACGACTTATCCCAACTGAGTTTCACTGGCATCAACTCATCGAAGATGAGGCATCTGATCTCGGATGATTTAAGCAACGTACAAAAAATACCCCCCTGGGCTGGACATGTGGTGATGTCATTTCCGCCCTGAAGTAGTGGGCATAGACCTGTTGTGACGTCAGGTGCCTGTGGCTCTGCAGGTCGACATATCTCTTATCTGAGGGATCCAACCTGCCCATCCTGCGTGGTGTGTGTGCTCGCCTGTCTGTCTTGTCCCCGTGTTAGTTACAGTTTTACGCGATAAATGAGAAATCAGACATCAGAGTGTTCACAATTCGGAGTCTCTGTGCGTATAAAATGCCACCCACTATATTTTGCCACCTTGGGCGACTGCCTAGTTCACTTTAATGGTAGAGCTGGCCATGCTGAAGTCACACATACCAGTTTGACAGAATATTTCATAAAAAAGACTCTGGTGAAGTGAATGAAAAGTCTCTAACATTCCATTAATCCATCCATTTTCTAAACCCACTTAAAGAAAAGCAATGGAACCAATTGTATTTCAAATGTTGTAAGTCGTTTTGGATAAAGGTGTGGGCCAACTAAATAAAGATACATTTTCTAACTTGTTTAAAAATTAAGTGTGTATATAGCTACAAGTACAATAGGTAGGCAAACAAACTTAAAAGAACTGATGCCATGAACAGAACTTGAGTACATTTTCATAATTTCAAAGTCTGAAATGTGTTATCATAAGTGAGATTTAGGTTATATTGTGACTTTCTATTATGAACAATTAATAATAATAATAATAATAATAAGATACATTTATTGAGCGCCTTTCACAAGGTCACTTTACATACAGAGTAAAAAAAAAAAAAAAATTAGTGATATGTGACGGAAATACAAATATAGCAGTCAGTCACATAGTCATCGTCCAACACGCTATATCCTAACACAGGGTCTGCTGGAGCCAATCCCAGCCAGCACAGGCCGCAAGGCAAGAACAAATCCCGGGCAGGGCGCCAGCCCACTGCAGGGCACACACACGCACACACTAGGGACAATTTAGGATCGCAGTGCACCTAACCTGCATGTCTTTGGACTGTGGGAGAAATCCACGCAGACACGGGGAGAACATGCAAACTCCACGGAGGAAGGACCCGGGAAGCGAACCCAGGTCTCCTAACTGTGAGGCAGCAGCGCCACCACTGCGCCACCGTGCTGCCCCATATATAGCCGTATGATTGTATTATTATTTTTTATGTTTTTTTTTTCTGGCACCCCACCCAAAGCTCAAATGTCAAACTCCACCCATGACATTTTGCCTTTGTTATTTATTTGTTTTTTGCTATTTTTACCTCATTTTCACCTGCTTTGCTATTTGTGATCATCTTGAACTATGCTTTTTGTATGAAAATGTGTCCTAGAAATAAATGTTGTAGTTGACGTTCCTGTTGTTACCAAGTTCAGGGCGTCTATCACTGAGCGGCTGGTGTCCATCTCCACAGCAGCAGCAGGTGCAAGACAGGAGCCAACCCTGAACAGAACCCTCATTTGTCATTGGGCACACTTCTTCATTCTGGGACCATTTAGAACTGAAAGAACGCAGACATCCTTTATTTTACATTGCACCTGGACAGGGTGCCATTCTGAAACATTAAAGCTTCAGTTTCCACCCAGCCCTTTAGAAACTGTCTGGATTTTTTTAGAGCCTCTCCTTTGCTCATTATTTTGTTGTTGTATTTGAATCCTTTAGGCCACCATCTGCTGTGAATGGCAGCCTGGCATTCAGAGGCCCTGAAGCTTAAAAAAGTTCAGTGTGTCAAAAGAAATGGCAAAAGCAGTGGCAGCAGGCCTCCCTCAGCTTCATGGGCGTCAGGTGCTGAGGTCCGTTTGATGGCCGTTGTGATTTATGGAGGTGGGTCGTTAATTCCTGATTTGATAAAGCTTTTAAACCAGCACCTGTGTAATCTGAGCCCACTGCAGTGCAACCACATGGCAGCTCTACCACATTCATTTTATGTTGGGCACTGGCCATGGGTGCAAAAGGCTCCATACATCTGGCAAATCTTTAGCTTTCCATGTGACAGTGACCTCTCCATACCTATGTGCCAAGCCAGGAGATGGCACTGGGGTGGAGGCTGCCATGTTATGATAGCCAATAAGGGGCAGCTAAGACACTTTATCACCTAGGGCTTGATAAAAAGGCAGAAATGTTACAAGTGAAAAGAATAAAAGGAGCCAGCGGAGCTGGAAAACAGGCAAAGGTCAGAATACCATAAGCGGGGAAAGACTTATTCGTAAAAATCCAAAACACAAAACCAGACTCCTAGTCAGGGGAGATGCATGAGGGGTCCTGACATTACAGTCTCCTTGGAAGCGCCTTGTACAGTGGACACACAAAAGTATTCAGACCTCCTTTACACATTTTCTTATGCTGCGGTCTTGTGCTAAAATCATTTACATTTATTTTTGTCCACTCACCAAGCAACACTCAATACCCCAGAATCATAAAATAAAAAAGTGCATTTTTAGGAATTTTTTATTACAAATATTCAGACCCTTTACTGACAGTGATTCCACCCTGGGGTCTTCTTGGGTCTGTTATGACAAGCTTGGCACCCCTGGATTTGGGGATTTTTTTGAGATTCTTCTCTGCAGATCCTCTCAAGCTCTGTCCAGTTGGATGGAGACCATTGGTGGATGGCTAATGTTCGCTCTCTCAGCAGATGTTCGATTCAGTTCAAGTCAGGGCTCTGGCTGGGCCACTCAAGGACATCCCCAGAGTTGTTCCTAAGCCACTACTGTGTTGGCTTTGCTTTGTCCTGTTGGAAGGTGAACCCTTAGTCCAGTCAGAGGTCCACAGTGCTTCATTAAGAATTTCTCTATACTTTGCTTCTTACACTGCCACCACCATCATGCTTCATTGTGTGGCGGACGGCTGGGGGCCATGCCCAGCCAGGATGCCTGGAAGGACCCGGAGAGGTACTATACCTCACCTGGGCCACAAGAGGGCAGCCGCCGTGGTTTGTATGGGGGCCACGGGAATGGAGCATAGACGCTCAACTCTGTTGGGGCTCGTGGTCACCACAGGGGGGGCCCTGCAGGATTGTGGAGCCCTGGACGTCAGCACTTCCGCCACACCCGGAAGTGCTGACGGAAGGAAACCCAGGAACGCACGGAGTGCTTCCAGGTGCTCATGCGACACTTCCAGCACACCAGGAAGTGCTGCCAGAAGATCGTCAAGGAGAACCTGGAACACATCCTGGTGCTTATAAAAGAGGCCACCTTTCTCCACTCGGGAGCCGGAGTCGGGAGGAGGAAGATAAAGCTTGGGAGGAGAGGAGTAAAGGCGGAAGGAATACGAAGAGTGAAGGAAAGGAGGGACTGATTTTGGGCGGATTAGAGCACTGTGTTGTGTGCAGAACATTTTTGTAAATAAATAGTGTGTGTTTTTTGGACATTCAGCATCTGTCTGTCCGTGGCCGGTGGCTGTCCTATCACAACTGTTAGAATATTAATGCACAGGTGGTGAATGGTGCTTGCTTTTCTCCAGACGTGACACAAATTTTGGTTTCGTCAGACCAGAGAATCTCGTTTCTCATAATTTGAGAATTCTTTACATGCCTGTTGGCAAACTCCATGTGGGCTTTCATATGTGGCCACTCAGCCATAAAGCCAACATTAATGGAGTGTTGCAGTGAGGGTCATCCTTCTGGAAGTTTCTACCATTTCCACTCCGGTTCTCCAGAGCTCAGCCACAGTGACCATCGTGTTCTTGGTCACCTCTCTTTCATGGCCGTCTCCCACGAGTGCCCAGTTTGGTTAGGCAGCCGACTCTGGAAGTGTCATGGCTGTTCCAGACCTCTTCCATTTAAGAATTCTGCAGGCCACTGTGCTGTTGGGAACCTTCAATGCTGCAAAGTTTTTTTTTGTAGCCTTCCTCAGATCTGAACCTCAACACAGTCCTATCTCTAAGCTCTGCTGGCATTACTTTTGACCTCATGGCTTGGTTTTTGATCAATGGTGGACCTTTTCCATTCAGGTGTGTGCCTTTCTTAATCAGTCCAATGAGCTGTGCTTGACCATAGGTGGAACCCATACAAGATGTAGAAACCTCTAAACGATGATCACTAGATTGGGATGTACTGAAGCCAAACTTGACATGTCACAACAAATGATTTTAGTACTTGTGTTAGTGTGAGATTTTGTTTTATTTTTATTAAATTTGCCATAATTTCTAAAATCTTTTTTTGACTTGTCATTCTGGAGTGTTGAGAGATACATGTGGTCACCATAGTTGACTGATCTCGGCTCACCAGATATAACACAGTTGCTCACTCCAAGGGAATCAGTGCTGGTCCTTTGATCAAATACATTTAGGCACCATAGGTGTCTCACTCAGCCCAGCTTACCAAATCCTACATTAGATCAGGCAGGGTGAACAAGTGCTGGTCAGCTGATCGAAGACGTTAGGTTACCACAGGTGAGTGACATTGGGTCTCCAGACCTTACACAGATGGTCACTCCAGGTGAGGAAGTGCTGATCTGATACATTTCATCACCATAGGTGATGACACCGTGATCACCAGATCCTATGGTAGGTCAGGCCAGTGACTGTCAGCTAGCCAGATACATTTGGTCACCACAGGTGACTGAATCTGGGTCACTAGATCTTACAAAGCTCGTCACTTAGTCATCAGGTCATGCCAGGTAACTGACTCTGGTCAGCAGATTTCGCTCCCCATGTGACATGTGTGCCCTTACTCACCCTCATCCTCACTCTGGCATTGTTTCATTGCATCCTCATTTAGCAAAAGGCAAACACAGTGAGATTGTAAAACCGTCCAAAAGTGAACTCAGCAGGTCTGGCCTAATACTTGGAGCACTGGGACCCGCTCACGCTGCCACCTCCTGCAGCTGCGAGGACCTTCACTAATCGATGCAATTAGTCAGGCATTTCCTCCGCATCTCATGTTCGGTCAGGAGAGGACATCTGCCAGCCAGAATGGGCATCGTCTGCTCCGGGGCCCTGGCGTAGCGGACGCAACATGAGATGACAAGCACTGTTGAGCCTGTAGAGATGTTTCTGGATTGTTAGAAATGCTTTATGACTCACAGCCTCGTCTTCACTTCAAGGTATTAAAGCCCACCCCTCCCCAATCCCCTCGATCATAATGAAGACCATCTGCAGGATGTCTGAGAACCAACCAGGCTGCAAAACAAAAGCAACTTTATTGTTCTTTTGTCTGGAAAGATGCTGGGCCACAGCTCTGAGGAGATGAGGCACACCAACTGCTGCCAGGAGTCATGAGGAAAGACTTGAGCCCTGGATGAAAAGCATCACTGGGCGACTCCTGACTCGGGCACCAGCAGCTTGGCAGGGTTAGGGATCAAACAATCTGTCTAAGACCCCAAAGGGACAGGCAGAACATAAAGATGAGCTGACATGAGGGAGTGTAGGGTCAAGTTAGCAGACATGAGACCTCAGGCGCTCTGGGCAGACTTTAGCTGCTGTGTGGACGCCAAGGTCATTCCACTCCTGCCTCACCACCAGTCTGCCGATGATGAAGATTAACAAAATGATACGGACCACAGCAATCGTTTATGACACTCCACCCACCCACACGTTCAGTTCTGTGTCTGGTACTCACCTTGTGGAGTTTGTAGTAGTGAAGGTTTTTTAATCTCATTTTCTTGGAGATAACAAAGTTCCGGATGCAAGGGGCTTTAATGAGGACCCACAATGAATAACAGAAAATGACATCAAAGCATCCATGAAACAAAATCTCACCTCACCAGTGTCGCATGATCAGGTCAGTGTCCAGTTGTAAATGTCTGAGATGTGTGTTTTAAATGCACCATTATCAAAAAATCCTCTTGTGCCTGACAGTGAAGCGCACACCAATGAGATCAAGCTTTTGAATCGAAGACCTTCTGTTAACATCAAAAAGGGATATTTGTAGACATTAGTGGTGGGCAGGAAACACTATTTTTTTTTATTTAAAATAAAGGAAAATTGTGTTTTTGATATGTACATTTTAATTCTCCAACACATTTTCAGGAACATTTTAGACTCCAATAATGAGGAATGACTGTTGTGGCCTTCAGGGGCCATCTTGCAGTCCCCCAACCCAAAAGAAGGGCAAAAATCTGGGCAGAGTGGTGGCTCTGTGTGCGGGTATCTGGAAGATTGACATCCCATCACTGCCAGAAGGGATCCTATTCTGTTGGGCCTTTGACCAAGACCCTTACCTTAAAAAAATTGCTCCAGGGGCTCTGTACAATGGCTGACCCTGCGCTCTGACCCCCCAAAAAGCTTATACGAAAGAACAACTTCCCCTTGGTGATTAACAAAGTATATAAAAAAAAATACAACAGATGAGGGTAGTGGGGCAACACAAAAAAGCCTCCTTCCATCCACACCTTTTACCTTTCTCCCATTTTACTTTCTCATATACGGAGTACAGTGCAAGTATTGTAATCGTCCGAAAATTGGATTTCAAGATTTTGATGAATCTCGACATTTTAGACTTCCCGAGTCCGAAAATACCAATTTTGTAATTATGTGTGTGTGTGTAAACACGATACTCTGAGTACGCTTTCATTTAGGTCAACTAAGTTTTGCATGCAAGTATTACGAAGGTACACAACGTCGATTTCTATCAACTTTTGGGCTAATTCTGTTAACCTGAGGTGGTACTTTACCTTTTCTTCAGGCAGCTGCAGAGTTTGATTTATTCAACTTTTCTTTTTTAATAATTGTTGTGGTGGATGGCCGGCTAAATATTCCGGCCCTCACCCCCAGGCCGCCAGGTGGAGCTCTCCCGACAGCATGGAAGTTCCCCAAATTCCAGCAGGGCCTCATGGACTTTGTAGTTTGTATGATGGGGGCCACCAGGAGTCGTTGTAAGGAGGCTGTCGGACTGTTATGTGCCCTATAACCTGGAAGTACGTTCTGGTCACATGAACAGGAGAAATGACGTACTTCCAGGTTGAAGAAAATGACTTTTACCCTGACCCGGAAGTAATAAGGACTTGTGGACTGTTGGGCAGGAACACCTCCGGGTCAGGGGGTATAAAAGGACGCTGGGAAAGCCCAGACATTGAGCTGAGCTGGGAGGTAGGGTGGCGAAGTGTCTGGGAGAGGAGGATTGGTATTTGTATTTGGTTTATTGATTATATGAGTAGTGTGGAGTGGAGGGTGCTTTGTGCACGGTATTATTATAAAAATAAAGAGTCTTGGACTTTTACCTGGTGTTTGGAGTGGTACCTGAGGGTTCAAGAGGTCGATAAAAGCCTCAACTGCTACATTGTTCAATATATCATTGATTTTTTGTTGATGATTCTTTAATGTACGTAATATAAAACTATAATCCTTGTCTTGTGGTTCACTCCTCAAATCTCCTTCCCCATATCTGAGTAAACGAGAAGTCGAGGGGAGAGAACTCCCGTTTTTTCCTCATCCTCCTGCCACTTGAACTCTTGTCCACTCCACCCCATGTTACGTTTCCCGGAGCAATGGCTTCTGGCCTTATTTCTATACTTACTTCCAGGTCACATCCTAGGATTAAAGTGCGTATTGCAGACTCTCATTTAAGGGCATTTGCTTTGCATGTTCCTCTCAATTACACAACGCCTTTGTATCTGAGGTAAGTGAGATACAATGCATTACCCTTCTTTTGTTCTTCCAAGTGAAGTGACTTGCTCAGTGTCAGCAGTGGGCTCTAAACCCTCAGTCTCGGGGTGTGAAGTCCAAAGCCTTAACCACTGCACCGCACTGCCATCCCTGCGTGGGGTTTGCCTGAAGCATCCCACTTTGTACAGTTGGGGTGGACAGCCTGGTCAGCTGATGAACATTTGCCCCTCGCTCCAGCCAGACCTTCTATGGTCAAGCATTGCAAACCTAAGACGGCGCAGGCGGATCAAGATGGAGTTTTGGTTAAAGTGTCTGAAATGTTTACAGTTGTCAGTGATAAAGAGAGCTGCCAGCGGTCCCGGGCGTTTGGTTTACTGTGAGCCTGGGATGTGCTTATGGGAACGCTCCTCCTTTTGTTAGACATTTCATTCCTTTGAAGTTATAAATAGCCCTGCGCGGGTGTTTTGTGGAAATATTTTCCAAAGCATTGAAAAAAAAAAAAAAAAATCAAAGATCCATGAAGTCTCCCAGGATGAAAAAATGTTAACTATATGTGCCACTGGCATGCCACACTAGAGTGAATTATTGCTCTTTCATTGTATATAGCACCTTACATCGGGCTTTACACACACAAGTCACTCCTGGCCACAGGGTGCTGCCGCCCAGCTCCGGTTTTCCTCACCCGCCTCCATCTTCACTTCCTTACTAAATTCTCTGCTATCTGTGACACTTGTCAATCCATTGTCCTTACAAGTCCCTGCTGATATCATGGGTGACCCTAAAGGGAGTTAGCGTGGCTGCTGGGTGGTGTGAGGAGAATGCAGGACACTGACCACCCAGGGTGGATGAAAGGCACTTGCTTTCTGCCCAGTGGGTGTCCACACATTCCTGCCTTTGATGCCACCTGTTGGACTCTGATGGTGGCCTCTGACCCAGTTACTCTGCACCCTCGCATACCTTCCTGTCAGCCATTATGGTGACCCCCTAGCCATTCTGCACCTGTGCCTCGTGGTTCACTCTCCATAAATACCTACGCCAGCCTGTGCCCACACATATAGTGGATTCCCAAAGTATTCCGAGCCCTTCGCTTTTTGCACCCTTTATGGTGTTGTAGATTTAATTTTAAATGGATGCATTTGCTATTTTTTGCCCATCATTCTGCACTCGGTGACCCATTATGACAAAGTTTAAACAAGTTTACTGGCACTGGCACATTCCTTCAAAATCAACAGCTGAAATGTCTCCTCCATATAAATATGTTAAGTGTGGTGTGATGTGGCGATGGTGTTAAACACTGACAATGCTCGTTATAAGGGGGCAGGTGAGCCGTCTTGTACGGAACTCCTAGAGGTGGTGGTCTCTAAGCTGTCTTCCTTCCTGATCTGAGCAGCCACTGGCACTCCAAGTCTTGGATCTCAGCCTTGAGGTTCTCCCTCAACTCCTCAGTCGAGCCTGATAAGTCTATTTTGGGTCTTACTGGCACTTGGCACTTTGCTAAGTCAGATTGTAGGTTTTCTGTTTATCCCACTGTTAACACCAGTGCAGTGCCATGTGGTGCTCACTGGCGCTGACGCAATGGAATCATTATTCTTTTTGGTAGATTTTACTAAAATGGAGATCATGCAACCCAGTCAGGCTTACCAGTTCACAGGGCTCCTCCACAGCCGCCGGCACTGAAGCTGCTCATTTGTGTGAATGAATGCCAGCTCCTCACTTATGCCATCCCCAGGCTGATGCAACTTGGCAGTGCCATCGTAATGCAAAACCCCATTCAGTCATTGCTGGAGTCATCCACAGTTGATAGAAGAGCTGGCGCCATTTCATAGAGGTCAGCAGTCCCAGAGATCAATTCCAAGTCCGCTCTTCATGCTGTCCCTCTATAGTTTTGCAGCCTGGTGATATGGGCTCATCAGCAGGGATGTTGAGCGTAGCATTGTCAGGTGAGATGTCGAGTGTGACGCTAGTTTGTGGTGCAGTAAGGGTGTTAAACGCTGCATCTGTCTGGTGTATGCATGGATCTCCATGAGGTGGTGGTGGTCTCTCTGCTGTCTTCCTTCCTGATCTGACGGTGCCACCAGCGTTCCAGGTCTCAGAGCTCAGGTTTGAGATTCTCTCTCTACAACTGCTTTGTAATGCCGCTATGGTCTGCCTTGTCTTTTGCCCACTCGGCCTTTCACCAGTGATAACGCCATCTTCCACACATTCCAGAGCTTCAGGAGCCAATACAAGTCAGGATTCTTTTCCAAAGCTTTGCTGGACCTTAACAAGTGAAGAATTGGTAGTGCAGCATCAGAGGTGGTGGTCTTCCTCAGCTGTCTTCCTTTCTGTACAAACACAAAGAAAAAGGTTTGGGGTTCCACCCCATATGTTGTAGTATTCAGGTCGAGGAAAAGAGCTGCATGATACTCCACCGAGTAAGCTATCAAGACTGAGTCACCAACAAGGAGTGACTGCAGAGCAAGTGTGTGTGTGTGGGGGGGTTTAATCATAGACATATATAGGTAGATGCGCATAACCAGCAGCATCGTACGTCAACATCGCCGCCATATTGCGAGTGACACTGCTGTGGAGTGAAGTAATGGATAAAGATGCCTGACGCATGTGCTGCTTGGGCTTGTACAAACCGCTGGACGCTCCAAACCAGATCACAGGGATTACATTTCATAGGTAAGGCTGAACAAATGTTTTGGTTATATTTGGCCATTACAAAATCCTGTTTTATAATCTTTAGCTACGCCAGGCTAAGCTAGTAAAGCTATGCATTCATGTGCTCAAGTGAGCCTCCAAACAACATTTTGGCTAAATGTATGTAGATTGTTGTTAGCTGTGAACATTTCTCAAACTTTGAAGGTTTCCCAAAGAAATCCACCTCAGGAAGCAGTGGGAGGTAGCGTTGTCTTTCTAATATCCTCAAAGCTGTGATTGATGGACTTCGTGGGGACAGACAGACAGTCAAGCATGTCAGTCTATCACTTTGTACAATTTATGAAGCCAAACTCTTACTAGCAGTACAGTTTCTTTTTCAAGAAATTCAACTGAAAAAAAGTAAAGATCTATAAAAGTGGTCCATGTGTGTTTTGGGGGGCTGGAATAACAACCCTTCAGCTGGTCAGTTCCAGGCCATGCTTTGGTGTGATGCCTCTCCAAGCACATCTGGAAGCGTGGCAGCACAGGGTGAGACTGTCTCCCTGTCTGCTGTTGAGATGTCCTCTACACCAGCAACAGCAGAAGAAGAGCTTCCATCCCCTTATATATATAAATATCCCTGCAATTGTGTGTGACCATAGCTACTTACCAACCCGCTTTGGTGGCCTCGTGGAAAATGCCCTTGTTTACATGTCAGGGTTTGTCGTTGGACAGATTTTGAGAACGCTGTCCTGTGATGTGTGCCATGCCAGTCTGATAACAGATGCTGTACCGGCATCATATGATCAGAGCTACCACATCACATCATCACAGTGATGATTCCTTCTGAGGGTCCAGTCAAGGTGGTCAAAGTAGCGGAGCGTGTTATCCAACAGTCAACATTAGGGCAAGCTGTCAGTGTATCTTTGTGAATTTCCCATTGGGATTAATAAAGTATCTATCTATCTATCTATCTATCTATCTATCTATCTATCTATCTATCTATCTATCTTTGATCAGTTTGTTTGGGCTGAGATCGGTTCAGATGATGGAGCACATTGAGGAAACACAGTTTGAAATTGACAGCCATCATTTTCTGCTCATGTCTTCTTCCACAAACTAAGGCTGCACCATATTGCCAGACTGCATACTCTCAAATTGCAGAGTGGCAACACACGGAAAAAGCTACATAAGACAGTTCTGTTTCAAGGATTTTAGATCCTGTCCTGTATATATTTAAGTAACCACATTGTGTGTGTGTGTGTGAGAGATTGAGAGAGGAATGAGTGAAATGTTTTCAGAAATGACGAAGCCAATTTATAGACAATACAATTGTTTATTTTTGTCACTGAGTGGATCGTTTCACTGTTAAAGGAAAAACCAGACTGCTAGTTGCAGTCTTAATATTTTGACTTTCAGACATTGGTCAAGTTTTTGTCTCAATAATTGTATTTATTAGTGTATAAATGGATATAAATAATTGCATTTAAACAATTCGCCCAAATCTGTTGTATGTAAACGATACTGTTTTAAACGTTATTGTTTTTTCATCAGAAAACCCGGTTTCCACGTCTACTTGTATTAGTTTAAATGACACTTTTGCCACTCGCAATATGGCGGACGCACTGACGTATCGTGTCAACTGGGCAACACAGTGAATGCGGCGTCTATGGGTTTAATAGCTGAGGGAAAGGAAGTGGCGGGTCATCTGGTGGAATAGCGGAAGTGAGGTCCTCAGGGGGCATGGTCTGAAGAGGAAGAGGACGGGGTCTTACTGCTCCTGTAAGAAGGGGAGACAAGGCATTAGCACACCTGATTACCCCTGTACCTGCGTTTCAGCATTAGCTGGACTCCCCTGCTGCCTCCCATGCACACGTGTGTGACAACTGATACTGCAGCTGGCCCACCGGTTTCTAGATCTCAGCCTCGAGACTCTACGACAACTCCTCAGAAGAGCCCAGTGGGTCCATTTTGGGTCTCACTGACACTCGGTGCTTTGCTAAGTCAGACTGTAGGTCTATTTGTCCCGCTACTGACGCCAGCAGTGTGGCACTGTGCAGTGTTCGCTGGCGCTGACCCGATGGATTCATTACTGCTCAAGGCAGCTCACTGTCCTCAGAAGGACAAGAATGGGGACATTTGGCAGGCTTTCCATTTTTGTAAGCTTCCCAACAGTTGGTGCTGAAGCTGCTCATTTAAATAATGGAATGCCAGCTCAGTTCTGTTGGTGACTTATCAGTGATGCCATCCTCAGGCTGATGTGATGTGTCAGCGTCATCACCATGTAAAACTTCACTTTAGAGTCACTCATTAACCTGAAAAGCACACGTCTGGGGTATGACAGGAAATCTGGGACACCCAGACAGAAGCAAGCCAGGCAGGCACACTTAGGACATGTCAACTCCATGCCAATGGCTTTCATGCAGAAAAACGAGAGCCTGAATGGCCCCTCATTGTCACTCTCCACGTCACTGTTGACTCCTCCATGGAAGGCCCACTCCGCTGTTATCATTTGAGCCCTTCTTTGGACTCCAAGCAGTAAATAAATATTTGATGACATCGCCACCTTTCCTTCGCACAATCGATAGTGGCAGCAGATTGTTTGTGACCTTCAGAAACTGAAAACCAAATGAATAATTGAAACCAAATCTTCAATCATCCTGTTTACTCCAGGTGGAATAAAACGGGTTTGTGCCATGGAGCAGAGCTGGGGGTCTCCTTGACCCCTTTATCACCTTCACATCTGAACAGCCAGCACAACCTGAACATCTGCTGCTTGTTGTCTGTCCATTTTTGTAGCCACTTTGTCCAGTGTAAGGCGGCAGGGACTGGGCATGAGGCAGGAAGCGTCTGTGAAGTAGGGGGTGCCACTTGCGCCAATGGTGGCACCCACTTGCACTGAATCAGTTTAGGGTCACTAGTTAAGGTAGAATTTGGAAAGAAAAAAATTCCAAAAACCCATAGAGATACAGGGAGAACATGCAGTGTCCACACTGGCATTCAGTGGTCCTGGCAGCCAAACCAGCACTAAGCACTGTGCCACCATGCCAGTCAGTGTTTAAGAGATCTCCAGATCTCTGTTTTATAATTCAGCCAATATGGGGTTTTATGCATGTCACATTAAGGTCCCCAATCCAGAGATAGGATGGCCGTCCAAATTCTTCAAAGTTGGGGTTCCATGTGTGACACCCTGGCCACCCTGCTGTCCTGTCTGGAATGACACAAAGCCAACTCTGGTATGGCCTTCTTCATCTCCTTTATTCATCTCCACCTTCTTAATGTCAGAAAGCCATTGCAATAATACCCGTGTCACTTGGCTGTTTATTCATCAGTTATGGGTCACATTGTCAAGGGTAGCAGAGTGGCAGAGCCCATTCTGGCACGACCAGGCACCGGGTATTTTAATTTTTATTTATATATGCTTGTATTAGTTTAGGGTGGAGTGGTGGCTCTGATGCTAGTGATTGTTGCCAGTTTGAATGCCCTAAATGCCAGAAGTGACTCTGCTCCATTGGGCCCTTGAGTAAGGCCCTTAACCAGCAATTGCTTTGTCACTCCATATGATGTTAATCTGTAAGCAGGTCCTCCAACTTACAGGGAAACTTGGGGGTTGGTGGCAAGGTTGGCACTCCAGCCACCGTAGAAGACCTCACAGTGTTCCAGTTTGGTGCTGAAGTGTCACCTGCTGCACTCGGGTCACAATCCGGGTGGTTTGTCATGTGGTGGGCGTGGTAACACACTTAAACTCAGTGCATGCCTCTGACCTCTCACTCTCTCGGTTTATTCTCCTGATCACTTTGTACATTTACATCATTTTTGGAATCTTTCTGCTCTCTAAAATGTCTCATTATAGTGGATGTTGTGAAAAGCCTGTTTGAGTGTGTGACGTCAGTCATGTGATTTGTGCAGCTTGACACCGAAACTGTGAGGGGGGCAATCAAGCCAGGAACCTAGCAAGTGTATATAGCGCCTTTCTTGAAGGTACATTACTGAGCCGCCACATAATTTACCTTCTCTTGCATTTTCTTCTAATTGGAGAACAAGCAGATAAAGTGACTCGGCTGGCACACACAGAAAGTGGAAGATGGCGCTGAACCAGCTGTCTTCTTATTTGATGTAGTGCCTTTATATCCTGGACACCATCACAAGGCCTTTATAAGTGCAGCACACTTGGAGTTCAAGTTCAGTTAGAGCTCTGTGCTTGGGCAAGGTCACCCAGAAAGTGACAGACAGGTCTGACCCAGATGCCCAGTTATTTTCTATAGCGCCTTTATGTAACAAACTTCATGTCAAGTCCTTTATAATTAAAGAGACGCATTACAAGGTGTTTCCATTTTATTTTCAGGATGGGAGTGAACTGGCACATAGATGGACCTTGTGCACCTTTCTGTACAAAACACACACACGTGCATCTCGCGTTACATTTGGAGCAGAGACTGGGCACACCGCAGGAGTAAAGTGGCAGGTGAGCGCGATTTCTTGTGGTTTTATTTTTAGTAGAGCCTTTCCATAGTAAACATCATCACGGCGTTCTTTCCAAGTACAGAATGATAGTGCATCTTGTATTACATTGGCTTATATATTTCTATAATTAGTGAAAAGGTGGGTTAAGTGAATTGTGTGGGGGCACACAGAAAGCGAGATGCCAAGCCAGAACGGAGTGAGGATTACTGTAACTTTATATAGCGCCTTTCCATAGTGAGCCCCACCTCGAGGTTCATTACAAGTGGAGCACAAGGGCACAGGCACAGGCATGAATTGTCCAGCTTCACAGAGAACATGGCCAACAGGCCTGACCCAGACGCCCTGTCACTTTATATAGTGCCTTTCTGCACAGGACCACATCTCAAGCCCATTACAACTAATGAGACATGATGCGCCTGTTTGCGTGTTGTTTTCACAAAGAGAGTGAAGATAAATGAAGTGTCTGGCACAATAAGTCAGAGAAGGGAGCTCTTAAGTAAGGGGGGCTCTTCTGTGGCACCTCTCCATGTGAGGACATTTCATATCTTGTATCACCTTTGGAGCACAGGTAGGTCCGCTGAACTGGGTAGGGGTACACAGAAAGTAAGAAGTGGCCATTTTTGTGCTCTTATATAGCACCTTTCCATGTTGGATTCCGTCACAAACGTCTTAACATGTACTTGTGCGATTCTAAAATTAGAGCAATGCTGGGTTAAATTATTTAGGTGGAGCACACGGAAAGTGAGAAGCAGCAGTTGAGCCAGGATTTATCCATCCATCCATCCTTTTCTAACCCTCTTATGCAGTGCAGGGTGTTGGAGAACTGATGCTGTTCTAGCAGCCACAGGGGTAAGGGAGGCACCAGCCCGGGATGGGCATTGAGGACACTGTGTCTGTCATCCATCCTTGTCGGTTTATCACCCCTCACGGAGTCTTAAGGAGCTGATGCCTATTCCAGCAGCAGCGGGTGCAGAGCAGGATGCCAGCCCACAACACACAGCCACTCACTCTGAACCAGTGGGGAGCCACCACACCAACATGAGGAGAACATGCAAAGTCCACACAGTCAGTGCATGAGCTGGGACTCAAATCCCGCAGCCATGGGGCAGCAGCGCCAGCTCTTACTCCATCACACTGCCCTTTGTTTTGCAGTCTTTATTCTATAGAGTGTCTGGAATGGTTCACATCTTACCAGGACTGTGCAGAGGAAGTGAAAACTGCCACTCATGGCACATGAAGTGGCTGTGACATCTGAACCTGTGGCCAAGTGGTGTCAAGTGCTGTTACTTAAGTACTAGGGCCCCACTGCTTGCCACACAGATGTCATTTGCAGGGTGCCCGCTTCCCATTACTCATTGATTTCATCTGCCTGGGAGAGTTCATACCCACTGTGACATGGCAGAAGACACTTTAGAAGTGGGCAAAGAAGCCAAAGGCTCATAATAAAAAAAGAGAAAAATTAAACAGGCCTGAACAGAGGAGGCTCCATGTGTGCAAAGACATAACCATCCTGGGTATGGGGGCACTTTGCCGTTGTAAATCGAGCTTGCTGTCCCCGTCCAATGGAGTGCACGATGCCTACTGACATGACGTGTTTGAACCCTCGATCTCCGAGCCAGCCACTCGGCCTCACGTTTGATTTTTGAGAAGCCTCCATGCTCCGAGATTGGAATTGGCCAAGCAACGGCTGGAAAAGCCATTGGAGTCATCTGCCAGGAAATGTCGGGCTGCCACACGTGTGAGGGCCAGAGGTCGCTGCGGCCTTGTTGCTGGTGAACTTTTCCCCAGTTTCACCTCAGCAATGCTGAGCTGCAGAATTTCCAGCTGTATTTGTCCCTGAGGAGACGGATTTAAGACAAATAACAGAGTGTACTTATTCCCGCTGATTAGAAAAAAAGGGAACATTTTCCTCGGACAGCTGCTATGCTCATCACTGGCGATGGACCTCTTTTTTCTTTTTTTTTCTCTTTTGTGTGTTTGTTTTAAAGACCCCCCATCCCAATTTTAGTCTTTCTTGCTCTTTACTTTCGGCAGATCAACCCTTTGGTTCTGGGCCTCGCTGCTCAACACCCTGACGTCACTCCAGCAGGCAGAGCACGTAGCCAAGGGTCCCAATGCTAATTGCGCATGCAGGGGTCTGTAGGGGTCAGTGAGGCACCTGTGATTCTCATTCGAATCCCTCGATGGCTCATCTGAACATTCTCGTTTGGTTGACCTCTGGCCACCGGGGGGTTAGCGCCCTGACCCGTCCGCCTGGGCCCCACTCCACTCGCAGCTGGGCTCTTAACAAGCGTGGGCTGCCGCCTGTCAGGTATCTTCATGAACAAGGCCGTGCTTTGCAGATGTGGTCTTCAGTTTAGAGTTTCACTTGCACCCTGCCCACTGGGGATGGAGGGACACGGGATTACTGACCCTGGCACTGTTGGCTTTGGGGTGATCATTGGACTTGATAGCATGGGAGGCCTTGTGAGGCCAGTTCTCTTTGTTTTGGGCCGAGTAGGCCAAAGCCTCCCAGTGCCCCAGTGTTAGGGTCAAGCCGGTGTTCGCCCCCGACTCCTATTTAAAATGCTTCTTTTACTTTTTTCACTATTCCTTATTTTCTATTTTTCATAATATTGTTGTGTTCATTTATTGCTTACTTAATTATATGTTCATTTTATTTTATTTAGTTATTATGTAGTATCTGTGTATTTTGCATTTCTCTTATGTTTGTTGTACTTTGTGGGTGGAGCCACCCATCCATCACGGCTAAAGCACCGCCCCCAGTCTGATAAAGGCAGGCTGGGAATTGACGTTCTGCGCAGGCCATTTCAGTGCTCAGTCTGCTGGTTCTTGTGTGGATTGTCATTTTCTTTGATATTTTTGCTCTGGCTCCGGACTTTTTACTACTGATTCATTGATTATTCTTGTGGATTCTGAGATGGAACTTGTTTGCTTTGATTTGTTTTCTCTTTTGAACCTTTTGTTGTGTTCTTCCTTTAAAAAGATTCTTTGTGGCCTTGCTCTGTGCAAGCCAGGGGTTAAGTGTGATCCTCTCCCTTGTGTTTTGGGACATTACAGAATATTTTTGGGCCTATGAGAGTGAAGCACATTTTTGACCAGTGTAGGCTGAAGCCAGCCATTTAAGTGGAAGTGAGGTTCAGCGGTCGACGGCAGGATCGGCACTCCAGCCCCTGTACAAACCTCACACTGTTCTGTTCTGTTTGAAGTAGTGTGGTACTGAGGTGTCACGCATGGCACGGCTGTGCTCAGGCCCTCATTTGGGATCCTGAGGTGCTTCGTCATGTGGTGGGTGCAGCAACGCTCAGTATCTTACACTACAGGACCGCAGGCTGTACTCTTATTGCTGTATTTTCAGTTCCATAGATATGTATACTGTATATATATATATATATACAGTATACATATGTGTTGTTGCTGGTTTTATGATTTTATTAACTGTATGGTGTCCTTGGGTGTTTAGAAAGGTGCCTTGAAATAAAATGTATTGTTATTTTTTATTATTATCTGGGCAGGCCAGTTAGGATTCTGTGGGAATTTCTGAAGGTCTCGCCTGTTTTGCTATTTTGTTCTTCTAGAATTGTAACAAAATGAACAAAAAAAGCCGTAAGGTTAAAGGTAGTTCAGTTCAAAGAGAGTCATATGCTCTTCAGAAGGAGGCGCTGGTTGTTGTGGAATTGTTTCTCTGTTATTTTTATACCACTCGTAATGAAACATTGCATTCAGAAGTTCTTAGTGCTGAAGCTCAGAAAGTCCCTGTGATCGACAGTGTTGAAGCAGAGCTGATCAAAATTGGTGGTGACATACAGGGTGGGGCAAAAAGATCTCCCACATTCTAATGGGGTATAAAAAATGAACAAAGCTATCTAAAAAGAAAAGTATACATTTCTGAAAATGACATAAAAAACAGTTCTGTTTTAATGGGTTTCAAAAATCAGATCAGACAAATGGCGGCCATCGTTGGCAATACATCGCTAGAGACGTTCCCGGAAGTTCTCCATCCCTCTCCAGGTCATCTCAGGCATCGACTTCCTGACTGATCCTTTCCTTCAAATCCTCAAGAGATTGAGGACGATGTTTGAAAACCTTTAGGTATCCCCAAAGGAAGAAGTCGCATGGGCTTAAATCTGGTGACCGTGCCGGCCACCCCACGTCCCACCTTAAAGAGATCGAATGCCTGAGGAATATTTAACTCAACACTCCAAGCGAACGTCGTGCTGTGTGAGCTGTGGCCCCGTCCTGTTAAAGCCACACATATTCAGTCCTTGGTCTACCAGGTGATTTTTTTTTTCAGGGTGGACCCAGGTGCCCGAAGGTTAGAAATCCTTAGCAAAATCGTTTTCCAATCTGGTAGAGATGCATTTCGGCCGAGTGCAAAGCATGTATGGAGCGCTGTCTGCGTCGCTATCACATAACGGTTGTTCTCATAATACACTTGAACAACAAAGCCTAAATGTTCAGCAGTCCAACTCATGATGGGTACTGAAAACGGTAGAGCCTAACCTACCGAATGAGACCACCTACCCCACCTCTCTACCCCCACTACAGCCCACACAGTTCTCCCTCGAAATGTGGGAGATCTTTATGCCCCACCCTGTACAAGATCTGCAGTAAGGTATGGAACAATTTCCAAAACTCTGGATGGGGGGATCACTCATAGTTTCCATTCCAAAGGATAATGACACAACTAAATGCAAAAACCACCGGACAATTAGACTTATCTGCCATGCAACAAGATTACCTTGGAGATCATGAGGAGCAGAATGAAGTACACCATAGAAGGGGAAATGGCTGAAGAACAAACCCGTTTCAGGCTGGGCAGAGGAACAACTGGGTAGATCTTCTCGTTGAGGTTGGTAGCTGAGAAATACCTGGCGAAGCGGGACGAAGAGCTCATTGACCTCAGGAAGGCCTTCAACAGAGTCTGGCACCCGGGCTAGTGGAGAGTCCTGCACCACTACAGCATGGTGCACATCCATCTCATGGAAGGCCTCCACAGACGCACTAAGAGCGCTATTAGGGTTAGCAGTGAGATGATTAGTGTGAGACACGGCTGAATTTTCTCACTAGAACTTTTTACTACCTGTCTGGAACACATCATGTGAGAAGCACCCGAGGAACCAGAAGATCCAGGAATGCATGTCAATGGCAGGACTATCAACATCTCGCCCTCCTCCTAGAGTTGCTTCAAAAAGTCCAGTTGTTGTTAACCAGGGTCAACAACATTAGTCAAAGTGTGGACAAGAAATCAGTGATATGAAGACCTGGTGGATGCCAGTGAGGTCTGCAACTCAGGAACAAACAGCTCAGACATGTCAAGAGCTTCAGGTACCTCTGATCAGTGCACATGGCAGGTGGAGACGATGTGATGGACGTGAATAGCCGTAGAGCTAAACACTGAGCGTGACAAGGATGGCCTCTGGAAGAACAAGAGTGTCAAAACAGAGATGAAGACGTCACTCATAACACTGTTTATTAAACATGGACGTTAAAGAAACATCTCGTTTTTGCCATGGCAGCCCAAGGAAAGATTTTCGATCTGCATCTGTTGGAGAAGATCAAGAGCAAGGAGATCGGGCAACGTCTAAACCAGACCCAGACAAACCGAGCACCAGCAACTCAGCCAGGACAACAGGATTGCAAATATTGTACTTCACAGCTGTGCTGAAGGAGTTACTACAGAAGACACCAGTGACAGATGTGTTCCAGTCAGCACTGGCAAGATACGAACATATGAGCCTCCCTGCTGCTTCGAGGACTGCATGTGGCAGAGCTTAATGGAGTTTGCTTTGAATTGTGAGCGTCTATGTGGATGAAGAGCAATGACCACATCATATGGAGATATGGCAAAAAAGGAGAAGAGAAGGACCTGCCAGAAGGAAACCAGCTAGCCTTTGGTCAGTGCTCCTGGACCTGGCGGCTTCACTCCTCCTAAACAGTGACCATATATACGCCCCCCTACTGCCCAGGAGGCATACTACACCTTCTCCACTCTTTCATAGCCTCATCTTCAGAAGGAGGGTTTGTTATCCTTAGCAGCTGAGGGGGTCTCTTCGCCAGTAGCCCCCTTGGGTTGTCACCTGCTTCCTTCTTCCTTTCTTTTAGGGCTCAGTCCTTGTAGCCCCATGTGCACAACACATCTTTCATTTCCCAAACCTGATTCGTCAAGTTTTAAGGCTGTATAGATTTTACGTATTAAATCTGTGCCGTACACAAATGATTTACAGGGCATACTGGATAAATGATCTGTCAGTGAATGTGGTAGCAAACGGATCTGCCAAGGCTGGGTGGGCACCTCGTGCTGAACTCTGTCACCCAGCCTCCCTGCACCTGCAGCTCCCATATCTGGGCGGCATCAGGGTTTTCGCAGAGCCTCCTTTGTTCAGACTGTCTCCTCTCATCTCATCTCGTCTCCTCTCCTTGAGTGCTCCTTTAGGGGCCCGGCGAGGGTCCACGCTGTGACAATGGGTGGCCAAGAGAAGATTCTTTGTATTCAGGCAATAGGGAAAGCACAAGGCCGGGGAATAATGGGGGGGCGGGGGGGGTGGAGGATCACAGGGAGGTCGGCAGCCCCTTGAGTCTTATTGAGATTTCGAGCTGTGGGCAGCAGCGGGCATGAACTTCTGGGATTTTCACCACCCGAGAAGCCTGTGACATAAAGAGTGTCTTTCTTCTGCCATCGTAATCTGAAGTCGCAGGCAACCAGACACCTTGTAGGCTTTGCTTTCTGAGATAAGACTGTTTTGTTCATGTTACTCACACTTTTTCTTCTCCCTTTATCTCTCTTCCTTCTTTTTGTGCAGGCCCTCGAGATGCACAACATTTTCAGCGTAGGTGTCGGATTTTCATTAAAATTGCAAATCGGTGACAACACATATGCCGAGTGGGAAGGTGGCACTGATGCTGAAGGTGAATGGAGAATGGCACACACACCACAGGTAAAACCTGATTTATGCCATGAGTTGTTTTATACAGTGCCCTTTGTGGCAAACCCCATGCGATTGAATTCAGAAGATGCCCGCCCTTCTGTTCACTTCCTAACCCACCAACCCAGCTCAGCGTTAAGAGAAACTGCAGCAGCAGCAGACAGAAGGTGAGAACTGAACCCCGGTGGGACGCCAGTCCATTAAAGGGCCCACTCATCTACACCCACCCCAAATCTCTGACCCACTTCATTCAGTTTACTCTCCTAGAATCTCCAGAACTCTGGAGCTGTGAGGCAGCCATGACAGCCACTGTGCCACCCGTACTAGAAGAGAACTGAAAGGTAAAGCCATGATAAGGTGCCCCCTTGTACCCTGGCCAACAGGGGGCAGTGAGGAGCCTGGTCCTGCTCAGCCGCTCCCCTCTGCTCCTGGCCATTTCCTTCCTTCGATTTTAACAATCTAATCAGTTAGTACAGTAAATACCGTTGAGCCAAAGCCACCCGGCTGGTCAAAAGGAAACGCCATATCAGAGCAAAACTCCTTTAATAAACAGCAAAGAGAGAAACAAAAGAAAGGCAGCCCTTTATGTGCTTGGCTTTGATCTCCAGGCCGGAAAATGGGAGCGCTTACTGAAAATACTCAACGTTCACCTCAGCAATGTCACCTGAATGACAGGCGAGGTGGGGACGGGTGAACTCTACAAGTGAAAGGAGCTGAAGGCGTCCCAAGTGAGGCTTGGCAGGGGGACAGTAAGCTCCCCATGGACACTCTGCGGGATGACCACTTTTTGACATTGCTCACCAAGAAAGCCGTAGGTGACGAGTGAACTGACTGAGCCACACTTGCTGTTTGTCACTCTCAGGGAAATGCCATCCTTCCATTTTCTGGGGTAGTGGGTGCAAGGCAGGACTCGAGTGCAAGGGAGGAACAACCCAGGAGGTGGCGCCACTCTGCGATGGTCATGTCTGTTGGTAGCGAAGTGCTCGAGCCCAATGCACACCCTGTACGTCGTCACGTCCTTAGCCTTTCATTCGGTCTTCCTGACCCACACACAGCCACTCTGAAAGGTGGGTGTCCAACCTGCCATGTTTGCACCTATTGCAAGGTGGAGCTCCTGCCTTCCTTCCTTCTCCAGCTCTTGAGGTGAACTGGTCTGTTTACCTCTGGTTGTCCTTTTTTCATGGCTGCCTGTTGGCCACACGGAGCTTACTGGGCAGTTCTTGTGCCCTTTACTGCCAGCATCCTACTGGGAGGCAAATTTGTGCTTCTGGCTACTGGTCCTTGGTTGGGGAATAAAGGAGAAGAAGCTCTGTGACATCAGGATGGCCTCCTTGTGTCTCCTGGCCTTTATGTTCCAAGGTGGTGCAGCAAACCATGAGAGTGATGTGCTATGATCTATAAAATCTCATCACGTTACAGTACAGAATATAACATAAAACAATACCGTACAATATCACATGATATGACATAACATGATGTAATGTCACATGACGTAACTTAATAATAGGTAATGTTACATGACAGCACATGACAGAATACAATGTGGAGGAGACTGCTGAGGAGTGGCTGGATGAATGGACATTTCTCACTATGGACGCCTGGACAGTCCCACTCTGCCATTTGGCTGATGATCCCGACACGACCTGAACATCTCCAGCCTTTGAGCTCAGATTTCCAACTGGCGGGGTGTGCGTCAGGTCATTCATTATAAATGGTGTCTGAAAACTTTGGAAGAAACTGCTGGTGAAGGTGACCTGGAGATATTCATAAAACCTCCTCGGCTTCACTCGAGCAGATTGTGTGACTCCTCCTGAGGCCGCTGAGGTTTTCTCCACTTTGTCGGCACATTCTTCTTGGTGACATCTGATCTTGAAGGGGACACAACGGTGACACCCCACCGCCCACAATGCGTGTCTACATGCGCCTTGGCCTGCTGTCTTATGTGTCACTGGATGGAGTCTTTGAGGAGTGTGATAAGGCGCTATATATGCACCGACCCGACACAGACTGACACCAGGGGCACGGGCAAAATAAACAAAAAGTTTTATTATTTCTTCACCTGTTGGGCACGTCTTCCCCGTAATCCCCACAGGCACAACTCAGTCCCAAAAACACACCCCAAGTCCCACTCTTCTCTTCTCGTCCTCCTCCTCCTCCTCCCGACTCTGGCGCCCTGAGTAGTGGCTGCAGGCTCCCTTTACACTTCAGGTGGTCATTAACCTCAATTAGGCTGCACTTGCCACCCATACCAGCTCAGGAAGCCTTGCAGCGCCCCCTGGTGGTGGCCACAGAGCCCAACCAGGATGAGCTCCGGTGTTGCATGTTACTGGCCCCAGTGCAATCCAGGGGGGCTGCCACCAAGTGTTCTGGGGGACGTAGTGTGCATCCCATGGCTGCTCCCCCTGGATCCAGTGTTGAAGGGGTGTCTGCCACAGTGCCCCTCCGTCAGCTGAGCCCCGTGGGGCAGAGCAGCTCGTCCTGTGGTGCTGGCCAGCGTGGTGGGGGGTCTGATGGCTGACCTCTGAGTCCGCCCGGATTTCTTCTTTCCCATTAGCGCGGTGTCCTTAGGAGCTTCTTGGTGGTCCTCCTTGCAGCTCCCTGCCACGTGTGCTCGCTTCGGTGCTCTGTCTCAGGTGCGCTCTCTGCGCTGCTGTGGGTCATTACACAATTTTAAGTAATGGGTCCCTGCCTTGGAACAAGGCGCTATATAGGCGCCTGACCCGGCACAGATTCACACGTATAAAATAAATTAACTTGTATTTTTCTTCAGCAGGAGGGCACGTCTTCCCTGTGTCTCCAAAGCACCAACACACCACACACTTTCTTCTCCTGCACCACCACTCCTCCCAGACAACCTCGTCCTCCTCCACCTGGCTCTGGCCCTGGAGTGGTGGTCGCTGGCTCCTTTTATTGGGCACCCAGAAGTGCTCCAGGTGCTTGATTGCCAACATCCCGCTCCACTTCCGGGTGTGGCAAAACTAGTGCCCAAAAGGGTCCAGCAGGAACCCAACAGGGCTGCACAAAACTCCAACTCCCATGAAGCCCTGAGAGAGTCCAAGGCACCGCTGCGACCCAGGGAGGCTGCCATCTAGTGTCCGGGGGAGATGTTGTGTTTCCCATGCTTGCTCCCCCTGTACATACAGTATGTTTCAGGGGCGTCCCGGCCACCCGTCATAGGAGGCTGAGGGACAAAGAAACTGGCAGACTGAAGATGTCCACTGCCTGTACTCTCCTCCCTCTTTCCTCCTGGACATCTTACACTTTGTTTGGTTTTCCCTTCGGATTTCTTCAAACAAGTCCAAGCCTCTCAATAAAACCACAGGGTGTGATGTCATGAGAAAGCCCACCAGCTCAAGCCGCTCCATCTCATGGCCTCCCATGCCCACGCCATGATGAGCGAGGGAACCAAAGACTGAAGAGAGGAGGAGGAGGAGGAGGCCCGGCCGGGCGGCTGTTCACACGCTCAGACCCTCAGCTGTGGAAATGTGTTTAGTGTTTTAATTCTGACTAAAGCCCGCCGGCCTGTTTGCATGTTCAGTTAGAAATGCAGTGTGAAATTCATCTGGGACGCGACAACTGGGAGCTGCAGCTGTCCTGAAGCCCGCCTGCACCCACTGGACCCAGCTGCTCCACAGCCGAGACACCGGAAATGGCAGGGAGGAAAACCTGCTGAGCCGGGACTTCTGTGACTAATGGTGAGCTTAAGAAAAATAAAAACGCAATTCACAAGTCCACAGGCCAGCGAAACACATGGCCACTATGGAGACACTACAGAAGAGCGACACGGGAAAGTAAAGGCGCTGTATGAGAGAATAAAGGACAGATGTACAGTAATTAGGAAAACGCATAGGAGGGCACATGAAAGGTAAATAGAAAAGTACAGACGTGAGGTACAATACAAGAGACAGATAAAGGGCACAGTGTGACAGATGTGAAATAGACTCCATATACAGTAATAAGTGGCCAAATACATAGAAAGGCACTGGACAGTAAATAATGAAATATCTTGAAAGGCGCCATATAATAGATGGGTGTGAAAGGCACAATAAAAAAGATAGAAAATGAACTGTATAATAGGATGACAGAGTCTGCTTCTTTGTGATTGCTGCTGTTTTTCTTTCTTTCTGTTTGAGGTCCAGCCCCAAACACACACACACACTTCAGTTCCCCGCTTATTTACTTCTGCTGCCATGATGTTGAGTGCCTGCCCCCTTCAGGCCCTGTGCTGCACTGCACTACATCTCTTCTCCTGATTAGACCCAGTGGCGCCCTCTAGTGGTTAATTTTGTTTCATTACTTCACAGTCGCTGTACTTTGCTTCCCATTTAACTGGATGGAGTTCCTTTAGTTGCTGAAGCATCGCACTGGTTTAGTTTGCCCCACTTGGCACTCCGTGCCACCCTGAGCCAGTCACTTCACCTGCCAGCTCTCATGCTGCTGATCATGTAGTACTGTAGACCTAAAGACCCCTGGGTTTATCTTTGATGTTAAAGGCACTATATAAGTATGATTTGGGTGACTTTTTTACAGAGCAGGTGCCTATATGCCATCAGACCCTTTTCATTGGGCTGCCGTAGTGTTTGTAATTCTCAAGAGCGGGCATCACAAGGCTGTCTGTGCCCCTCCACAGGAGTGCCACTGTGCAGCGTACCTGGCATCAGAACATGGAGGCCAAGTGAAAGAGCAGACAGCAGGGACGGCTTACCAAGTTTCATGAATGAGAGATGAGGAGAGCCTCTTTGGAAACACTGGACTGCTTTGGCCAAGCCTGGCATTGCTCCGTCCTGGCAGAGGGCAGCCACTTCTCCTGATTTCTGGTTAACAGAAAGTGCTTTATGGCTCAGAGATAATCTGCGGGATTCTTCTACTCCTTGTGAGCAAATGCAGCAGCGGCTGCCTGAAACAATGAGGTGCTGACAGACATGACGGGGACATACTGTGTTTGGCTGCTTGCACTTCTCCGTTTTTCCACATTATTTCATTCTCCTGAAAATGAAGTACAGGACACTGGGGGTACTGGTGATGATTAAATACGAAGCCCTCCCACACCACCATTACTCTCCATAATTTACTGACTGGCCCTGTCAAAGTGAGCAACAAACATCAGGATGGGGAACATCGCATGGGCCATCTGCCACTCAGGGCCCTCCGGAGAAGAAGCTGCTGGCCGCTTTGGAATGTTCAGGAGCTGACGCATCCCACGTGTGTAGAGCAGAGCAGGTGGGCCGAGCAGAGCAGGAGATGCCAGGAGCTGTGCGGAGCGCCATAAAAGGAAGAAGAGGGTAAGAGAGGCTGACGTGCCAAGCCTAAAGGGCGCTTGCTCTTCACATCCTGGCAGAAGGCTGCCCTGTAGATGGTAAAACAGAATGAGCCTCCCCTTTTAGGACCACCTTCTGAATGCATCCCAAAAACTTGCGTCCCCGCTGACACAATCCAGGTCCTCAGTGACATCTTCGCAAAATCAGACTCTCAAATGGTAAGCATCACAGGGCCAGCCTGCTTGTCACTTGTTACAATGAGGGTGTGTAAAGGACAAGTGTAAGAAGAGCGAAAGAAACTAAACTTTCATATGACGTACGTGGAGACCACTGAAATAAAAAGAAAAATTCAAAGGCCGACAAGCTGCGGCCAGCTGGGAACGAGTGACCTCTGGTGGAGCCTCTCGGTATCGCAGCCACTCTGAGCCTGAGAGCCTCGGCGAAAATCAGCGACGAATTCGACCGGGGGACCGTGACGTAAGGAAGGCAGGGGGCTGTCTCCTCCTTCTGGTTAGTGGAAATGTCACCGTCAGTCAGTTTATAGTGACTTTTCACAATAAACATCACACACTGGGCTCAGAAAACCCGAGGTGTGCACCTTCATTAAACAGCTTAGCAGCTTTGAGCATATCGTGTCGTAGCGCTTATGATTATGATTAGCGGTAGGAGGAGTGATAATAAAAATCATCATCATAATAGTAAGTAGTGGCATGGAGGCCAAAGGGCCCAAATGTTGGTTCTGCGACTTTCTTTCTTTTCAGCGTGGAAATCACTTTTAACCTTGTAGTAGTTAATAATTATTACCATTGTTATTTCAGTAAATTTCCTTCTAATATCTGTTCTGTCTAATATATATATATTTAGGCAAGACGTGTTTCTTATGAAGAAATTTAAGTAGAACCATATGCGAAATGTGCTATAGATGTATTATTATCGTCATCATCATCATCATCATTCTCCCCTTAGGTCAGTGGTTGACCAGACCTCTCCGCCTTTGAACTCCGCTCGTTGTCTAAGAATGGGGTGAAATTTTACTATGAAATGAAGTGTAACATTTAGAGAAGCAGAAGTCATTTGGCAGCAATTCATAGGACAGTAATAATTATGACCTCGGCGCATATACAGTATAACAGTACAGCTAATGTTGACTTTCAGGACTGTCTTTATATCTATAGTATCGTGGCCCCCACAAATCTTCTTCTTTATTATTATTATTATTATTACTACATGTACTATTATTATTATTATTGTTGTTGTAATCGTCGTGGTTGTTGTCATTGATTTAGCGCACCTCGGTGTCGCGCTGATTAGCAATTCCATTCCTGTTCCGTGCTCCATTCCCACGTTCACGCTGACCAGGGACTGGGTGAGCACAGGGTCTCCTTGTGGTCCGTCAATGCCCAGTCCAAGGTTGCTTCTTAGCCGCCTTGCACTTATTGCTAATGGGAAGACCAAATATAAACGTTTACACACAGGAACATTATTATTATTATTATTATTATTATTATTATTATTATTAGATCATGAAGGTGCGCACTGATTCGATTCGTTTCAGTCCGTCCCTGTCTGAATCTCCACACGTGATGTCCCTCATCCAAAGAACATTCAGCCGACGTCTGTCCGTGTAGCAGTGAGCGATGTCGTCCCGTCTAGTCGGCAGGGCGCCCGATGATGCACACGATGGCCACCACCGCACTCCATAACTGAATTGCCTAAGACCTGCGAGTCCATTTAACCGACTGGTCCGCTCTTTCTTTTTTCCTGTCCAGTTTCGAACTTTGCCCCCTTGGCGTCTCAATCTGTCAGTACCCACGACAGACATTAGATGGCAGCATTGCATCAAGGACTACACAACCGACTAAACCGGTAAACAGAGAGCAGCAGAGTGATGTGCCGTGTTAGCCATTTATGGGTGCAAAGGAGAAGTGAAGCAAAATGACACCCTTTATTGGTTAACTGAGCAGATTACAATATAGAGGCTTCCGAGGAAGCTCAGGCCACTGCTTAAGGCAAGGTGTAATCTGCTTAGTTAGCCAATAAAAGGTGCCATTTAGCTTCACTTCTCATTTCAGTCAGGTAACTAGATAGAAAGACACTGTATAACACAGATAGATAGATCTGAAAGGCACTATAATAAAAAAATAAATAGAAATGCACTATATAACAGACACATAGATAGATGTGAAAGGCACCATATCATTCATACATAGATAGATAGATAGATAGATAGATAGATAGATAGATAGATAGATAGATAGATAATGCACTATATGATAGTTAGTGGCTCATTCTTTCACAATCTGTCGCCCCTTTTCCACAAGTCTTGGTGTTTCTTTTGAGCCCCCCCCTACTCTAACCCATACGCGCACTTCCTTCCTCTGCATGTTTTAATTCCACCGCCGTGTCCTTTTTTTCTTTGTCTTTTTAGAGCCAAGCCTGCCCCCTTCAGCCCCTGTGCCGTAATGCACGATGTCTGCTGCTCCTGATTAGTAGCCAGTGGCTCCCTCTAGCGGTTAACGTTTGTTTCCTTATTTTAAGGCACAAGGTCACTGCTTTGATCCCCATGGCAGCAGTAAGTCAGTTCATGTAAGCAGCGCGGCCCCCTCTAGTGGCTAAAGCATTGCATTGGTTGGGTTTGCTCCACGTGTGACCCTGAGCCAGTCCTCATGCTGCTGATCATATAGTACTGTATATGTTAAGACCCCTGGGTTGTTTTTTGCTGTTAAAGGCACTATATAAGTTAGGCTTGGTGACTCTCTTACGGACCAGGTACTGTAAATATTGCCTCCCTGTTTGCCATCTGAATGCTGCCTCAGTGGTGTAAATCCCAAGGGTGGACGTCGCAAGGCTGCCTGTGCCCCACCGCATCAGGGCATGGAGTGCTCGACCCTGGGGCCAAGTGAAAAAACAGAGAGGAGCAACGTCTGCCAAAAGTCACTCGTCTTCCCAGCTTTCTTTCATGAAGGAGAGCCTCTTGGTGACGCTGGACTGTTTCAGCTGAGCCTGGCAGAGGGCAGACATGTGTCCTAATGACACAGCTAGACAGGATGGCACTATATAATAGATAGTTAGATACAGCAGATGGAGATACGTGCAGATGTGTTTAAGAGATGTGTCTCACACTACTGAGAAATGTCTCCCAAGTCCAGTCGATATGCGCACAGAAACTGAGATGACAGACGTTTCAATCAGCCGTGATGCACAGATAGAGAAGGTCGCCGCGTGGTTTGTGGTCCAGAACCTTAACTGCTAAGCTACAGCGCCTTCCAAGTTGAATGCTGAGATTCCTGGACTCTGGTAAGATATGGAGCGGCCATTAGGGGAGCGCAGCGGGTTGTCACAGCCCCGTGTCCTCAAGCCGGGGTGACAGGTGACTCTTATGCTACCTCCCTCCGCTGGCACATTTATTCGGCTTCAAACCAAATCATAGCCTTTCAGCGGTGAGTGACACTTGGGTTTTGTTGCTCTTCTAGTCGGTGCTGAGGGAAATTACACTGCAGTCATAATTAAAAAAAAAAGGTCACAAAACAGGCGCACACATTTGGCAAAAGTACAAAAGGCCGACACTTTGCGCAGCACTGCCTTTTTGTGTAGCCAGCATACGACTTTTTTTCCTACACAATACCTTTCAAATAATCAAAGTGGGAGAAGTGCGGCTTTGTATGGGACGGCAGGGGGGCCGGCGTATTTGTTTTCAGGTGGTCTCTTTGATGACCTCCGGCAGGCGGTGATTTTCACTTATGGCAGCCGGTGAGGAGCTGCACTTCTGAAATGGCCGCCAGCGGGGGTCTACTGAGGGTGGCATTCTTTCATCTGTCTATCTGCCCTGCCACCTCGTCTTCTGTCTGTCCATCCATCTAGTCACTGATGGCTCTGCTAGTCCATTAATCCAACTCTTTACTCACTCATCAGTGTGTCCCACTAGCCCTCCATCTGCACGTTTGTTCTTCTGTCAGTCAGTCCTTCCACCCATCTGCCTTGTTGTCTGTCTCCATCTGTTCATTCCTCCTTCCCTCCATATGCTTATCTACTTGTCTACCATCTAAAGTCTTTTCCTGTACTAGTTTGTCCATTTCTTCATTCGTCCACCCATCAGCTCCCACCGTGTGTCAGTTTGTCTGTCCAGCCATCCATCCTCTTCACTGTCTGTTTGGATTTCAGAGCTCAGCAGGGCCCAAGCCAGTTGATGAGCCCTTAGCTGCTCCTTGCTTTTGTTTGTTCAGCCCCTCGTTGTGTTTCCCATGTAGAGGAGGACGTGGGTGGGAAGCTGTTGGTGGTGCCTGTCCTGGTCAGGAGGCCAGTGAGTGTGCCTGCCAGGGACATATGTCACCTCCACCAAGCCTTCAGACCCTTCAGGTTTGTCACATTTTGTTGTGTTGCAGCCTTGTGCTAAAATCCTTTCAATTCATTCTCATCATCTTCAAGCAACACTCAACACCCCAGAAGGACAAAACGAAAAACGGGAATCTAAAAAACTGACACAACGGTCCAGACCCTCCGTTCTGCTGATCATTCTTGAGATGTTTGGAGTCCACCTGCAGTTAATTCAATTTATGGGACTGATGAGGACAGGCCCACATCCAACTCTAGAGGGTCCCATAGTTGAGAAACAGCAAGCCATGAGGTTGAAGGAATCTCCTGCAGCGCTTAGAGATAGGGTGGGGTTGAGGTGCAGATCTGAGGAAGGCTGCAGCATTAAGGGTCCTCAAGAGAACAGTGGCCTCCATAATTCTTAAATGGGCAAAGTTTGGAACAACCGCGACTGTTCCTAGAATTGACCAGCCAGCCAAACTTAGCAATCATGGGAGATGGGCCTTGGTAAGAGGGGTGACCAAGAACTCCAATGTTCAGTCTGGCCAAGCTCCAGAGAACCAGTGTGGAGATGAGGACAACCATCACTGCAATGCTCCACTAATCTGGGCTTTATGGTGGAGTGGCCAGACAACACATGAAAGCCCGCTTGGAATTTTTAAAAAAAGGCACTGAAAGGACTTGCAGATTATGAAAAACGAGATTCTGTGGTCTAATGAGACCAAGATTGAACTGTTTGGCCTCAATTGTAAGTGTCAAGTCTGGAAGAAACCAGGCAGCGCTCATCAACCACACAATAATACTCTGAGTGTGAAGCACACTGACTGGTGGGCACATCAGGGACTGACAGGGAGACTAGACATGGATGAAAGGAAAGTCGAACAGAGAAAAGCACAGAGGTGTCCTTAATGAAAACCTGCTCAGAGTGCTCTGGACCTCAGACGGGGCTGAAGGTTCACCATCCAACATGATAAAGCAAAGATCACGCAGGAGTGTCTTAGGGACAACTCTGAATGTCCTTGATAGGCCCATCCAGAGCCTGGACTTGAACACAGTCCAGTATCTCTGGAGAAAGCGGGCAATAGCTGTCCACCAAGGATGGAGTAGGACCCCTACAGGCCCCTTGGTGACTTAGCTTGATTAACAGAGAGTTGGTCTTACTTTAAACAGTCCAGCGTGTGGACCCTTGGTCATTTAATGTAGTGTGGTTTTTCTCACTCTTGATTTTGGCGCAGGCTTCATTGAGGTCCTCTTGGTCATTTCATCATGGGGGAGTTGCCCCTTGGTCATTTTTGCACACAGATATTTTCATCGGGCAGCAGGGATTGAGTTTGTGTTCATTCTGACTTGAGGATACTCCATCACTTCATTGAGTGGAGGGTGAGGCCTTTGGTCATATTATCTGTCAATTCATTGATCTGTTGGTGGGGTGGGGCAATGGTGTAAAGGTGCCCTGATGGTAGATCTGCCATTGCTGTCCACCGATGGTCTCCATCTAACCTGACAGGGGATCTGCAGAGAAGAGTGGCAGAAAATCCCCAAATCCAAGTGTGTGAAGCGTGTCATGTCAGACTAGTGTTAGATCAGGTCAAGTCAGGTCAGGTTCTAGGCATGCACCGGTACAGTGCGTTGCAGCAACCACCACATGATGAAACAGCTCTGGATCCTGGTTGGGAACCCCCCCCCCCCCCCCCACCCAACAGACACGCGGTCCAGTCCCACATCCCAGAGATGATCATCTAGCTGCTGCAGCCAGGTGGGAGTCCCCTTGGCCTGGTCCAGCCACTCGGGTCCTCAGCAATGAGGGTCATGCAAACCAGATGGCTGTAGTGCCGTAACTGATGCTCCCCTCACAATGTGCCTCCTTTGGGACTCCATGAGCAACACAAAGTCACACCAGTGGTACCTAAGGATTCTCTGAAGAGACACACATGAAGGAGTCCAGTTTTTGTCTCAGGTTACTGGATAGCATCCATGTCTCACAACTATCTAGCAAGACAGGAAGCACCAGGACTCTTAAAGCTTGGACCTTCATCCTTTTGCATTGATATCGGGGGCACTGCACACACCTTTCCAGCAACCACATGACCCCCCCAAGCTCTCCCAATCCATCCACTGACTTCATAGGAAGAGTCACCAGAGTCGCATGAATGTCACCACTGAGGTAAGTAAACCTCTTGACGAGGTCGACACTCTCTCCACAGACAGACACACTGCTGATGGCCGTGCCCGAGAGGTCATTAAAGGCCTGGATGTTGGTTTTTATCAGGACCTTCGCAAGCCCAGACACTCGAGAGCCCTGATCAGAGCCTCCATTGACTCCACAAAGATCACAATATCGTTAGCGAAGATCCCGAGGCCTTTCCCCAATCTCCTTCATGATGTGAGCACAGAGCTACTCCTGTGGAGAGCAGAAAGGAGTCCTGTCTGTCATTTCGGAGCTGCATGAAGTTTTTACCGAGGCTGGAGCTCCAGGTTGGAGGACCGTTTGCAGAGCGGATGCAGTTTGACGCCATACCCAGGACTGTGTTGGATCGGTATGACAATTTTGACTTTGGCATCGATGCCAGCTTTTGGACCTCAGTGCCAGTGCTAAAACAGTTCTGAAGCTGATTACTGGTAACTCCATCCTTCTCAAGAATCCTTACCAAGGTCTTGAATGTGTCAAAGTAAGGAAAGGGGAGGGACCCCCGTGAAGTCTTGATTGTGTCAAAGCGGGGAGCGAGGTAAGGGGTTTGTCCTCTACAAAGTGTCAGTCGTGTTGAAGTAAAGGAGGGGGGCGATCCCCCACCAAGTCTTGATCACGTCAAAGCGAGGACGGAGGTAGGGGGTTTGTACCCCGTGAAGACCTGATTGCATTGAAGTAAGGAAGGGGGAGGGACCCCTGTGAAGTCCCGATTGTGTCGAAGAGAGAAGTGAGGTAGGGGGCTTGTACCGTGTAAAGTCTCAATGGCTTCAGACTCATTTGGGGGGGGCGTCTCCATGAAGTCGTGATTGTGTTGTCAAATCAAGGAAGGTGAAGGGGCGCCCGTGAAGAGAGGATGGAGGAGAGTCCTCTGTGAAGTCTCAGTCTTGTCGAAGTAAGGAAAGAGCTGGGGGTTTGTGTTCTGTGAAGCCTCGATCTCATTGAAGGAAGCCCACTCTTCTCTCTCTACTGTACCGTACACAAACTTGGGGGGCGGGGGGGGGGTGTGGGAGTAGAAAGCACTGTACCCTTTTTTACTTCCGGTACCAGAAAGTGCCACACCATGTTCAAAATTGGGCTTGTCTGTACTTTTTCAGTACTGGTATACCATGGAACTCTGTGTTGGCAAGAAGACCCCAAGGTGGCATGACTGCCAAAGGGGCTTCACAGAAGAACCGAGTAACGGGGTGTGTCAGTGGGATATTTCGGTTTCTCATTTTTAACAAAATTTGCAAAAATTCCTCAAATCCTGTTTTCACTTTGTCATTCTAGAGTATCGAGTGTTACTTGATGTGGAAAAAATGAATTTGAAAGATCTTGGCACGAGGCTTCTACTGTACAGCCGTGGCCAAAAGTTTTTAGAATGACACAAATATTAATTTTCACAATGGCACCAAAACCTCCTCCGAGAGCAACTTCTGTCAACCATCCGAGAACACTTTGGTGACCAACATGATGGAGCACCGGGCCATAAGGCAGAAGTGAGAACTACGGGGCTCTGGGAACAAAACATCGACATTTGGGGTCCATGGCCAGGAAACTCCCCAGACCTGAATACCATCAAGAACTTGTGGTCAAGAGGCGGGGGGACAAACAAAAACCCTCCAATTCGGATGATGCAAGAATGGGCAGCTACCATCAGTCAGGATTGGGCCCAGACAGCCTGCCGAGGGGAATTGCAGAGGTCAACACTGTAAATATGGACTCTGAGCATAAACTTCATGTCATTCTCAATCAAAGCCTTTGAAACTTCTGAACTGCTTGTCATTCTACTTCAGTACACCAGAGAAACATCTGAGAAGAAGACCTAAAAACAGTGAAGCAGCAAACTTGGTGAAAACCAACACTTGGGTCATTCTCTAAACTGTACATAGCAAGGGTCTGAAGACCTTGTGAGGGCGCTGTGTGCCCCCCGCCCCAGTATCCTCTGTTCACATTATGCTGCCTGAAAACAGGACGTTACGAGGGCAAAGGGAGCAGGCCTGGAAGATCAACGGTAGTCGAGACGTAGCTAAAGGACGTGATGGTAAGTCGATAAAAACGCAGAGCAGTCACCTCACCAAGGAGAACGCACAATTAGAATTGTTTGTTATATTTACAAAACTTAACCTGAATCTGATTTTCACATTTTGAAACATCTTAAGCTCAATCGCTCCGTCCTGGGTATGACGTTAGTCTGCAGCCAGCCCTGCAAGCAGGTCCTCCAACTTGGGGGTTGGTGGCAGGGCAGGATTGGCACTCCAGCAACTGCCTTGATTGTGCGGTGCTGAGGTGTCACCCGTGTCATGGCTGCACTCAGACCCCAAGACGGGTGGTTCGTTGTGTGGTCCCAACCTCTCTGTTAGTCTGAAGTGAAACTTTAAAAGAGGCCATCTTGTCCTTTCTTCTCACTTGCCATGATGATGTCTTCATTCACTGACAATCTTTACTGCATCAGGAACCAAATGAAGCACAAGGACTGCACCTCGAGCGCTCCTCAAAAGGATTAAGGGAGACGTGCTGGGCAGGCTGCCTGATCCCATCCAGTGTTAACTGTCTTTTCAGCCTGCTCACTAGGAGTGCGGCAGCCATTTTGATTCATGAGGGCTCCATGCAGCCTGATGGATTGAGGCCTTCTGATCTGCACATCTGGTGGAGATTCCCCAGCTGGAGCTGAGGCGGTGTCACTCAGGCTGGATAGCAGAGCAGATTCCTCAGTGCATCCCAGGGAGACGTGAGAGTAACAGCCAGGTCTTCATTTATGGGGCCTCTCAAGGACCACTGGGTGTTGATGGTAGGATTTATGGAGCTGTGATCCTGTGGGACCAGGTCTCAAGGAAAAGGAATCGTTAAGATAAGAATTGGAGCAGCTGGAGCCGGAGCTGATGGGACAAACCCTCAAACCCTACTTTAATGTTTAAGAGACACTGTGGGGGAGCGTGTGGGGCTGCGGCAAGGCAGCGGTGAACTGAACACGGCTTCACTTTCACGATATTCTCTGTCGGCTGGATGGCATCTCACTGCAAGAGCAGCGCTGTGACCCATGGGCACCACGGCTGTAATCGGTGACTGGGACAGGATAATAATTCATTAATTCATTACATTTATATAGCGCTTTTCTCAGTACTCAAAGCGCTATCCACACAGGGAGGAGCCGGGAAGCGAACCCACAATCTCCTTACTGCAAAGCAGCAGCACTACCACTGGATGAAATCTGAACACTGAGAGCTTCAGCTCCGAAAGGCAGGCAGCTGCCTCAGTCCGGGGTCACCCAAAAAAATGACTGCTGCTGCTGTATGGCGCCTTCCTCATCTGGATGAACGTAAGACCCTCTGTGAAACCATTAACTTCATGCCAGCCTTCATGAGCCTCGCCACAAGGATGCTGTGTGAAAGCCTCCTTCTGTTGGGCTGCTCTGCATTCTGTTTGCTTTACAGTGGATGAAGAGGATGAGGAGGAGGAGGAGTGCACAGAAGTCACAAGGAGAGAAACAAAAGTGTGGCATTTGTGGTTTACTCAGTGAAAGGTCTTGATATAGGATAGACAAATATGTGAAAGGGGCTATATAATAGACAAATAAGAAGGGTACTATGTGATAGATAGATAGATAGATAGATAGATAGATAGATAGATAGGAAAGGCACTATATAATAGATAGATAGATAGGAAAGGCACTATATAATAGATAGATGTGAAAGGTGCTAAATGATAGATAGATAGATAGATAGATAGATAGATAGATAGATAGATAGATAGATAGATAGATAGATAGATAGGAAAGGCTCTATATAATAGTTCTATACAATATTTCTTTGTTTCTTTCTTTCAGTCTAAAATGACTTTGGCTACCTTTAAGAAAGAAAATAGTCCTGGAATTTTCGTATCTCTTGGCTGGCTTGTGTTGGACATTAACTGGGAAATCAAATGAAAAGCTTGACCACTTCTCAAAGGCATGTTGATAAGAAATTGGGAAAACATCAAATGAAACGAGCCTGGCGGACCTCTCATATGTCGGTCTTGTTATGTTTTTTTATGAAAAACAAAAGATATTCCATGCTGAGTGATTTAAGACCATTATATTTTTTTAGTTTCACCATCCCCATTCTTCAAAACAAAAACTAGAAAAATTGGACTTGACAGAAGTGGGTTTCTAGAAAATACTTTTTAAAAAATACGCTCAGGCTGACAGATAGATATTGTTTATATGGAACCCAAAATCAAAGTAATGTGACTACAATATCCACATTGCTTTGCGAGCATTGCTATTTAGTTTTTAGCATTTACGTTGCCGTGCTTTCTGGGTAATGTAGTATCTGTTTCTTCCAAACCTGCCGCTTGAAGAAGTAACCAATACGAACTGAGATTATTAGAATGTGGGTAAGCTCTGACAGAGATGATTGGCCAGTTAGGCGTTTCCGGGCTTTAAAGTGAGTTAGTGACACTGATACTTGCAGCGAGGCGGATTTCGAGAGAATGGCTGCCGGTGGAGGTAGTTTTTTTTTATTTTATTTTATTTTTGGGGAATGTATCCGGATTGAATATTTAGAAACGTTGACGGTGGTTATTGAAACTTGCTTTAATGTTTGGTTAGTCGTGATTCTCACTCCCAGTTTGTTGTCACCTTAAAAGTTTGTGTCTTGCCTGCTGGACGTCACTCTGTTTGGCTACAAAGAAGCGTTTGGGTTCCACTTCTGCATAAAGACGCGTTCGGATTGTCGCAACAGTTTGATTCCAGATCGCAACTGTCGAAGTTTCAGACTACTGAGTGCTTTAATCCGATTGAACGGACACGTTTAAAGTGTGTGTGCTAAAAAGTAGTTCATGAAAGAAACGCTTGTGCCACCCATAGGAGCTGCATAATAAACGTCCTCCCAAGCAAGGTGAAGAGCCGGAGGGGTTGGCCTTTCGTTCAGAGGAGCTCGAGGGTCCCCACGTGTGAGCCCCCAGGTGCAGCCCACCGCCGCCGCTCTTTTGTTTGGACGGCTTGCCGTGGGCCGCTCCGCAGGCAGGCGACACTTGCGCGACTTTGTCGTGAGCCTCTGGCTTGACACGATGGAGAGCCGATCTGGGGGACGACCCCAAATGTATACGACTTTCTGGTCAGGTACCCCCCTTCGCCCTTTATTTGCAATTGAATTGGCTTTTGGACAGTTAGAATCGCCTCGCGACATGAGTGACAAGTTCAGAGAGTCGACGCTGTCATTCAGTGTTTAGCAGTTTATCAGCATATTGGGAGACGTGCCTGCAGTTTAAAAAGGGATGTAATCCAAAGTGGGGGGATTAAATAAGGAAAAACTGCCCAAAATGTTCAGTAGATACTCGACAAACGAGCAGACACTTGTTTGGATCAAATGAAGGCCAAGCGTTTCCCATTTTACGGAATGTCAGCAGTTGCCCCCAGCAGACGGTTTTTGTGTCAGCGCGTTTATTGAAAGCTGTGTGTTAGTCTGAGGGTCTGTGTTTCATTTAAATGTGTGCAGACAGCATCACTGCCAGAGCAGAGCATCCATCCTTCACTGTGTGTTAAGTAGAAGTCCACATTGGCGCAAGCCGCCCTAACTCAGGTGTTCGTGTGAAGTGTCAAGAACATAATAAACCTCCAGAGTTGGGCCCGATACCCGAAATATTAAAATGTGTGCTTCAGTTTAAACGCTTGAAGCCTAAATATTCTCAAGTACAGTAGAAATGGGCCCCCCCCCTCTGTTGGCGGTCCATAGTGGGTTACTAAAGGATCAACAAGAGGCCTTAAAATAATCTAAAATGACACCCGCGTGCTTAGGCTTGAAATTTGTCGTTTTAAACTTCTGGGAGTGGCGCTTAGAAGGTGAGGACCACTGGTAAAGAATTCGATATCAGAAATAGGGACATCTTTGTGATCAGCCGTCTCCAACCAACAGCATACTGCTGATTGTCTCAAGCTTTGTGACCCCTCATGTCCCACTGGGGTTGGCTGAGGTGGCATCGCCACTTCATGTCCCCCTGATCCTTCTCGTTGAAGACCCCTAATGGTTTGATCTTTTTATCGGCTGAATTTCCTGCACAAAATATGGTCCAGAATTGGACTGCAAAAAACTCGACGTCTTGCACAGCTAAACAACAAGACGAGTCGAATGGCATGTCAAGTATGTCTCGCTAAGGCGGCAGACGACACAAATGAAGTGATTTCAAAGAGTTCAGAGGTCATCTTTAGGGTCCCACAAACGTATCGGTGTGGAGATCTTTGTGAGGTTTGTGCAGTGAGAACATCTCACTCTGAAGGTCAGGAAGATTAAAGAAATGGATATTTGACTTGTTCACCCTCATCGCCCTGGGGTAGGGGGTACAGGTAGTGACTGAATAGAAAAGCTGCCCGCTGATGATGACCTTTATTGGGCTCTGAATGCAAGCAGCGCTTTCTTCTCCTTCATAAACTCCTTCCATCCATTTTGTAAACCTGCTTATCCTGAGCAGCTGGAGCCTAGCCTGGCAGGCACAATCTCTGGGCGGGGTGCCAGTCCATCGCAGGGCACACACACCAGGCCCAGTTTAGCATCGCATGAGGAAACCCAGTCAGACACGGGGAGAACATGCAAACTCCATGCAAGGAGGACCAGGGAGGTGAAGCCCGGTCTCGTCACTGTGAGGCGGCCACATGCCGAGCCCCATTTAAAAGGCTTTGTTCCAGCAGCACAGCCCCAGAGCGGGCCGCTGGCAGAATGGTGTGCAGGTGGTGACCTGACAAGTTCAGACCTGTGTGTTGAGGCGAGAGGTTTGGGACATTTGGGACAGGCCAGAGGATTGAGTGTGAGCGAGTAACGGCCTGCCACGGCTCTGCAGGACGCTGCTGGGACTGGCTGGCGGTGGCCATTGTGACCCTGACATGGCTTACGCTGGCTTATGGTTGGATGGTAGCAGAGGTTCAGAATTCTCATTGAACAAAATGAAGATAAATGACGGCTCTCTTTCCTAAATGTCTCCCCCAACCCAATGTAGCTCCTCTGCCTTTTAAAAAAGTTGGTGCCAGCTCAGCAGTAATGAGGCCTGCCCTTGGCCTGGTTCATTAGCTTCTGCACCCGTCAAATGTCTGTCTTCTCACAGTCGACAAGACGCAAGAAATACGGGCCGAGAATCCATCGGATCACAATATCAAAGTGACGGAGGAGGAGGAGGCTAATGCGTAAAAACAATGTGTCACCTCCGTTAGGACACGTTACTTTCTGGACGTACTTGTCACAAGTTTATACATCTGTAGCGTCTTTGCAAATGTGAGGGTAGTTGGCATCGGGTCGACATGAGCCTTCTGTGCGATGGACTGGCACTCAGTGTGGGTTTGGTTTGCACTTTGAAACAATGAACTTGGATTAGAAGATGGATGGGTGTGGCGGTGTTCAGGCCAAGCAGGTGCAAACTTTATTTCAGTTTGGTGGACTTTGAAAGGCTGTGTCAGCATGCAGCTGCTATAGGGGGAAGAAACGGGGCCAGTCCTTCCATGCTGAGGAGATCTGAAGACATGGCGGCTGTGTAGGCTTCATCGGGCCTGGAGGTAACTTGTACATATCCACCTTAATAAGGGGACAAGTGTCTGGCCGGTGGCTTTGTGTCTATCATTCCAACAGATGGCACATCATAACCTTTAACTCTGCTTTTCCAAATCCCATACCAAATGGCATATAACCAGGAAATTTGCATTGCATGTGTCATTCCAGCCGAGGGTGCATCACAGACATTAGCACAGCTTTTACAAATCCCATACCAAATGGCCTAAAGCCGAGACATGCGCATTACGTGGTCTGCGTTGGTTACGTCCATTTCAGCCCCACAGCTGTTTAGCGAGTATCGTCCCTTTTAAGTAGGGGGTTGTGTTATAATTGCTCCCTGTGTATAAACTGAGCAGACCCTGTCGGTGACGGGGGGCTTCAGCTGGCCACTGGTTTACTGTGCAGCACTTCAGGAAGGCTGACGTTTAGTTCCTGACCTGATAATCCTGAAGTGCTGGTGCAGAATTTGGGCTTTTCTAGTACACCGGCGTACCACGCAGCCCCAGAACACTCAAAGGAAACGCGCAGTCGTTTGATTCACGTAAACGGAAGCCGAGCAGATTGTGGACCTGTGGCCGGGCGAGCAGATGAACTGGGCAGACGAGCTTGTTGGGCCTTTTCTCGTCACCGTCGCTCCAGTCTTGGAGTCACTTGGGGTCATTGATGATGTTAATCAGAGATAAAGCTGCTTCTGAATTGACCGGGGGGGGGGGGGGGGAACGGGTATGGGCGTTTAAAAATACAATAATTACAGCTTTATGTGAGTAAAACGGGGGGCTATTAACTAAGAGTAACACAAAAGTGAGAAATGCGTCGGCTTCTGTGGTTTGTGCCTCTTAATGGCTGTCAGAGCCCGAAAGTGACGGCTTCTGCTTCTGCTTGTTTCTCTTTCTTTTCTCTTTTTAGATTTAGGCAAACTTTTACAGGTGCAAAATGGAATTCCTTCCCTCATAAACTACAATGGAGTGGACCCCCTCCACGCGTGCAGCGTTCTCCAGCAGCTGAAGTCGATGTACGACGAGGGGCAGCTTGTTGATATTGTGGTTGAAGTGGATCACGGGAAGACGTTTCCTTGTCACAGAAATGTCCTTGCTGCAATCAGTCCTTATTTTAGGTAAGGTATATAAAGACGTGACTTCTGATGTTTAAATGTCACCCAGTTCTCTAGTGTGTGTGTGTTCAGCTGTTGGCAGTCGCCGTTCTGATTCAAGTTTCTCACAGGTGGCGCAGCTCACACGGGCTGTTGGTTGTATGCGTGTCTCACTTTTCAGGGCTTAGAAGGAAGAAATCCTACCTTACGTGTAGCTCATGGGGGGCCAGCTAAGCTTCAGAGGCGCATTATAGCTGCCCTAGAAATGCGACTTGACATTCATCTCGCCAGATCTCGGAGTGTTTGTCCTCAGTTGAACAGAGTGCCGTGCGTCGTCTTTGTCTTTTATTCTTTTCCTGTCCTCTCCCTGCGCTTCTTCACGGCACGACTAGCATCAGATCAGCTCGTCAAGGTTTGTGTCATTCAGCGAGTTTCTACATTTTGGTTTAATCCTGTCGTGGGCCCTGAGTCCACATTCACACGTGACACTTGTAACTGGTGCGACCCGATCAGTCTGAGTGGGCTTCTCCGTCGTGGGAAATCCATTCCTGTGGTCACCTGCTGTGGGGTCTGCCAACTCCTGCGATGCCGATGAACCCCAGGTGTCACTGTAGCATGAAGAACTCTGCCATTCACATTAGAGACGTCTTTCTGCACACACTCCATTTCCTCAGTGAAACTTCCCTGAGTGTCAAAATGTGCTCACGTGGGTCCGAAAATAGTGGAATGAGGACAAAAGACCAGCAGGGAATTGTTTAGCAGTTTCATCAAACGCACTCTGGCACAGTCTGGACGCCACCAGCCCACCACAGCCTACCAGTCTTGTCCACTTACATCTCCCTGAATAACATCAAGTCGAGTTCTGGCGGTCCCTGCTGTCTGCCTCCCTACTCGGTGACGTATCCCAAGTGTCTCTGCTTCTCAGTGTCGACAACATCCTACTGATCTGCTCTTCATGGTGTCCAAGGCAGCCTTCAGATAGCTGGCCTCCTACAGGAGAGCTGAAAATCTCTTGCTCGGAGGGTCCAGGGTGGGCTGTTGTATCCCTCGGTGATTCTTTTTTGGCCCGACCGTGGGTTGGATTGCGGAGGAGTCGAAGTCTTCCCGCTGAAAGTGTTTTGAATCGGCACACCCTTCCTCGCGTGGCTACAAATCTGAAGGGTCTGACAGCAATAAGACCACCTCTGGCTTCATTTGAGGCAACCATGTGCTGTAGCGCTTCTCCAAGTGCAGGCATTGACCCTCACACCACCGGCGCTGCATTTTGAGTTGAGAGACCCTCGCTGTTTGTGGCACTGGCTCTTCAAGTTGCTTCAGCAGTTCATGCAGTTTATTGCTTCAGAGCCGCAGGAAAATAAAAAAATGAAAATAGACGTCAAGCCTTGGAGAAACTGGAGTGACGGAAAAATGTGAGCTTCTCGCAATCGAGAGGGGTTCCTGCGTCAAAGGACCCCCCAAAGCACGTGGAGGAGCCAAATGAGGATGGCAGCGTTTTACAAGACGGGGCGCTTGACCTCGGTGAAGTCTGAAGATGGCGGCCACTCCGCTGCTGACCTGCCTGCGTCATCGCTGGTTGTCCGTTTTTCAAGTAGTTTGATAAAACTCATCTGGTCAGTTGGTTCAGTTTGTGACCGCCACTTTTTAGCTTGTCGGCCAAATGAAAAGCTCGGTAGTGCAGCGATTTCATTTGCCAATTGTCCGTTCGAGTGTCAGTGGTGGATTCAGTGCGTCCGTTTATTGTAATGCTAGCTGTGTAAGCCCGGGGTCCTAGAAACTATTGAAATGTAGAGATGGCGGGGCATCTCTCTCCTAGGGGGCTTTGTTTTGCCGACGTGCGGGCATCACTTGTGTGTCCTCGGAGGTGGAGCCCTCACCCCAACTCCACCTCTCACTTCCAGGCAGACGGACAGACAGACAGATGCCCGCCCGTTCGCCCGCCCTCACGCGTAGACGTTTATATATAAGAAGGCTTTTCTACTTCAGAGCCTGCAACACAATTCAGTCCTTTCAAATACACCATTAAAAAAATAGTACAGAAGCATAGACTGGGCACTACGGTGGCACATAGCACTGCTGCCTGGCAGTAAGGAGAGCAGGGTTCACGTCTCGGGTCCTCCCCGTCTGCATGGGTTTCACCCCACCATCCAAAGACACGCAGGTTAGGTGCCTTGGCAGCCCTTGTGTTTTGTGGGTGTGTGTGCCCTGCGATGGACTGGCATCCTGTCCAGGGTTTGTTCCTGCCATGTGTCCGATGCTAGCTGGGATTGGCTTTGTCTGGATTAGCGGGTTTGTGACGCCGCAAACACAAACAGAGAAAACATCTTGCGATACGTCCAAAAAAATCTGCATTTACATCAAACCTGTAGGCCTCAGATGAGTTGGCACTGGACGTGTGTGTGTGCAGGGAGGTAGACGAAGGTGTAAATGTGAGCCACGGACTTTGGCATTGGGGTAGCTGCCATGTGTGTGGGACCACCTTGCTTTTGCCCATATTACAGTACACGGAGTATGTGCTGCCATGATGGGCACCTTTTGTGTTTGCAGGGTTGGCCTTACTGTGTAACTTGTGTCCTAAATGAAGCTTTGAGATCCAAATCAATTGTTTCTTGTGCTCTTAACCATAAGGATGGTTACTTTGGTCGAATGTTAAATGACAATTCCAGAAAGTCTTTTGTATTTTGTACATTAAAAACGAGTGACGGGTCGCTGTGGCACTTTCTCCTGTCCGATGTTCCATTTTTGCTCATTCCAGTGACTGCGCGGTGGCCCTTAAGAATGGATGCGTCTTTGTCACTTCGCCGCCTGAGCTCCCGGACTGCTGTCACATGTCACCTTACCATCTTCTAACCCTTTCTTTTGCAGATCCATGTTCACTAGTGGCCTTACGGAAACCACGCAGAAAGAAGTGAGGATTGTTGGGGTTGACGCGGAATCCATGCATCTCATCCTTGACTATGCATATACCTCCAGAGTCACGCTGTCGGAAGCCAACGTCCAGGCTTTATTCACTGCAGCTAGCATCTTCCAAATACCTTCCTTGCAGGACCAGTGTGCTCAGTTTATGATCAGCCGCTTGGACCCCCAAAACTGTATCGGGGTGTTCATGTTTGCAGATGCCTATGGACATCAGGAGTTGAAGGACAAATCACAAGACTATATCCGAAAGAAATTCCTCTGCGTGGTCAACGAGCAGGAGTTCCTCCATTTAACTAAAGAGCAGCTGGTGTGCATCCTCAGCAGCGACGACCTGAATGTCGAGAAGGAGGAGCACGTCTTCGAAAGCATCATCCGCTGGTTTGAGTACGACCGCGACAAGAGAGAAATGTACCTTGCAGAAGTAGTTGCCAAATGCATTCGCCTACCTCTACTCGATGAGGCTTTTCTGAAGAAAATTCCTCCAACGTTTGCACAGGCTTTGGCTCGGGACTCGGTGGACGCGGACAAGTCGGAGTCGAGCACCAACGGCTGCGCGCAGAGGCTTGGGATGACGGCTTCTGAGATGATCATCTGTTTTGATGCAGCTCATAAACACTCAGGAAAGAAGCAAACAGTGCCTTGTATTGACACGGTGACGGGGAAAGTGTTTAAGCTATGCAAACCCCCCAACGATCTGAGGGAGGTTGGAATTCTGGTGTCGTCCGAAAACGATGTTTACATTGCCGGGGGCTACAGGCCAAGCAACAGCGAGGTCTGCATTGACCACAGAGCCGAGAACGACTTCTGGTTGTATGAGCATGCTGGAAACAAATGGTTGCCCAAGTTCCCCATGCTGAGAGCCCGAATTGGATGCAAACTCGTTCATTGCTGCGGGAAGCTGTACGCTCTGGGGGGACGTGTCTACGAAGGAGACGGACGCAACGCGCTCAAATCTGTGGAGTGCTACGATGCCAGAGACAATTGCTGGACGGCTGTTTCACCGATGCCAGCTGCGATGGAGTTCCACAGTGCAGTGGAATACAAGGATCATATCTACGTCTTACAAGGTAAGAGCGCCTTGCGGTCGCTGGTAAGTAACATTTAGACTTGGAATGCTTTGTTACTGGGATGTCAGCCACGTGCGGGTCGGTGCTATAAGATGAAATACTCTGGACAGTATAACCACCAGACGGCAAATGACTGGTGCCAACCTTGTGATCACAATAGTAAGGTCGAGTTCTCAGCGGAGTGCAAACTAACCAGAAGGACCAGTGACCACTAGGATGTGATGGGAAAGAAATGGCGGGGTTCCACTTGTTGGGAGAGTCCGCAGACTTTACAAATACACAACGGGACGTCTGAAAAGTCCACCTTATGAGAAGGACTTAGGAGTCGTAGTATGAACTGTCAGACGGTGGTCAGAAGCCATGAAGAAGGCTAACAGAATGTCAGATTATATAGCGCCTTGACATGTGGAGTACAAGTCACAGGAGGGTCTGCTCAAGCTTTATAACACACTGGTGAGGCCTCTTCTGGAGTCCTGAGTGCAGTTTTAGTCTTCCGGCCTTCAAAAAGGACATAGCAGCACTAGAGAAGGTCCAGAGAAGAGCGACTAGGCTGATTCCAGGGCTACAGGGGATGAGTTATGAGAAAAGATTTAAAGAGCTTAGCCTAACGTTTGCTTTAAGTTTAAGTCTCTTTAGGTTTTAATTCATAAAGGGAGGTCTGAAATTGAATGTCCACCTTAAGAATTTGAGTCATAGTGGACTTGTCACTGTCAACTGCCAGACGGTGTTCAGAAGCCATTAAGAAGGCTAACAGAATGTCAGGTTATATAGCACCTTGACGTGTGGAGTACAAGTCACAGGAGTTTCTGCTCAAGCTTTAAAACACACTGGTGAGGCCTCATCTGGAGTCCTGGGGGCAGATGTGCTCTCCATAAAGACAGAGAAATGTTAGAAAAGGTCCAGAGAAGAGCAACCAGGCTGATTCCAGGGCTACAGGGGATGAGTTATGAGGAATGATCAAAAAAGATGAGCCTTAAGGAGATGAAGAGAAGACCTGACTGAAGCGTGCAAAATGAAGAAGAGCATTAGTCCAGTGGATTGAGATGGTGACTTTAAAATGAGTTCAGCAAGAACATGGGGACACAACTTAAGGGGAAATTACGCACCAACATTATGGTGTGTATCTTTACACAGAGAACCACAGACACGTGGAATGAGTGACCAGGTAGTGTGGTGGGCAGTCGGACTTTAGGGACCTTCAGAACTCGACATGATGTTATTTTAGAAGGATTCAGTAGACAGGCCTGGCACGCTTTGTGCTGCTGAATGGCCTGTTCTCTTCTTGGTTGTTCTAACGTTCTATGATTCAAATGGGCACAGAAGTGAAAGAGCTGCCCAGGAGGACGGGACCAGAGAAAGGACAGGCCTTCCAAGTTGGTTAGCAGCAGCCAGTGGCAGGTTAGCTCTTTAATGGTAAATTGGGAGTGCATGGGGCACCCAGCTGTGTCGGAAGGAGTGCCCAGTGTGGGGTTTAAAGCCATTCCTGGGTCAATGACCACTTGAGTGGAGTGTCAGAAAGTGAGTAGAAGCGAGGTTTGAGAAAGGGAAACCTAAAACGGGACGTAAACGGCAGACTCGGTGTATGGAGGGCATCACTTGGATGTGGGCAAGGAAAGAAAGGCCTGCTTTAGCAGAGCTCCGAGTGGCCATTGGAGTTTACCTTCACTTCTCTTACTTTGTGCTTTGGTTGCTCTCCTTGCTGTCTGTGCTTTTATGTAAAATCTTTGTTTTGATACTGGTGCCTATTGGCACTATTCTGAAGTGGGCACTTACAATACAATTTATTTTTGTAGAGCCCAAAATCACACAAGAAGTGCCACAATGGGCTTTAACAGGCCCGGCCTCTTGACAGCCCCCCAGCTTTGACTCTCTAAGAAGACGAGAAAAAACCCTAATAGGGGAAAAAAATGGAAGACACCTCAGGAAAGGCAGTAAGAGAGACCCCCGTCCATGTAGGTTGGGCATGCAGTGGGTGTCAGAAACAGGGGATGAACACAACACACAGAACACAAGTCAAGTCATCCTCCATACATTATAAAGATAAAAATATTAACAAGTACAGAGCAGAATCCAACCGTATTGAACACCTGCCAACAGACCGTTCAGTTGGATCCTCCACTGCATGCAGACCCCCATAGCCATTCGGTTCTTTTAATCCTCTCCGCACTGACCTCGGATTGAGGGGTTACCTTGCATTATCTGATTTGTCTTGAACATGGGCACGTTGTTTTCTTTGGTGGCACCTGTAAGGGTCCGTCTTTAAACCGGAAGACCTGGTATTGGTGGTGACGGTGGGTGAAATAGTCTGCCATTTTGAGAGTGAGAAGTGTGGAACTGTGGGATTTACTGGTTAGCTCATCGAGGCACATTGTGGAGTAAAAGTGCATGTGATGGCACTGGACGGGCATGAGTGAGCAGTGGGGGTTTGTAGCTTTGTGTTTGGTTTGCTGTGGCTTGATGTTTTATTTTTTGGGCAGCTCATCGAGTCCACTTGCTGTCACATTTGGCGCATCTTGTTTGTTTTTTAACATGCAGACATGGCGAGAAGTCGTCTTCTACTATCTTCTTCTTTCGGCTGCTCCTGTTAGGGGTCGCCACAGTGGATCATCTTCTTCCATCTCTTCCTGTCCTCGTCATCTTGCTCTGTCACCCCCGTCACCTGCATGTCCTCCTCTCACCACCTTCGCTTAGGCCTTCCTCTTGTCTACCAGCTCTATCTGTAGCACCCTTCACCCAATATACTCGGCGTATCTCCTCTGCACATGTCCAAACCAACGCCGTCTTGCCTCTCTGACTTTGTCTCCCAGTCGTCCCACCTGAGCTGACCCTCTAATGTCCTCATTTCTAATCCTGTCCGTCCTCGTCACACCCAGTGCCAATCTTCACATCTTTAACTCTGCCACCTCCAGCTCTGTCTCCTGTTTTCTGGTCAAAAAAAAAAAAAACGAAACTTTACAATATTCTGTAACACAAGCCAATGGTGACCAACGGCATAGAATGACAAACAATGTGAGGGGATAAAGAGCAAACCTTGTGTTACTCACGTCCCCGATCCACGTGGCACTTGCATAGGGTTTTGTTCACAACATGTGAAACCCATGTGTGTGTTTTTTGGGGCAAAAATCTCGTTAGATGTTAATGAAAAAAATCAGTACTCGTGTGTTATAACCTCGCCACTCAACTCAGATCACACTTCTCCAACGGCGATGACCCTTTCGATATTCTACTTAACAACATTAGAAACTTTGTGATGGAAGTAATGTTTCAAAAGTAATTAAAAATCAAATTTTACATATTCTTGTTTTTTGTTTTGTAAATAAATGTAAAAAACGATTAACACTAGAATCCCTGAAGCCCACGAATAAACTTGTAATCCCAGCCCACCTTAAGTCCCTTCCCACCTCTCCATTGGCGTCTTTTGTTTTGTAAATGTGTCGATCAGCACAAGCAGCCTGCTGTTCCATCCTGCCCACCACCGCAGCTCAACTCAGGCAAAACGTTCTCCCAGCTCATGTCTGTGTATCTGGGTGTGAGGTGCCTGGAGTTGTATTGGATAAATAATATATCGTTATTCGGAACATGTACATTTCATGTGTGTTTCATGTCTACAACGATCTATGTAAATGTAGGATGACAGGAAATGCGAGAAATGTTGAACACATACAGTTAGGTCCATAAATATTTGGACAGACTTTTTTCTAATTTTGGTTAATGCTCTGCCAGGCCTGGCAGAGCATTAAAAAGGAGGACACCCAGCATCTGGTGATGTCCATGAGTTCAAGACTTCAGGCTGTCATTGCCAGCAAAGGGTTTTCAACCAAGTATTAGAAATGAACATTTGATTTCCAGTTATTTCATTTGTCCAATTACTTTTGAGCCCCTGAAATGAAGGGATTGTGTTCAAAAAATGCTTTAGTTGCCTCACATTTTTATGCAATCGTTTTGTTCACCCCACTGAATTAAAGCTGAAAGTCTGCACTTCAACTGCAACTGAGTTGTTTCATTTAAAATTCATTCTCTGTCCAAATATTTATGGACCTAACTGTAAAACAGAAACTTTGTTCATGTTGTAGTACTAATGACAACATTTTGACATGAAGCGTATAATGTATGAAATGAACACTTTCACAAAAGGTACAAGTATAACAGAACAAGTGCGCTTTTACTCAAGAATATAACCGAAGAAAAAGAAATCGGGTTAGGGTACGACTGCTTTGCTAGTACAGCGGTAAGGTGTTACGTTTTTCTGTCGCCTCTGCCAGTGGCGTAGCTTGTAACACACGAGTAGCACAAAATCAGCGCGCATGATGAGCAGACATCACAAGGACGTAACGCAGAGCTTTTGAACTGAAGCACCGAGTGCGTCTTCGGTGTCTGTGTGGCCGCTTCACTGCATGTTGCAGAGTTTGGTGAAGTTCCCAAACGGCTCCGAGATTTCACTGAACTCGCAGCGAAGAGAACCTCGCAGGTTTTGCTCATCACGTCTCTCAGCAGTTGACTGGCGATGGCTCCTGATTTTCGATTTCTTTAGGGCTGATTGACGCCTCCTGTTCCTTTTAATAAGTTAGACCCTTCTTGGTAGCAGAATGGTGAAAGCCCCTTGGATTGGAGACGTTTCGCTCTTTCTGTTTTTTTTGGATTTGGTTTGTTCTCATTTTATTGACTTGTGTATTCGTTTTTATTTGAATCGTATTTTTATTATTTGTCATAGCCCCCCCGAACTGCGTGAGCTTTTAAGGAACCGTTGAGGTTTTTTTTTCTTTCTCTATTGACTCTCACTGATACCTTTTGACTACTAACATACAAGTACGGTTATGCAACACAAACCGAGTCCGAAAATTCAATGTAGTCGACCTTGTGCCGCTGAGTGGGAAAGGACAGTTTGAAGCGGATACGTTTGCTCCATGTCCACGATGCAGTAAAGTAATAAACGGACCAGTGGACAGGTGGTGAAGCCCCTAGCACTTGGATCATCAGCTGTGATGGTGTGGAGAGGTCACACAGCTGGTCAGTCGGACGGTGCAGCAACTGCAAGGGGGAAAAAAGGCCGAAGTACTCGGCTGATGAGAGGCCACGTCTGAAATATGAGGAAGGCGACTTGAACTGTCCAGGCAGCAGAGTTCTGTCACATTTTGTCACACGAGTATCTGAAGCCCTTTAGAGTTACAAAGACACTTAAAGGCAGCACAGAGCGAGCATGCGGGTAACCCAGGAGCATTTTCTGAGCATAAGGACAACAATAAAGGTGACACAAACTGCAAATAAGAGAATCATACGTCGTAGCACAGCAGAATGAGGTTGATATGGTCGCCGAGACCTTCAGTGGTCACCAGAAGATTATATGGGGAGAGAGGGAGGCCCAGGATCTACAGAAAATGGCCTTTTGTCAAATGCTGCTCTGCATTGATGCATCTCTTCTGTGTCTGAGGACATGGCAGTGCAGTGTGCTGCTCGCCTTCGGCAGAATGACCGACTCTGCAGTGCAGTTGGATGTGTCAACTGATGAATCCAAACTGGGAGTGTGGGAAAACGAGATAAGTGAGGGGTTTGAAGTACTTGACGATTTTGTGACATTAAGTAGAATACACTGGGCTAGGTGTGTGGGAGTGGGCACAGACGAGGCCATGTGGAAGCATTTGGGAGTCGCACAAAGGATTACGATGTCGAAAGGAGCGACATTTCAATATCAAGTCGATACAAAAACGCTCAAAACGTAACTTTTTGGAAACACTTTAGTTTAGGCAGAGCAAAAATGTGTCTCTTAGTCATTTACTGTTCTGAAAGAAGATCTTCATGAAGGACAAAGCATCACTAAAGTGGGTCTTCACCTGTGCACCGTCGGCCTACTAAAATAACTTCAGTTAGGAACAGCCGGGTGTGGCGCGAGTGAGACCTCTGGGACCTACGGGGTCACATCCAACATATCACGACATATCAAAGGTCACACTGCACTGATTCTTCAAAAGGAGCCTCCGGCATAAGAGTACGTGAGTAACGGGTGTCGGTGGAGCACTCGCACGGGACTGCGCGTGGACATGTTACTTATTTAATATGTGACAAAAGACGGGAGTGAAAACGGCTCCTAGTGCTACAGCACCGCTCTAACACGCATCGAAAATGAAGAACACACAGAAATCCTGGCTGGAAATGCTTTGTGTTGACGGCAGGAAGACTTCAGCACACGATTGCCAGAATTCTGCATATTATTTAAAAAATAAAAGAAACAAAAAGACTAAACCCACACAGGTGTTCATTGTCCCACACGGTCGCCTCACATTCATTGTGTCACTGGACGTCTGCAGAGATCTGGCCGGGCGTCTGTCCATTTTCTAACCAGTTTCGGCTCGAGGAGAAATCGTTGCACACATCGAGAATCGCACATGTAGCACTGTGGGTGTGCGAGGGAACCGCAGCACCGGGCAGCGTTAGCAGTTGTAGCGAGTAAATATTGAGACGCGTTTCAGTTGAAAGGAGCCGTGCCATTTGTTAATGCCAAAAAGAAAAAGGTTTTCGTGTTTCTCTGGTGACGCGACATGTGGTGCGTTAACTGAAACGTGTTACAGAAAAGGCACAATTGTAGCAATACGAGCTAAAAGTGTACAGCGGGTGTTAAAGTGCAGCCTTCTAAAAGCTCAAACGGATTAATTAAATAAAAATGGCCGCCTTCTCATGTGCTAATGAGTTAAACTGCCGCCGCGTGTGTGTGTGTGATACCTCCGATTGCTGCCTTGTCTTTCTCCTTGTAAAATATTTCCGTTTCACTCGTCAACTTGTCCCCGAGCACTTCAGCCGCCCTTTAAATTATTTCAGAAGTTTTCTCCTGAGAGTCTTTCTGTCCCCCGTAGCTTTTGAGTTGTCGTCTCTTCAGGCTGTGTATTTAGTGTATAAAACACTCAAACTTGGGATTACATCTTGTAACCTTCTGGAAGGGCCCACAAGATGTGTATCGTGCCAGCGCTGTGGCCTGTAACCCATTTGGAGGTGTTGAGCCCGCTCCATGCCAGGTGGCACTCAGAGGCATTGACATCTTTAAAAGGTCACTTTGTCGATTCTCATGTGGACTTTTTCCCTGGAAATCTCGGAGCGTTCTGTGCCAAGTATGATGACCAATGTCATCAGGACATTCGATAACCATGGCAAGTGGAGTCCCAGTATGCCAGCAGACCCTTAAGAGGGATGTTCCTGAGGCCAATCGTACACTTGTACCTTTCAATGTGAGACGCTCCCAGCGTGTGTGTGTGTGTGCTGTAAATTTGAATCGTGTCACTTACAAATCCGAGCAGGGTAGAGTAGGCCTGGTTAGATAATGGCATTCAGCACAAAAGTACGCTAAGATTCACCTCTGTAGAGTCATGTGACCAAACAAGGTGACATGTTGCGCTATCTTTGTTTGCCAGCTCTTAAGGTCATTGGTGACCCTGCACTGGCTTGGTGTTGTAAGACGAGAAGCAAACCCAAAAAAGGCTTGGGGCACATTTGTGACCCCATAGAATGACAACAAATTTTTTTTTTTAACAAAGATGACAGTGACTTCTTTTCAGACAAGAGTCCAACACAGAAGTGATGCAAACATGGCTGAACTTCTGGTCATATGGGACTTGGGCAGGAAAGGGCGGGCCCAGGAAGTGACATCAGCAGTTGAACGGCCATCAGTCTTCCATTCTGCGGAGGAATGAAGAAAGCAGGCATTGGCACACAGCGCCCCCCCCCCCCCCCCCCGGTTCGGCGGGTAACTGCCACCACCAGTGGCCTTAATCCAGGGCTGTCCAGCTACGCTCCTGGAGGGCTGCAGGGTTTCATTCAAACTCTTTTCCTAATCCGTTTTCACTGCTCATTAAGGATTTTTAAGGATTCAGGCCTCTGAGTTGATTCTTTTCTTCATTAAATGGCAGCCAAACAGAAATGAGATGTGAAGCGGCGATTAGCAGTTAAGTCAGGGCTTCAAACTCCAAGCAGTTTCTTAATGAGAAGCCAATTCTTGCTGTTAGTTAAACCCCACAGCTTGCTGCCACCATCAAAATGCTTTGGTGACCCGAGCAGATCAGTGGCCTTTCTTTGTGTTCACGTGCTGTGTGATGGGCGCGGGTGAGCTGGTCAGGTGGAGGCTCATCTCCTTACTGTTTGGCTGCTAATTAAAGAAAAAGAAGTCAAGCGAACTAAAACTAAGGCAAGAGAAGTTAGCAACAGAAACCGGTCACTAATTAAGACGATGGTGAGAATGAAACCCTGCAGCCATTGCGGCACTCCAGGACCGGAGTAAGCTGTTTGTGCCCACGTGTGTGCCTTGTGGTGGTCTGGAGCGGGCTGTGGCTTACAGGGGGTTCAGACAATGGACAGAGACACGGCTGGCTATTGATTTTATAATTTGTCGGCTTTGGTTCTCACTCTTGGACTTGATAAGAAGGTGTAAACGTTGTATTCTTTAATGATGATATTTTTTTGGTAGCCATATTTGGTGATTGTAGCTGTGGACGTTTTCCTTTTATTTATTTCTTCAGCAGCTCAGTGTCGAGATTAGTGATGCTGCAGCTCCTCGGTTTTGAGTCAGAAATCCTGGATTTAAGAAACCGAAATGCACAGCTAAGCGGCTTATTTTTTATTTTTAGCCTTCCTCCTATCTTGAGTAATGTTTTCTAGAATGATCTATTAAACCTTCTTCTGTTCTTCAGTTTCATTTTAAGTGTAACACCCCGAAGTAGCTTTTAATTGTCATTAATCACCACAAAGCCTCCTTCACGACAGTCGGCGGGTTGCACCAGGATGCCAAAGGGGGACAATGGCCTTACTTCTGCAAGGTGCCCGATTGCCTGTCCTGAACCAGAGGTGACGGCATCTGCTGAACAGTAGGTGGCACCGGCGTTCTTGGCAATGCAGATTAATTACCTTGTTTGTCTTTGGGTTTTCATTTTCTGTCCAACCAGACGGTTTCATCAGCGAGTGGAAAAATTGAGGAAACGCAATTAAGTAGTAGTTGATTAGCCTGGCCCTAAAACAAAAGGGGTCTCGAATGATGGTACATTATTGATCCCTGGGGGGACATTCACACTCTTCAGCAGCAACATAGAACATAAAGTGCATGTAGACATCGTGCAAAGCAGACGTGCTCGGCGTCGTGAGAGAAGTGTGGCCAGTATGTCACTGTGCCTGTTAAAGTGGAACATGGAGGGTGGAGGAGGCCCCAGTGTTGTAACCTTGTAGCGCACACCCACGGTGAGCAAAGGACTGAAGGTCAGGACTCGAGGTCAGCACGTCAGGGGTAACGACGGGTAGCATTGGCACTAATGCCCTCTGATTTTGCCGTCCTGCTCTTTTTCTGTCATTCTAGGGTTGCTGACCTTTCAGTTTATGTATCAGCAGACCCCGACGTAAGGCAGTGCACTGACCACTGTGGACTCGCAGAACATCCCTGGCAGTTTGTTGGCATATTAATGGACTCAGATGTCCTGCTGTGGCCCTTCTTTGTGCAGTCAGTGGGTGTTGTCAACCCAATACAGTCTGGTCTGCAGGTGTACCCCCAGTTTACAGGACTTTGCCATGTTGGTGTCCCACAAATCCTCTCGTCAGCCTTATGCCAAAGCTGATTTCTGTTTATGTTTACATTCATGCACTTGGCAGACGCTTTTAGCCAAGCAACTAACTGAGTCCGCGTCAATTCTGGGGACTGTTTTACAACGAGAAGTGTTACAGAGCTGACCGTCACCGGTGACCAATTACGTGAACTTGTCGGAGCCATTATCAATTAGGCAGAAATTCACAGAACAGAAGATTCATCTGAAACACAGTGCAGCAGTTAGGGGTCCGGCCCTGTACCCAATCTGAGTCCAACTAAGTGGAAGTTGTAATATGACGAGTTCATCTCCAGTCTCACTTGTGCCAGTTCAATTCAACCAGGTTTTCAATAAAAGTGTGGCCCTGTTTTTAAACTTTGAGTAATGAAATGGAGACGCTATGGTGAAATGGGCCAGTCAGCACCACTCGCCTTCCTAAACTGTAAGGAGATGCCAGTATCAGCCCCTGAAGTGTCCCACCATACGTCCCCTTTTGAAATACTCCGCTCTAAACAGTCTGATGAATATATACGGTATGTGAAAAAAGACAATTATAAGGCAATTTAAGTAAAGTATGTAGCGGTCTGCTGCCTCTAAGATTCACACCATCTATAAGACACCGATTTGTTTATTTGGTGGAGAGTCCAGGGACGCACCCAGCCTTGGCCCGACCCGCACACACTCACAAACAAAGCAACCGGTAATAAAACAGCAATCAATGAACGTATTAAACAATGATGAATGAAACACCCCAGTTCCCCTTATAATAAACACGAATTTGACAATAACGAACCACTAACGAAAACCACACACTATGAAGTCCATGAAAACGGCAACTGATGAAATGAAATGATTGATAGATAGATAGATAGATACTTTATTAATCCCAATGGGAAATTCACATTCTTCAGCAGCAGCATACTGATACAATAAATAATATTAAATTAAAGAATGATGATAATACAGGTGAAAAAAACAGACAATAACTATGTATAATGTTAAATATTAACGTTTACCCCCCCCTGGTGGAATTAAAGAGTCGCATAGTTTGGGGGAGGAACGATCTCCTCAATCTGTCTGTGGAGCAGGACAGTGACAGCAGTCTGTCGCTGAAGCTGCTCTTCTGTCTGGAGATGACATTATTTAGTGGATGCAGTGGATTCTCCATAATTGATAGGAGCCTGCTGAGCGCCCTTCGCTCTGCCACAGATGTTAAACTGTCCAGCTCCATGCCAACAATAGAGCCTGCCTTCCTCACCAGTTTGTCCAGGCGTGAGGCGTCTTTCATCTTAATGCTGCCTCCCCAGCACACCACTGCGTAGAAGAGGGCGCTCGCCACAACTGTTTGATAGAACATCTGCAGCATCTTATTGCAGATGTTGAAGGAAGCCAGCCTTCTAAGGAAGTATAGCCGGCTCTGTCCTTTCTTGCACAGCGCATCAGTATTGGCAGTCCAGTCTAATTTATCATCCAGCTGCACTCCCAGATATTTATAGGTCTGCACCATCTGCACACAGTCACCTCTGATGATCACTGGGTCTATGAGGGGTCTGGGCCTCCTAAAATCCACCACCAGCTCCTTGGTTTTGCTGGTGTTCAGGTGTAGGTGGTTTGAGTCGGACCATTTAACAAAGTCATTGATTAGGTCCCTATACTCCTCCTCCAGCCCATTCCTGATACAGCCCACGATAGCAGTGTCATCAGCGAACTTTTGCACATGGCAGGACTCCGAGTTGTATTGGAAGTCCGATGTATATAGGCCTGAACAGGACCGGAGAAAGTACAGTCCCTTGTGGCGCTCCTGTGTTGCTGACCACAATGTCAGACGTGCAGTTCCCAAGACGCACATACTGAGGTCTGTCTTTAAGATAGTCCACGATCCATGCCACTAGGTATGAATCTAATCCCATCTCTGTCAGCTTGTCCCTAAGGAGCAGAGGTTGGATTGTGTTGAAGGCGCTAGAGAAGTCTAGAAACATAATTCTTACAGCACCACTGCCTCTGTCCAAGTGAGAGAGGGATCGGTGTAGCATATAGATGATGGCATCTTCCGCTCCCACCTTCTCCTGATATGCAAACTGCAGAGGGTCGAGGGTGTGTTGAACCTGTGGCCTAAGGTGGTGAAGCAGCAGCCTCTCCATGGTCTTCATCACGTGATGTCAGAGCAACAGGCCGAAAGTCATTCAGCTCACTAGGACGTGATACCTTTGGGACTGGGGTGATACAAGATGTTTTCCAAAGCCTCGGGAATCTCCCCTGTTCCAGGCTCAGGTTGAAGATGCGCTGTAGAGGACCCCCCAGCTCCGATGCACAGACCTTCAGCAGTCGTGGCGATACTCCATCTGGACCAGCTGCTTTGCTGGCACGAAGTCTCCTCAGCTCTCTGCTCACTTGCGCTGTTGTAATTATGGGTGGGGATGTCTTTCCTATGCTGGTATCAGCAGAAGGATGTGTGGAGGGTGCAGTACTCCAAGGTGAGAGTGGGTTAGGGTGGTCAAACCTGTTAAAAAAGTTGTTCATTTGGTTTGCTCTCTTCACGTCTCTCTCAATGGTGGTACCCCGCTTCGAGCTGCAGCCAGTGATGATCATCATCCCATCCCACACTTCCTTCATGCTGTTATTCTGCAACTTCTGCTCCAGCTTTCTCCTGTACTGCTCCTTCGCCGCCCTGAGTTGGACTCGGAGTTCCTTCTGCACGCGCTTGAGCTCATGCTGATCACCGTTTTTAAAAGCCATTTTCTTCTGATTCAAAAGGCCCTTGATGTCACTTGTAATCCATGGCTTGTTGTTAGCATAGCAGCGTACTGTTCTTACTGGAACTACAATGTCCATACAGAAGTTGATGTAGTCAGTAGTGCAGTCAACAACTTCCTCAATGTTCTCACTATGAGATCCCTGCAGGATATCCCAGTCTGTAGTTCCAAAAAGTTCTCTCAGAGCATTCTCAGCCTCCGGGGTCCACTTCCTGAATGATCGTGTGGTTACAGGTAGGACTCTAACTTTTGGTTTATAGTGAGGCTGAAGCTGATCCAGGTTATGATCTGCTTTCCCAAGCGCAGGCAGCGGGGTGGCACTGTATGCGTCTTTAACGTTTGCATACAGTAAATCAATAGTCTTATTTCCCCGGGTGTTACAGTCCACATACTGGGAGAATGCAGGTAATGTTTTGTCCAGCGTCACATGGTTAAAGTCTCCAGCGATTAGCACAAGTGCCTCGGGGTGCTGCGTTTGTAACTTAGCAACAGCGGAATGGATGATGTCACTCGCTGACTCCACGTCTGCCCGAGGAGGAATATACACGATGACAACAATGACATGTCCAAACTCTCTGGGCAAATAGTAGGGACGTAAACGTACGGCCAACAGTTCGATATCCCTGCAGCAAGTGGAGATTTTGATGTTAACATGTCCAGAGTGACACCACCGTGTATTAACATAGAGAGCGAGTCCTCCTCCTTTGTGCTTCCCACAGGTACTTGCATCTCTGTCCGCTCTAACTGTGCTAAACCCGGGTAGCTCCACGTTGGCATCTGGGATGGTGTTATTTAGCCAGGTTTCGCAGAAACACAACAAACTGCATTCTCTGTAGGTCCTTACATTTTTCACCAGCGCAGCCAGTTCGTCGATCTTATTTGAGATTGAGTTCACATTCCCCAGAATCACAGAAGGCACCGAAGGCTTGAAACGCCACTTTCTCGCAAGCCGCTTCTTTTTTAGCTTAGTGCCGGCTCTGCTGCCACGATACCACCTTCTTACCTCGTCAGGTAAATATGGAACCACACCGGCACTGGCATTTGTTCTCAGCGCCCGAAGTTGAGTACTTGAATAGGCGAGTCTCGGCGTGTTAAAATCCATGCCCACGTTGTAAAAGTAAGTGTGTCCAGGGAAGGAATCCACATAAAATAAAGTGGTAGGAGTGATCAATAAATAAAAATAGAAAAATAAAAGTAGAAAAGTACACATACATATACAGTCATACACGGAGCTGCTGAAAAGGCTGCCACTCACGGCGGCGCCGTTTGGATGAATGATGGCAAATGATGGTAGATAGACAGTCCAGGGATCAGCACGCAGTCCTACTGGTATTTCCTGATGAGATGATGGCGTGTGATGGGATCAGGAGTGCTCCTTTCTTCACAAGACGACAACAAATCCTCAGACAGTCCTCATGCAGCAGGAAGACACCAGACAGGCCATAGACCCGAAACCGGAGACGATCCCGGACAAAATCAGGAATCCACAGGTATCAAAACAGAAGGCAGACACGAAACACAAAAGACTTCTCCCCTTCTGGTATCACGGTCCCCCTTGTACCCAGCAGACGACCAATCAGAGCCACTGCAGGGACTGCTGGGAGTTGAAGTTTCAATCCCCAGTAGCACCGTTACAAGTGGGGAAACGATATATTATACCTTTTAAAAAAGATGAAAACAGCAGTGACCGTTTTTCCACCCCAACACACATTAACCCCCATAGGTATGAATACACACTCCAGCCCCTTCTGAAGCCCCCACAGGAGTCCAGAGTGCAAGTTCTCATCTGATTATAATGGGTGGGTGAACTGTAGAAGCCAACCAGCCAGCCAGCCAACCAAAGAATCTGAAAGTGTAAAGGTGAAATGTTTTCAGTCTGTCCTGTGCCGCTAATGAAACCAAGGACTTCGACAAGCTCACCCGAGTCTGCTAGCTGTTACGAAATGTAAGATTCACATCCCTGGAGACGATGGCTGACCTTGGCCTATCTAGACGGGTCTTTGACGCCCTAGCACCTTTTTTACGTGGCCATGGGTGGGATGCTGATCCGTTGTTAGATCGTTTTCCTGTCTGTGTATGGAAATTCCTCCTACAACCGGATGGCCAGCCTTCAGGGGTGCCTGGCAGCACTGTCAGTCCTCAGGATGGACGGGCTATCTTCATGCCTGCACAAGTGGCAAGCACATGACATTTTCTATGTGGCGACGCTATAGTGCTGTCTATTAAATAGTCTAGAAAAGACACAGCGGCATCGCTACAGTCTTTAAACCCAAACTGTAACAGGTTAGGGTGCTAAGGTGATGATTCCCAGTGCCAGTGGTGAAGTGCCGTGTATCTTGTACGTTATGTGTTTTCAATCAAGACCGTAAATATTAAAGTCAAATTACAAGGAGAGGAGTCGAAGGTTTTGTGAAGAGAGTCTCGCTTGAAATGTGATGCTGTGCTGCGGTGGCAAGAAGGAGCACAGGACCCCCATGAGCGTCTCCATGCACACGGGTGCTGACCCACTGACTTCTCTGTAGGCAAACATCAAGGATTTTAACTTCACGTGTGCTGACACAGGGAGTCCGAGGGGGTGACATGCGACTGCCTCGGCTCGTTGAACGTCATGTGCGATTACTAAAACAAATAGCAGAGCCTCTCCAAAATCAATTAGCAGCTCGTCACCCCTTCCAGGTTATAGCAGGCACCACAAACTGACGTGCGTACCGCAAAAAAAAACGTGCAAAAGGTTTTAACGGCATATTTGACAGAAGCTAATATTAGATCCTGTTCACAGTTTAGTGCCTCACTTCAAGTTTAAATAGGCCTGAGAATTAGTCTGTAGGCAAATCTCGTTAGCGCAGTCAAGGATTTTATTAAAATCTGCAAACCTGAAGTCCTAAGCCACACTAATACCTTCTTTGACAAACTCCAATTAACACGTGAGTATAGTCTGAACTTTGTAGGATGTAGATTTACATTTACTACTTCATCTGCTTTCCACTTTTGTCTTAATAGAAGTTTTAATTTTGTCTTGCAGTAGAGACGGAATTCAAGATTTGTCATTTAACTCTTTTATGGCTGAATTCAAATCGTACAACTAACAAATGTGTGAACACTCTGTATAATTTTGAAGTGTTTTTAACATACAGAGCAACCAATTGCATTCATTGTTAAGCCTCCCTGTTTGTAATCTGTGTTTCACCTCCAGTGCTTCTCCTGGCAGCACTCCCACTGTCCCTTTCAGCAAACCGTGCAGGACTGAAGACATCAACAAAATACAAAAACCTCTTCTGAAGAATTTATGAGAGCAACTTGCTGGTGTTTGCTGTAAGGAAAATGAATGTCTGAAGTACCCAGGATTCGGTTTAACCTCCTAGCATAAAACTGTGGATAAAACTAACACATCCTAGATGACCTTTCTCAGCATTTAGCCATCTGCCCGTTGATGTTGACACCTGTCTTCTTACCCTTTTGTCAACTTTTGTTGGCACCCTTACCCAAAGAGTTCATTTAATGGCTGTTAGGGTACGTTTTTGCTGTGTATTGTTCAGTGTACAAGCCGGCTATTCGGGTAAACCTGAGCCTGTGCCACCAAGAGGGCTTCAATTCCAAGCAGTAAGCAGGAGTGTGCAGGGGTAGATGAGAGGGGGGCTTGACCTCTTTAAAGGGATTTGGAATTGGGGGGCAAAGAACTGAAGTAGAGCACAGCAATCTAAAGGAGCAAGTATCCCAAAAAGTGGCTGTTCTGTATGACGAGGTCTCGGCCACAGTGTGGCGTGGCTTTTGTGTATTCGTGTAGGATGTGATCTGTCAGCTGAAGATGGGGAGGACGCTGTCACTTAGGATATTCCTAGATAATTTATTCTGCAGTACAAGAGTAAGATCTCGGTGTCCAGACAATACCACAGTGATAACAGGACCCCTTGATTACTTTTCTGAAGTACGAATGACTTTTCAGGAGCACAAAATGGCTGCCGTCACATCATTAGTAGTAATAATTCTTTGCGTTTATATAGCGCTTTTCTCACGAATCAAAGCGCTCAGCAATTGAAGGTTAAGGGCTTTGCTCAAGGACCCAACAGAGCAGAGTTCCTTTTGGTATTTTACTGGATTCGAACCGGCAACCTTCTGATTGCCAGTGCAGAGATCCCTAGCCTCCGAGCCACCACTCCGCCACATTCAGGTGGGTGCTGCACATTGGTGGTGTTTGAAGTGGCTCCTCTCTCTTTATGTAAAGCTGTCTATAAACGCAAAGTCGTCGTCGTCTTCTACGACGGAACTGCGTAATTGAAAATATGAATATGAAGAATGGGGCGGCACGGTGGCGCAGTGGGTAGCGCTGCTGCCTCGCAGTTGGGAGATCTGGGGACCTGGGTTCGCTTCCCAGGTCCTCCCTCCGTGGAGTTTGTATGTTCTCCCCGTGTCTGCGTGGGTTTCCTCCGGGCGCTCCGGTTTCCTCCCACAGTCCAAAGACATGCAGGTTAGGTGGATTGGCGATTCTAAATTGGCCCTAGTGTGTGCTTGGTGTGTGGGTGTGTTTGTGTGTGTCCTGCGGTGGGTTGGCACCCTGCCCGGGATTGGTTCCCTGCCTTGTGCCCTGTGTTGGCTGGGATTGGCTCCAGCAGACCCCCGTGACCCTGTGTTTGGATTCAGCGGGTTGGAGAATGGATGGATGGATATGAAGAATGCCGAGTGGGTTTATTTTGAGGATCAGATGGAAACGGCCAGTTTTACCAGCCTTGTCTCATGGCCGCATTATTTGGGCCACTTGGGTGGTGGTTTTTTTGTTCTTCAAAGTTTTTGGTTTCTGCTACCTTGTTGTTGTTCCTTGGAGGTTTCTTGTGCAGTACGATATTAATAAGTGACTGTTTCATGTTGGTAATTGTTTTTATTGTTATTCCTTTTGTATTTTCAGCATTGTGTTACTGGGATTGTCTTTCAGAAGTCGGTGTGCACCAGTTCAGGGTCCGAGATGTCGCACTGCTTTGGCTTTAGCCCTTAGGGGTGAATGCCGTTTGTTTGTTTGTTTCCATTCCTGTAACGGTGTTGTGTCAACAGTATCTCGCCTTGAGGTTACTGCACGATTTTGAGTCTACCCTTGGGCATCAGCTCACCTCCAGCTTATGTTGTGGTTTTGTGTGCCTACTGGTGAACTGCTGACCGTTCTCGTTTTGACCCTTTTGACGTTTGGGCTTTGGCCACAGTGCGTCTGCTTTAAGGAGCCAGTCGTCAAACTCAGGAATTCCCTTCCTGGCTCCTTTAAAAGACTTGTCAACATGTTTAGCTGTCAACCAAACTGTTGATTTTTGGTTCATAACAGTTGACCTTTTGACTTTAGTGTTGGGGGAAACAGCTAAAAAGCAACACACATTACATAATCCAATTCATTCTTTTTAAGTGTAAAAGGCAGCTTAAGACAAAAATCTGTGTGTTACTTTAAAAACCAGATTTACGTGATTTTGTGTTAAACTTCTCCTGCCTTTGCTTGACGTGATGCAGTTGTACGCGGCACTGTAAGGTGTAACCGCAGCACGACTCTCAGCGCTGCTCTTAACAGGTGATGCTGTGAGCGTCCCAAGTCACAGAGGCAGAGGGACTTCTACTGTGACAGACTTACTGGTTGTTTTTCTTTGTTCCCATAATTACTTGTGCGCTTGAGCACCAAAACAAGTTATTATCAAATTATTCACTTCTGTGTATTATAGCTAAAACAGAAATGACAGCAGTTTATCGTAAGTTCTTTACATGCTGTTTGTACCCATTGACGTCTCTGTCATTATTTTCTGTTGTGTAAACGACTGCTGTACATTTAAATATAAACCAACTTCTATGTTTAAATGCGTTTTTAGTTTGTAATCGACTGTTGCGGCTCTTAAGGGCCGTCATTATGATGGTCTTACTTCATGTTGTAGCGGGCCGCTGCTGTGCCGGTAGATTACTGCGCTGTTACGGTGCACTTTTGGGTAGCGCGGCCGCGACTTTGCAGGCTTTCTTTGCTCTAAAGCTGCTTATTTGCCTGATGGAATGCCAGCCCCTACTTTTGGTATTTTAATTTTGTTTCTCGATGTTAAATATCAAAACTATTTTTCTTTGTTTCAGTGTATGACAGCTCACTTTTTTTTGCCTGTGCATACACAACAGGCCCTGGGCTTAGGGCTTAGTAACAAATGCTGGCCTGCGAATTGTGCTGCTTTTCATACAAAGGCACTGCTGGTAACGTGTTACATTTTATAATAAGTAATTATACGAGGTGAGACACAAAAATAACCGGATTGGTAAAAAAATATATATATATATTTATTGACGACTTACAGCATTATAAACATCGTCACCTTCTCTATGCTCCCCTCCCGATCTCTACACCGCTCCATTGATTGAAACAGCGCTGGAAATCTTCAAGAGGTTTGCCGTTTCTGTCTTCACTTTGTCCACTGAAGAAAAATGTGTTCCCTTCAGGTCACTTTTGATTTTCAGGAACACGTAAAAATCACAGGGAGGGGGCCGTTTTGATGTTTTCGTCCGTCCGAGACGAGTGTGGGTGACCTGGGCGTTGAACGTCTTCCAGATTTTCTTGCCCTTCCTTGAAACATTTGTGTCACTCAAACTTGTGTGCGAGACTATCTGTTATCACCGTACACTGTTTTTATCATTTCATAAGTTTCTGTGGCCATTTTGTTTAGTTTCGCTACAAATTTGATGTTGATTTGCTTTTCAATTTTTTTATTTTTTATTTTTTTCACCCAACTCGTGTAGCGATTGTTGTGCAGATACCGACTGGGCTATTCACAGGATATACCTGGCCGGTCGGCAGTTTGAGAGGGCGAGTAGGAGGAGATATACTTCTATGATTCATGTCCGGCCGACCTCCAGACGGTTTTCTAAGAAAGCCCCAAGCCTGGTCCCGTTATTTTTGTGTCTCACCTCATATGTCATATTTAGTTTGTGAGTAGTAAGCAATGTAACATTCCCCGACGCTGTTTGTAACCGACTTCTGGCTGTTCGTTGTTTTTGGTTACGGCTTTGGTGTAGCGTTTCAGTTTTGACCTTAATTCTTGGTCTTTCAATGCCTCTCCTGGTCCAGGTGCCCTGTCCTGCTCCACGGGTGGCAACATTACCTCTTGCCAGCAGGCAATTTGTTGGGGAGGTTGGCTGGACCTGTAGAAGCTGGTACTGTAGGTCTTGCCTGTGCTGTGGACCAGCAGACTACGCTGCCGAAAGCAATGTGCACTTCCCTGCAAATCGAGCAGACATCAGACCACACTAGGACTGTCCGACTCCTCCAGCTGACAGAAGCCTCAATGATATGGAGTGTAGAATTCACTACTCATACAAACCGTTCAAAGAGAAAGCAGAAAGGGAAGTCCTCTAAGTGGAAACTGATCTTCACTTTCAGCTTCAGTGTTCACAACAGTCCTGTGGACATTTTGTTTGCCTGCGACCTGATTGGTCAAAGTTTGTCTGTGTGTGAAGTGTCAGTCTGCCGTGAGCTGGTAAGAAGCTCCATAAGTGAAAGAAGAGAAAGCCGAGGGGTGTGTGGAGCCTCGGGTTCCCCCCTTTCAGCCTTGTGTCATCAATGGGACAGCTGCACAGTATGAAAATATAGAACTTTTTAGTGAAAATAATTTTTTAATGGTCACTTGACAAGCATCTGAAGGTAATTTGCATTGAAATAACCCCCCAGGTTTTTAAATTCCCATTTGTATTATTCCAAACAGTAGGTTAACTATGAAGTCTCAGCCCAGGTTCATATCACAAGGAGTCACCCAGAGCTAAGCTTCTTTCTGGACATTTAATCCCCCCAGTTCCTCCACTACCTCAGGTCATGACTGGTGTGAGTGTGTGATTTGTGTGCTGATTTATCTGTTTATCAGTCGAGTAATTGTGACCACTCAGTCTTTGGTTTGCTGTCAAAAATGACCCCTTTGTCACATTAATAATGTCTGTGCTTTTGTATTCTTCAGGAGAATATTTCTTCTGCTACAACCCCCACAAGGACTACTGGGGTCATTTGACCACAATGAATGTGCCTCGAACTCAAGGTCTTGCAGCGGTGTACAAGAATTGCATCTACTACATTGCTGGAATCGGCAGGAATCATCAGCGCATGTTCACAGTGGAGGCCTACGATCTTGAGCAGAACACGTGGAATCGAAAGAAGGACCTACCTTTTGACCAGGCTACCAGCCCTTACATCAAACTAATAACACTCCATGGAAAGCTGCATTTATTTGTCCGAGCTACTCAAGTCACCGTGGAGGAGCTCGTATTCCGCACCAGTCGGAAAAATTCTCTCTATCAGTATGATGAAGACTTGGACCAGTGGAAAAAAGTGTACGAAACTCCAGATAGGCTTTGGGATCTTGGTCGCCATTTCGAATGTGTTGTGGCCAAACTTTACCCCCAGTGTCTTCTGAAGGTTATATGAGATGCGGATGCAAACAGGGTGGTGGGAGACTGTGCATCAGTAAGCTCGGTGCTATCACTTCTACGTGTGTGAAATCGGCACAAGACCGCTGCAGTTTATACGGAAGCAGATGGGTGCTTTTAAAGCTTGCAGTAGCTGAACTGATTAGGTTCCTACCGAATTCATAAGTGCAATTACCATTTTGTCTTCTATGTATGTTGAGCCATTTTTGGAAGTTGTCGATGGGGTCTCCCCCCAGTTTTGTCTACACATGGACTTGCTGCTCATTTTACCGTACGCCATTGACTCTCCAGGGGGCTGCATTCTCATTCACTTCTTCGACAGCTCGGCCCACTTCACTGTGGATTCCTGGTATGTCTGTCTCTTCACCTCCTGCTTCTGCTGTGATTGGGTCACAAGAATACGTGAGAAGCAGTCCCAGCCTGCCTTTGAAGTGATACGTTGGGGGCGTCCATCGTGACTTCGGTTACGCTGATGAACCACCACTTGTAGGCCGTGACACTTGGAACACTAACAAAGGCCGGAATTTCATGTTGCACAATTTCTCGTACATTTTATGTCTGTTTTTTATTTTAATTTGGGCGAATGCCCCCCCAACACCACCACCACCACCACCTCACATGACAAATTCCTGTACTGTTTTCAAATGCAATATTTTCCACATGTTCTCCATTGTATCTGTCAGGGCGTTGAGGTGACATGGGTGTCCCTGCATACTCAAAAGGGTCACAAGCTTGATTTGAGCCTGTCATGGACTGTCAGTCTAGTAGGGCAGCCGGGTGGCTTCTTTGTTTGTGTGTGTGTGTGTGTTTTATTGCTATTCTAACGTTCTTACTCATCCAGGGTATGCCGAGTGTGTACGTGAGCGAGGGGTGTGTGTGTGACGTCGTCTCAATGAAGACGCCTTGTCTAGTGTATCCCGTTCACTCCATTTGTGTATTCATTTCCTTTTTAAGCTTTTTACTTGTGTGTATTATATATAAAAAAAAAATTAGTAATGCTGTAATTCGGAGGACAACGATTCCAAAGATAGGTCGAGTTTGTGGTATGTCAGCTCTGGACAAGAGTATCAGCTTTATATCTCTGTTTCATTCTTCACACGAATGCCTTTTCCTGAATAAGCATGAAGGAAATCTTCTTCTTCGAGATTTTTGCCTTGTTTTAACCAACTGCATTTTTGGTTTTCACAAATCGCGTTGAGGCTAAAACTTGTGGGAGCTCGCGTGGCGCGAGAGGTTTGGTCATCAGTCTTATCTTAATCCTGATGTGGAGACGTCCGTTGGTGCGTCGGAGGAGGCTTGGCCTCGGCGTGCAGGTAATGACGGACACCTTTGTCTTGTCTAGGGTGGCGACTCTGACTGAAGGTAGGACTTCTTCTGGTTGACTCTCCCATAGTTGTCAGTGTTAACGATTTCCATGCCAGCCTGCTGTATTTTCTTGGCGACTGCCAGAGCTTCCTCGTTGGGTTTTGATTTTAGTCGACGTGATGTGCCTACTGACATGAGCTCCGTGATTTCAGGCGAGTAGAAAGTGGTGTGTTGTGTTTATTGTTCTTGTTTCATTTTGTTTTTTTTATTGTGTACCTTCAAAAACCTCAAATCATTTCAGAGCAGAATAACCAATAAGATGTCTGACTGCACCCTTCTGGAAATTGTAGAGTTGAAGAGTTTATTTTAATAAAAAGAAAGAAGTCTTGGGTGTGCTTATAGAAAATGTTGGTGCTGCTTTTATGACAATCTTTTATATTTGTGTCTATAGGAGTAAATGTTAACAGTCGTGTTGATGGACATGCTGAAGGGCGGGCGGGCGGGCGCGCTGTCGTGTAAGTAACGGTGACACTACTCGTCGGGGCGGCCGTGGATCACTGTCTGTGGAGACCCTCGATTTGCACTACACGTTCATTGCTTCCCTAAAAACGCTAAGGGCCGTCAACAGCAATATCACTTTTTGCCTTTTAGCTTTTGCTTTTATTAAGCATCTTGAAATGTGAAGAAGAAGAAGAAGCCAGTAGCAGCGTTACGACACATTTTTGTTGTTTTTTTTTTCGTGGGCGAGGACCACCAGGGTCTTCATCAGCAGACAGAGCTGAAGGTTTTGGGTTTTGCTCCGTATTTGATTTTTGCCTCATCTGTGACACTCCACATACGATTCTCAGGATTCTTTCATTACGTAGTACTGTACGAAGCAAAGTTCTGATCCGAGTGACGTTTTTCTTTTGTATATAAATAGTTTGCTGTACTTGCACATGTTTTAGGATTTTTACCAATTTGTTCCACTTGAAGCTTAGACGTGCATTTTCTACTCTTTATTACCAGAAGCGGACTTGTTTAGTTACGAGGAGACTGGCGAGGGAGGCTAACGAGTACGTAAAGAGCGACTCCTTTATCTAGAGTAGTGCGACTTCGTTAGTTAGGTCGTTAGTTAGGTCAGTTCTGAACCTTAATGACATTTGATGAGAATTCTCTTTAGGACCCCCCACTTAAATTTGACGTGATTTAGTTTTGTTTGTTTTCCTCACTAACTCTCTGCTCACAGTTTACGAGTTTTATGGTACGCGGGGGCGTTCAGGGCTTGCAGATCCTTTCGATTCCAGGGCTTCCTGCTAAACGTGGAGGAGTCGAGCGGAGGTTCAGCTCAACTGTGAAAAGTACATTGCACATTTGAATTATTCTTTCTTTTTTTCCCCCCTGGATCTTAAAATTCAAAGTCTTGCTTTTCTCCCCCCCCCCCCCCCCCCATAGTATTTTATGTATGTTTGTATTTATTTTGGATGTGTGAATATTGTTGTATTTGTAATCTTTCTTTCATTGATAAACTGTGCATGTTTGTTTGGACCGCATTTGTTTTCTTTTAAACTAAATAAAGTGCAGTCATTCTCAAGAGTTTGGGATGATCTCCCGTGATTTGTTCACGTTTAGAGTTGACGGGCCGATGCCCCTCATCCAGGCTTTGTCACTGCCTTGTACCCAGTTCTGCCAGGTAGGCCCCTAAACCGCACCAAGTGGCCGGGAGGAGGTTCTGCGTAACCCGGAGTTGTCTCTCCTCTCCTCTCATGCAAGAGACATTACACAGCATCCGGTGGCACATATTTAACTGGGCATGAAGTGAAACTGCGGTCCTTGGCGGAGGTGTGTGTGCCAGCTGCACTACCCGCTGGGGTATTCCTCCACTCAGAAGTGGTACGTCCAGCGTGTGACATTTGAGCGAGAGGCCTGTAAAGCAGTGTGAGGCGCATCGTGATGTCGTGTAGAAACGTGAACTACAGTAGTACCGAGTGCCATGCCGTGCCATGGGTCACCGCGGGCAGGGGGAAGACCGCCAGACTGTGTCATCAAAGCCGTGACGTCATCTGTGCAGCACCAAAGGTGGCTATCAGGCGCTTTTGCCAGGTGGCAGTGGTGTGGCAGAGCGAGCTTGTAGAGACGTCCACACGGGGGCTCCTCTAAAACACTTAAGAATTATAATTATAATAATAACACGTTTCATGTATTCGCAGGCACCTTTCTGAAGATGAAACACACCTCGTAAACAGACGCTCTATGAAGGAGAGAGTTCAGTTTTCAGTAAATGTGCACAACTGTCTGCTCACTCCTTGATGGTCTACTGAGTGTGGATTGATGGGCAAAAATGACAAATTCCTCCATTTAAAACGAAATCGACAGAAAGCGAAGGGTCTCGAGTCGTCTGAATCCTCCGTTTTTCTGCACGGCGGGCTAATTGAATTCAAAGGAAGGGCCATCCATACCTGAGCAGATGCATAGCTTACAGTATGCGATTATGTGGGATTACTTGGAATCTTTTACAACTGACGCACTTTGAATAAATTATGAAAAGGCCAAATGTAAACCAGTCTCTTCTGAAGCGTCCCACAGCAGCAGGGTCTCGTATCCCAGTTGGTGAATCATTAAGAGATTTTAGGTGCATGAAAGCTAAAGGCCGCTTACTGACTACTTTCACGCTTCACGGCCTCAGGTGGTCTCCTTGACGTGTCTAAAGCTAGAGGGGGGGTCCTTGTGCAGTTTTAGGGTGCAATTGAACCAGTGAGTGACGACTGGGAGTCGAAGGGCCTTTTACCAGGACCCTAAAACCGTCAGTGCGGGCGAGATGGCCGATGTGTTTGTCCTTCAGTGACATCCAGTGGGTTTGTTCTCCTTATGTACGGTGGATGCAGAGTCTGCAGACCCCCCAGATTTTATTTTAAATGGAGGAATCTGACATTTTTACCCATCAGTCTTCACTCAATAGCCCATCGTGACAAAGTGAAGACGTCTTCAGAAAGGTCTGCAAATTTTTTTCAAAAGCCTGGCTCTGAGGTAGGGATCTGCACTGGTAATCCCAAGGTTGCTGGTTCGAATCCCGTAAACGCCAAAGTGACTCTGCTTCGTTGGGCCCTTAACCTGCAATTGTTCCGTCCTGGGTATGACGTCAATCTGCCCCCAACCTGCAGGGAAAACCTAGGGGTTGGTGGCAGAATTGGCACTCCGGCCATCATAAAAATCCTCCCACTGGTTCTGTTCCATCTGAACTGGTGCTGAGGTGTCACCCGCCACGTGGCCACACAAGTTGGTTTGTCATGTGGTGGGTCTGGCAATGTGCTGTATTGGCTCCTAAACGGTATAAGACCCAATCACTGCCCCCCCCCCCTTTAAATGTGACCGTTACTCACGCTGTGTCCTTCCTTGAAGATTTGATACGCTGGCCATCATCAGATGGAGGTTGCATGTTCTCCCCGAATCTCTAAATCTGTCCATGCACTAGAAACGATGGCCTTGCGCCCTGTCCAGCTGTGACACGGTGACATTGTGACACCGGACGGCCAGCTCGCTTGCTCGCCTCTCAGTCTGTTATCAAGTAAGCTCCAGGATGTCACACTTTAAGTAAGGACTCTCTCATATTTTTATTTTAATTCAAATGTGCACTTAACTACAAGGACAACCGTCGGATTGCCACCGAGTCCCAAAGGCAAAGTAAAACTTGACGACGATCATAAAGCGTTTCTGCTGTGTACTCGAGTGGCAATTAAGTTATAGTTTTACACAGCGGCAGATTATGGCGATTAAAGCCTGAATTTCTGCTTATTTTCATATCGGTTTACAAATTAACCAGAGATCTAAACTCCCATCTTTCCCTTCTAAAGCAACCCCTGAAGTCCGCTGCCCACGAGTCCACACAGTCGGTTTTATAGACAGATCTGCTCCAACAAGTCCGTCGTCCTCTTCTGTGACTACAAATATCGGCACATTTGTGCTAGAAGTCCTTTAAAAGGCCTCATCGTCTAGTATTGGACCCGAGGCCATGAACGCTCGGCGGGGCGGCCACTGTGAGCTATGCTGTTCATATTAGACCACCTGACCAGGGCAGTGCGCTCTCCAGTAAAGTGTGTGGCGTGCCCCTGACGTGATGCCACTAACTGTACTCTTATTTCACCTGCTGGCTTTTGATCCCTCAGGGGTGAAGTGTGGCCAGTCTGGGGATGAAGACTCGACTAAAGGCTGGCACTGGCACAACTGGCCTTATCCTCTTAGTGCCATCATCAAAGGGGCCCAAGTCCTAGATGGCATCGCCACATTGGGTACAGAATGTGATGCTGCTGGGTGCACAACAAATACATCCTTGGATTAAAAGCTGTGGCGGAGTTCAGGCACCAGAGGGCGACGTAGTGAAGGAGGCCATCATTTCAAGGTGAGTTGTCATTTCAGGTAAGGAAGATCAAAGTGTGGAGGTCACGTTATCCTCCTCACTAACGGGGGGAGTCTCGGGGTGACATGTTCATTAGCCTGTGCCAGTATGGATGTGACAATAAGGATCCCATAAATCTGTAACAGACCTCAGATACCGGGGGGTGACATAGTCAAGGTTGTCATCGGAGACCCAACTGAGGTAACCGAATGCGTCACCATACTTGGAATCAAAGGCTTGCTGCTGAGTTGTAACAAATGTGTTTATCAAATAAGGAAGAAGAAGAAACAACAAGTTTGGAGGTAAAGCAGTTCTTAATGTGACAAAAGGCGCTTGCCCACCACAGGGACTCCATAGAAACTCTGCAACTTCTCTAGCATTCCTACAGCAGGAACTCGAGCCATTTGAACTTCCGGAAAGCTCCTCCTCCATCATGGAACTATCGTGGGTGGGGCTTAGGCAACAAATTCTTCTGATTGGTTGACCGCAAGCACTGGTGCCATCTTAGAAATCTGTTAGTAGCTTTGACTTTGGAGAGAGGGCAGGGAAGATGGAGTGCAGCACTTTGCATCGCATCCCTCTTCATCGCTGCCCGCTTGGGGCTTTGTGCAGCACGTCGAAGCAATAGTCTCCCTTGGGATGAAGTCACGACTGCTGCAAAGCAGTTAAGGGTGGGGCACCCCCCACAAACTCCTGACCGCACCGCACGTCACACATGTTACATGTAAGGGTGCAGTGGGAACACAACCCCAAGATGGCGGCCCGGGGTCTCCAATGTACAGGAGCTCAGCCCGAGGAGGCACCTATAAGAGGGCTCAGACACTAGAGGGCATCGGGAACAGACCCCCAAGAAGGTGATGTGGCCATTAATAAGGAACTTCTGACTCTAAGGGAAGGTATGACCAGGGAGAGACGGAGAGAGTTCAGACACTAGAGGGCGATGTAGTTGTGGAGACCCCGTTTCAAGATGACGTCGTTATTTCAGGTAAGGAAGACGCAACTTTCCAGGTCAGTCCAGTAGGTCGGTAGTTCTACTCAGTAATTCTGGCCTTAGACCGTTGATTAGCACATGCATGTCACAATTCCACTGGACTCTGTATACGTGACAATGAGGACCCTTTAAAGATGAGCAGGGGTCCCCAACTCGAGTCCTGGTGGGCCGCAGTGGCTGCAGGTTTTCATTCGAACCCTTTTCTTAATTAGTGACCAGTTTTTGCTGCTACTGTAATTCACTATTTCCCTTTATTTTCTTGAGACTCTGACCGCTGAATTGATTCTTTTCTCCTTAAACGGCACCTAAACATAAATTTGATGTGAAGTGAGCCAACAGAGGACTTCACTTCATTCTGTTTCTTAGTTGCTAATTAAACTCGTTATTTCATTCTGTGGCGCTCGCTCTTTTTGCCATTGCAGACATTTTCTTTTTTAAGAGCGCTGACTGTCAAAATGTTTTGTGGACCTGAGCAGATGAACGTTACTGAGGCCTCCACCTTTCTTTATTTTCAGTTATGGTGTGATAGACGCAGGTTGTTGGTTCATTTTGTGTCTTAATATTGTTTGGTTGCTAATTCAGGGGCCTGAGTGTTAAAATGTGCATCAATTAAAATGAAGGCAAAGAGTTAATTAGCAGCACAAACGGGTCACTCATTAAGAGAAGGGTTAGAATGGAAACCTGCAGCCACTGCAGCCCACCAGGACTGGAGTTGGGGACCCCTGGTTCAGAGGGTGATGTAGTGACAGACTTGAGACCCTAGAGGGTGGTGTAGTCAGGGATGCCATCATTTAAAGGTAAGCTGGCCAGTTAGTAAAGATAACGTAGGCTTGGGTCTCGAGGTCAGGTAGTCCTCCTCACTGGTGATGGCGCCGTGCAGAGTGGTGAAGTGTTGGTCAACACATGCGAGGGTCAATTACACCGAATGACTACGACATTATAAACCGATAAAGATGCCTCCAAGCAAACGGGGCCTGTAGATGTGTGTCGTGACCGTTGAGGAGGCTCCTCGTCTGTGACATGTTGTGCCTTTGCTCTTCTGTAAACTGTTGTGCTCCACTTTTGGTGGTGACGCCAATCCTGCGGTGTGCAGAACGCCAGCCACACGCCGCTCCTCAGTATTCAGCAGCTTATTGCCCTCGGCGAGTCGGTTTTATTAGCTGACATTTTAAATAAGGGCTGACTGCAGTTATCGGGATGTGCTGTAACCCTGATATTGAATCAATTGGATTAAATTCAGGTTTATTATCTCAAGAGGGAAACGGAGTTTGTCAGCAGGTCTTCTGGAAAGACAAAGACATCACATTGAAAATACAGCAAAAACAAAAGACCTCATCCACCAAACATCCATCCATCCTCTTCCGCTTATCCGAGGTCGGGTCGCGGGGGCAGCAGCTTCAGCAGAGATCTCCAGACTTCCCTCTCCCCGGCCACTTCTACCAGCTCTTCTGGGGGAATCCCATCCATAACAGGGGCAGAGGTCGAGGTCACCAAGGTAGTTAAAAAGCTCCGAGGTGGCAGAGCCCCTATGGTGGACGAGGTTCACCCTGGGTTCCTCAAGGCTCTGGATGTTGTGGGGCTGTCCTGGTTGACACGTCTCTGCAACATCGCATGGACATCGGGGGCAGTGCCTCTGGATTGGCAAACTAGGGTGGTGGTTCCCCTTTTTAAGAAGGGTGACCGGAGGATGTGCTCCAGCTATAGGGGGATCACACTCCTCAGCCTCCCCGGTAAGGTCTATTCAGGGGTGCTGGAGAAGACAGTTCGGTCGATGGTCGAATCTCGGATTCAAGAGGAACAATGCAGATTCCGTCCCGGCTGTGGAACACTGGACCAACTCTACACCCTGGCCAGGATCCTGGAGGGGGCATGGGAGTTTGCCCAACCAGTCCACATGTGTTTTGTGAATTTGGAGAAGGCATTCGACCGTGTCCCTCTAAGCATCCTGTGGGGTGTGCTCCAAGAGTACGGGGTACAAGGCTCATTGTTACAAGCCATCCAGTTCCTGTACAGGAGGAGCAGGAGTTTGGTCCGCATTGCCGGTAATAAGTCGGACTCGTTTCCTGTTAAGGTTGGACTCCGCCAGGGCTGCCCTTTGTCACCGATTCTGTTCATAAGTTATATGGACAGAATTTCTAGGCGCAGCCAAGGAGGGGAGGGGGTCTTGTTCGGTGACCTCAGAATCTCACCTCTGCTATTTGTGGATGACGTGGTTCTGTTGGCTTCATCGGACAGTGACCTCCCGGTCTCACTGGAGCGGTTCGCAGCCGAGTGTGAAGCAGCGGGGATGAGAGTCAGCACCTCTAAATCCGCGGCCATGGTTCTCAGCCGGAAAAGGGTGGAATGCTCTCTCCGGGTTGGGAGCACAGTACTGCCTCAAGTGGAGGAGTTCAAGTATCTCGGGGTCTTGTTCACGAGTGAGGGAAGAATGGAGCAGGAGGTTGACAGACAGATCGGTGCGGCATCCGCAGTAATGCAGGCTCTGCAATGGTCCGTCTTGGTGAAGGGAGAGCTGAGCCAAAAGGCGAGGCTGTCGATTTACCAGTTGATCTACGTTCCTACCCTCACCTATGGCCACGAACTTTGGGTAGTGACCAAAAGAGCAAGATCGCGGATACAAGCGGCCGAAATGAGTTTTCTCCGCAGGGTGGCTGGACTTTCCCTTAGAGACAGAGTGAGGAGTTCAGTTATCCGGGAGAGACTCAGAGTAGAGTCGCTGCTCCTCCACATTGAGAGGAGTCGGTTGAGGTGGTTCGGGCATCTGGGTAGGATGCCCCCTGGATGCCTCCCTTGGGGGGGGTGTTCTGGGCATGCCCCACTGGGAGAAGGCCACAGGGCAGACCCAGGACATGCAGGAGGGATTATATCTCCCGGCTGGCCCTGGAACACCTCGGGGTCCCCCAGAAGAGCTGGAGGAGGTGGCCGGGGAGAGGGAGGTCTGGGCTTCCCTGCTTAGGCTGCTGCCCCCGCGACCTGACCTCGGATAAGGGGTGGATAATGGATGGATGGATGGATATTTATGATTACAAGAAGCAAATGCAAGCAACTAGTGTAAAGCTCTGGGGTACTGGGGGGGGGGGGGTCACCCCATCTAATAGTCACCAGCTGCTAAGCCTTGTAATATCTACGAGTAAAACATAAAGATGGCAGCTGTGCCTCTCGTTTTGGCTGAGTATCAACTGATGCCAGGGGGTGGAGTCAGAGGCGGAGTCAGGGGTGTGTCTTCTAGGTCCCACTCTCCCCAAACAGTTAGGAAGCTGTGTTACTCTAACATTCTTCCCCATATGAGATGCACATCATCTTTGTTTCTGACCTGATGTATTACATACAAAAGTTAAACCAGTGTTCTGACTCGACAAGATGGTGACATGTTCAGTTATTTAAGCCTGTGCGGGTGGTGACAAAGGCACTTGAGCAGGGATCTTGAGCACTTTGGTGTCAGGTGAACCAGCGGAGGTGTTTCATGTGGTGTTCTGACTGTTCTATGTGGGTACACAAACTGCCTGGTATGGAGCTGCCAATGTATTGAGGTCCTGGCTGTTCTCCTACACTGAATCAAACTGCATTCCCTGTCCAGATCTCCGCTTTGAAGCTTTCCCGTCACTGCTGCCCTGTAACGCCTCTACGATCTGCCTTGCTCTTTACCAGTACAGTTTTACCACCGTCCCTGCATCACACGGCCCACCTGGGGTCAGTGACAACTCGGTCCACCACACTTTTTCCTAGCTATACGAGCCCAAAGCTGCACTGATGGTTGCACACCCAGGCCAATGGACTTTAGCAGATGGAGGTGGTGGGCCTGCAGAGGTCTTCCTCTCTGCACAGATGCAGCACTTTCTCCTTTTAGCCATTTCAGTCCTCTGTGGCACTCGGCACTTGCTAAATCGGACAGTAGGTGGTCATTTTATCCTGCTTCTGACATCAATGCAGTGCCGAGTGCCAAATGGACTCTCTGTGCTTTGCACGGCTCTTTTAGGTTTGTGACTTTGCAGGCTGGCCATTTTTTTTTTCTTTTGTCCAGGCTCTCCTGCAGCTGGCGCTGAAGCTGCTCATTGGCACCAGGGAATGCCAGGTCATACTTTTTCTGACTCATCCCTGGCTGGTACAACTCGTCAGCACCATTACATACAATAAGAGTCACCTTAGAATGCAATTTCATGTGGCAAACTAATATACAATGAATGTGAAGAGATTAACTGTTTATCTTTATAATAACTAATTATCCTTTCATTGTTATTATTGGGATACACTTAAAGAGTGAAAGGAGAGTTCAGAATCTAAAAGTATGGCAAAAGTACGAATATTGCCGCTAATTGTAAATCTCACACTTGTGTGCTTTTCTAAATTACAGGACAAGAGATGAGCTATTTAAACAATCACTGGAAAGGTAAAATGACAACTGGGGGTCCACAGTGGACCTCCAGAGCTGAAGCCGAGAAGCGCTGCCATCGAGCATGCAGTCCTGACTCCGTTTCTTTACGGTTTACTCGACGCCATTTCGGACCCTTAGTTGGCCCCCCTTTTTAAAGTGCCAGGTCAATTGGCAATGCCTTGTGTTTGCTAGGGCATTCCACGCCTTGATGCCTGTTTCCCAGCTGTTGAGGTCTGTAATTGCCCGTCTCTGACGCTGCCCCGCTCTGTTTTATTGTGTGCTGTATAATTTTACTCTTGTAAATTCTGTGCCAATTTAATATTTATTCTTTTGAGCTGTTTCGCCTTCGTCATTTACCGTAGCTGTGTACTTTGCCGATATCCATCCATCCATTTTCCAACCCGCTGAATCCGAACACAGGGTCACGGGGGTCTGCTGGAGCCAATCCCAGCCAACACAGAGCACAAGGCAGGAACCAATCCCGGGCAGGGTGCCAACCAACCGCAGTTTGCTGATATCCGTTTCTTTAAATCTCGGAAACATTCGCCTCCGTTTCTTTTTCCTTTCGTTACCACTGCAGTTTTTCACATTTGGATCCCCAAAGAAAAGTAAAACCGTCCGCCTGTTCTTCTGTCCGTCCACTGAACTTTCAATCCTCTCATCCAGCAAGCGTTTCTATTCCGTGCCGACACGCCCACCTTCCACTAGCTGTGCAAGTCAATGGTTCGCCTTACCTGATTGGCTACTTGATTTCTTATTCGACTATTCCTACCAACACTTCAAACACTTTTTAAAGCGCAGGGACACGCCCACTAAAAAGCCGGTCAGTCTACTCCATATTTCATTGGCTGTTTTATTAAATATTTGAATAGGCCCGCCCCACACTCGGCGCACGCTTGAATATGGATGGCGCCTTTTGACCATAAAGGGTTAATTTTCCTCGCGCACCTTTTCAAATCCCAAACTCGAACCCCTGGTTGTCGCTATCGAATGCCCACCAAACACGAGAGTTGCGGGCATCGCTAGTTAACACTTGGTGACCCGGCACACATTGTAAAGCCCAAGCGCGAGCCCGCAACGGCGCCCGCTCACCCTCGTGCCCTGTCACCTCCCCCACCACCCCCCAAGCTGGGGCAATCCCGCCCGAACAGCCGCACGCCTCCACCACGTGACCGACTCACCGCGCTACAAAAACCCCGCCGACTGCCACACGCGGCTCTTGGGCGCCTCCGAGGAACGAGAGAAGGGCTGACAGGACGGGACGGGTGAGTAAGTCAAGCGAGTGGACCGGGGGGTGCTGCGAGGAGTGGCGATAACCGCGTGTCATATGGGGGGGGTCGCGAAGACGTGCTGGAGGACTTAGAGGCCACAGCATCCCCGCCTTGGGAACCGCCGTCTGTTATCAGCTTGCGAGCCTTTGTGAAGTTCACAGTGAAAGTGACTTGGGAGTCCCGGGGCGTTTGTTGGCATTTATATGGCTGGCTTTGTGTTTGGGATGAAGGGGGGGGGGGCTCTGCTTGTGTTTATTGAGGTATCGCCTTGTGTACAGAGTACAGTGAAACTGCATGACCCCGAAACGTGAAATGAGAGGAGTGTGTGAGTGTGTGTGTGTGTGTGTTTCACAGGGTCCCGTGTTGGACCGTGCAGGGGGCTGGTAAAGGCGGTTAATGACCGAGTGGAATGTCATCTGAAACCCGCTTATTCGGATTTCTTACTGACTGACCCCGTTATCCAAGGTGACTTGCAACATTTCAGATGCCGTTGGTTTTGTTTCTTTGGACAGTCGGGTGAAGTGACTTGTTTGTGGTCACACAGAGTGGGGGGGTTGAAGTGCTAAGCCTTAACCACTACAGTACACCACGCTGCCTCCATAGAATAATAACGACGATGAGGAGGAGGAGGAGGACTACTGTGGTGAATGACATGCCTTGAGTTTTCTGTGAATCTCGTGTGTCTCCTAGTTGGCCGAGATAGAGATGGCAGAGGTGTTCTTGTGTTAGCGTCACCTCGCCTAACCCCACTAATTACTTTGATTTGATTTCAGGCATTTAAAAGCAGCTTCCTGTCTTTGCGCCACCAACAATGCCACCTCCGCCAACCACTAATCTGGGTTATATTCCCCCTGATGGAGGATGGGGCTGGCCTGTTGTGTTTGGAGCCTTTATGTCCATCGGCTTCTCCTATGCCTTCCCCAAAGCCTTGACCATCTACTTCAAGGAGATTCAAGAGTTCTTCTCAGTGTCCTACAGTGAGATAGCCTGGGTGTCATCCATCATGTTGGCAACCATGTATGCTGGAGGTGAGTACACATATCCATTCTTTAACACCTGTGTGCTGCCCGCCGAATGCCAAACTGTTTCCTAGAGTGACTTTGCATTTTTGTCACCTAAGTTTTTACTGCTTCTGGATTCAGGCCATGTGATCATCAAGCCTGTTAGTTTCCAGTGCGAGGGCCAAGAAGAATAAAAAAAGAAACAAAAAACCTGACGTCATCTGTCAGTCCAACTGTTTTCTGAACCTTTTTCTGGTGGATTACTAAATTTTTCCACAGTTCGTCGTGTACCATCGTTATATAAGGCTACATGTGGCACACGCTAATGGAAATAGCCTGCTTTTTTTAAACAGCCAAGAGAGTTAGTTATCGATCATTAGACAAGATCCGTCCAACTTCCCATCCATTTTCTGAACCTGCTTATACGATGCTAGTGTCAATCTCAGTAAGCATTGGGCAGGGTGCCAGTCCATCGCAGGTGGGACACACACCTCACACAAAATTTAAAGCCACATTCTGCATGTTTCTTAGCAGAAGGGGACAACTGTGATCTGAATCTGTTGACAGAACAGTGAATGCTATCTCAGAGGCAGTTCCTGTACAACCGAAGGCTTTGTCAGCATATCCTTTGTTTTGAACCCTCCTTCACGAAAAGCATCCATGTGCGAGCAAACATAGAATGACATTTTGTGGCCATGTGTTTCCACTCCACAGGCGGAGTGGTGGCTCCAAGGTTAGAGATCTGTGCCAGTAATCGGAAGGCTGCCAGTCTCAACCCCATAAGACGCCAGAAGTGACTTTACTCTGTTGAGCCCCTGAGCAAGACCCTAACCTTCAATTGCTCTGTCCTGGGTGTGACGTTAATCCAGCTCTGCAAACAGGTCCACCAACTTGCAGGGAAAAAACCTGGGGCTTGGTGGCAGGATTGGCACTCCAGCCACTGTAAAAAAAACCTCCCACAGTTCAGTGTGGTGCTGAGGTGCCACCCATTGCACTTGGATCTCAATCGGGGTGGTTTGCTGTGTGGTGGGTGCGGCAGCACACTCTAATCAGCGCCTGCTCCCAACCGGTTTCCGCCGTGTTCCCAACATTGTTTTAAAAGGGCTTGGCCCCCTCGCCCACCATAACCCAACGTCTATGCGGGAGGAGTGAAAGCTTTAGAGTCGTCAAAAATTTTGATCTCCAGTTATCAATGGATCTCGATGTTTTAGGGTCCCCTGAATGCAAAAATATCGATATCTCGATGATGAATGTGTGTCAGTTTCTAGAGGATGGCCTTGAGCTAAAAACGGCTGGGCGGAAAAATACCAAACTCCAAACTCAAGCCTGTTATGAGATGAGGATGTGCCGGTTAGTTTTTGAGCCAAATCATGCGAGAGAAAGAGGCCCTCAAGAGGATCCCTCAAATCCCGTAATTCTGCAATTGATTATGAATTCTTCTCGTCAATTGCTATCATAATGAGCTATTTTATGATCAGAGAGATCAGCATCAGAGCGGTAAATAACGACTGAAATGTTCTAGAATAATTCGGGTAACTCAGGTGCAAACCCTACTGGCGCTCCCGTCCGAATTTTGTTTGACTTCAGGGCAAAGAACGTATCCCGTTTCGATGTACGCCTCCACACTGACCGTCACAAAACCTTCCAAAGACGTGTGATTGTTCAAAAACTCTGTAAACCTTCAAACAACACACACAGGGCCTCCGAGGCATCAAAGACGCAGACTACGGGACTCCTTCATCAAGGACGTAGTGCTGGCTCGCTCTGTTCTTCTTATGGGTGCCATTAATGAAGTCTTCCTTCAGCAGCATCCAGCCTCTGCACTGCTCTCTGGGTAACTGAAGGACGTTTGTGGGTGAGTGACTCTGTGACAGGGTGGTCTTCTGAAATGGAGCTTGTTCCAAGTGGACCCTGCACAACTGCCTTTTAATGCCAGTTGAAGGTCCTGAGTGATACAAGTGTAGTGGGTTTGCCTTTTTGTGTCCTCCCTTCCTTGGATTATAAACGTCGCCAGCCTGAGGGCCACATGAGTGGAAGGTTCTGTATGTTAGATTGTGGGGTGATGATAGTTGGACTGATTTGACTTGGGCTTCATCTAGAATGCAACAGATTGACACTGACTGACCTTTGGGTTGGAGAGATGCTTGGTTTTCAATTATCTATGGAAACATTGTGTGTTGGGGGGGGTGAGAGCTGTTTGTTTTGCTGAGATGAAAGTCGCCAGAATGTGCCAACCCTGCACTATCTCACCGATTACAAAACGCCATTTCAGGAAGCAGGATTCCTCCCTTGCTCAACCAGATCAACTTTTGAGTGGTGGGATAGAACCGCAGACCCTGCTGGGACCTACCTGGAGTGGCTTGGCTGGCAATTGATTTATTAATCCCATTACAGTTTTGCAGGAGGTTAAGTGTGTGGCTGGCGTGACCCAGAACGCTGTAGACTGGGGTGTCACTTGTGTGAATATTTAAGAGATCTGGCTGTTGCTTAGACGTGGAGCAGGCCGAGCGGCACGGGCTCTCACCGGTGGATGTGCGTCTGTTGTTCAGTCTCCCTTTCTTTTGTCACAGTTATAATGAGCTGCTTGCTAATCACGCTGTTTTTAAACCTGATTTATGAATATTCAGCGAGCCGTCACAGCTGAAATGTTTGTCTGTTACCACAATCCCCAAAAAAAGAGCTTAAGATCTGTGCAGAGTACAGAGATGATTATGAAGAATTGACAGGACGGTTGCTCTTCTCCCAGTCTGTGTCTGGACACCCGGGCTCTTCTCTAACTCCCCAGTCCTCTTTGCCTTTTCTTTAAAGTCTTTTTGAGACCCCCCCATAGTGTTGTTTTTTCTTTTTTGTGTCATTCACTTAGATTTTTGCAGCTCTTAATCTGTGCTGTTTCAATAATTCTCTGGTTTCCTTTTATTTATCCAGTTGTTGTTGTTTTTGTCACGTATACAAAGTACACTGAAATTCTTCCTTGTGTGTCTGACCAGCCTGCAAGACTGCTACCCTCTGGCACCATGATAATGTATTAAAATTAATATTTTCATTTTATTTGCGTACCTGATGGCGTGTGCGTAGTTCATGTCTGCTTGTAGGTAAAGAGACAGGAGCTTTATACGTGAAAGATCAGCTGGCCATTATTACCACTTTATGTTGCATTTCCTTGGGAGCAGACACTTAATGAATAAAACTTCTTATGACGCAGCTCACAAAGAAATACACCTTACACAGTGGATACTTTTTTATAGTTTTATACTTCAGCACATTGACAATCTGTTAGTTAGACCCGAACGTGGGAATTTCACTGTGCTTGATACACACAACGGTACTGCTACAACATGAAACCAAATCCAGAAAGTCAGCAGGTAGTAGTGTGGTGCCCGGCCAGGGCACTGCCACCTTAAGCCCCAAGGCTGCCGGACAAGGTCCCGTCGGTGACTCCCTGTGTGACCCCGAGCAAGTCACCTCACGAGCTTCTACTTGAGCTGTAACAAATATGTGTAATGTGTTATGTTACCTTGGAGAAAGGCATCCGCCAACGCTAATCTTATATATGAACATCTACGCGTGGAAGTGTTTGTGTCTGTCTGTCCGGCCCAGAAGTGCGAGGCTACAGCATGACGCTCAAAGAAAGCGATTCTGTCACCAAAGTGAAACTGGCGAAAAAAACAAAAACTCACTTAGCTGTTGAGATACGGGCAAGGCGAGCACATCAGCAAAATGAAACCTCCGAGGAGAGAGAACCTTGCTTAGCCTCTAATGCACAACTGATGCGACTGATTGATTGAAGTGCCAGAATCCACAGTTTCTAGGAGCCCGGGCTTTCTGCAGCACGGGCGTACACAGATAGTATGATGATAATGAGACCAAGTGGGCATAGATGGTGTGGTCACCAGAGAGTGGCAGCAGCAACAGGCAGGGGTAGCCGCAGGAGAGGGAGAGTCATTTCTGGAGGACTGGGTGAAGGTAAGTCGTTGCTATTAAATATGGTAATCAAGAGATGACTGGAAGACGTGCAAAGTGGAATGCCAACTTACAGTGGTGTGAAAAACTATTTGCCCCCTTCCTGATTTCTTATTCTTTTGCATGTTTGTCACACAAAATGTTTCTGATCATTAAACACATTTAACCATTAGTCAAATATAACACAAGTAAACACAAAATGCAGTTTGTAAATGATGGTTTTTATTATTTAGGGAGAAAAAAAAATCCAAACCTACATGGCCCTGTGTGAAAAAGTAATTGCCCCCTGAACCTAATAACTGGTTGGGCCACCCTTAGCAGCAATAACTGCAATCAAGCGTTTGCGATAACTTGCAATGAGTCTTTTACAGCGCTCTGGAGGAATTTTGGCCCACTCATCTTTGCAAAATTGTTGTAATTCAGCTTTATTTGAGGGTTTTCTAGCATGAACCGCCTTTTTAAGGTCATGCCATAGCATCTCAATTGGATTCAGGTCAGGACTTTGACTAGGCCACTCCAAAGTCTTCATTTTGTTTTTCTTCAGCCATTCAGAGGTGGATTTGCTGGTGTGTTTTGGGTCATTGTCCTGTTGCAGCACCCAAGATCGCTTCAGCTTGAGTTGACGAACAGATGGCCGGACATTCTCCTTCAGGATTTTTTGGTAGACAGTAGAATTCATGGTTCCATCTATCACAGCAAGCCTTCCAGGTCCTGAAGCAGCAAAACAACCCCAGACCATCACACTACCACCACCATATTTTACTGTTGGTATGATGTTCTTTTTCTGCAATGCTGTGTTCCTTTTACGCCAGATGTAACGGGACATTTGCCTTCCAAAAAGTTCAACTTTTGACTCATCAGTCCACAAGGTATTTTCCCAAAAGTCTTGGCAATCATTGAGATGTTTCTTAGCAAAATTGAGACGAGCCCTAATGTTCTTTTTGCTTAACAGTGGTTTGCGTCTTGGAAATCTGCCATGCAGGCCGTTTTTGCCCAGTCTCTTTCTTATGGTGGAGTCGTGAACACTGACGTTAATTGAGGCAAGTGAGGCCTGCAGTTCTTTAGACGTTGTCCTGGGGTCTTTTGTGACCTCTCGGATGAGTCGTCTCTGCGCTCTTGGGGTAATTTTGGTCGGCCGGCCACTCCTGGGAAGGTTCACCACTGTTCCATGTTTTTGCCATTTGTGGATAATGGCTCTCACTATGGTTCGCTGGAGTCCCAAAGCTTTAGAAATGGCTTTATAACCTTTACCAGACTGATAGATCTCAATTACTTCTGTTCTCATTTGTTCCTGAATTTCTTTGGATCTTGGCATGATGTCTAGCTTTTGAGGTGCTTTTGGTCTACTTCTCTGTGTCAGGCAGCTCCTATTTAAGTGATTTCTTGATTGAAACAGGTGTGGCAGTAATCAGGCCTGGGGGTGGCTACGGAAATTGAACTCAGGTGTGATACACCACAGTTAGGTTATTTTTTAACAAGGGGGCAATTACTTTTTCACACAGGGCCATGTAGGTTTGGATTTTTTTTTCCTCCCTAAATAATAAAAACCACCATTACAAACTGCATTTTGTGTTTACTTGTGTTATATTTGACTAATGGTTAAATGTGTTTGATGATCAGAAACATTTTGTGTGACAAACATGCAAAAGAATAAGAAATCAGGAAGGGGGCAAATAGTTTTTCACACCACTGTAGATACCCGTGTCAAAAGTTCATCCTCGATTTTCCGTGACCCACTTTCCTTCATGGTGATCATTTATGTAACACCCAGAGCTCTCTGCAGTGATGATGGCAACCTCTTGCTTGCTCCATCTTACAGGAGACACAAAGTTCCCATGAGGTGTGGTAAACAGCAGGACTTTGTGAAACCTGAGAATTCGGGATGATGTTACTACGTTGGAGGAATTCGGATGAATGAGCTGCGTTGGGCTGAATGGCCTGTTTTGGTCAGAAGTGTTCTAACGCCACTAAACTTTGCAATTTGCTTCCACTCAGCAACAGAAGGCTGCAGTCAATGGAATTTTTTTTTTTAAATCGAGACTTAAGGCTTTTTGTTTTTTTTTTTTGTTTTTTTTTTACTCAAACATTGATTTAGATTTTGTTTTGTTTTTTTTATTTGTGCACATTTGTTTTATGTATCCTTCACTTTGTTGAGATATGTCATTATTGTCACGCACGTACTTAGACACGGTTGTGTAAATGAATACTGAAGTCAAATCCTTTTTTGGAGACCGCATGACCATCTTTGTTTGTCTAATTTGTTGTGACCGGACGCTTGATGTTTGTTTGGTTCAATTGTCTCCATGTGACAGGTGCAGCCGACCTTCATTCCAGAATTAAAAACTGCTACGTCATTTATTGATTGTATTTATTATTATTTGGTGGCTTATTTCCCTCTCAGGTCCAGTGAGCAGCATCCTTGTGAACAAATATGGCAGCAGGCCTGTGGTCATCAGTGGCGGTGTGATGTGTGCCGTTGCCATGGTGGCTGCCTCCTTTGGTACCAGCATCATTCAGCTCTACATCTGCGTTGGAATCATTGGAGGTACAGTGCATTCTTCCCTTTATTTTAGATTGGTAAACATACAAGGTCTTTCTTCACCGATTATATTCTCAAGGACTGTCCCACTTTCTTAGGCCATTGACCTCAAAGTCCAGTAGACCAGTAGGGGGCTGGGTGGTCTCTTGGCCTCGGAATTCCTGCAGATTTAGTTTTGTTCCTCAGCCCTGTGGAGTTTTTTGTGGTTTCTGTCCTCCTGGCCATCGTACTTTACTTTATTTTTTGTTAATTAGCGTTGCCAAATCTTATTTTTATATTTTTCTGTCTTCATCTTGTAAAGCACTCTGAGTTCCATCATTTGTATGAAAACGTGCTGTAGATATAAATGTTGTTGTGGTGGTAGACCATCACACGTCAAGCGTCTCTGAGCTATTTTAATAATCTTATTTTTATTTCTAACCTCCTTACTGTCACACTGGAGCTTGGTATTTTTTTTTTGGCTGCCTGAATGAATATATTGATGTGGAAGTGGCTGCCCGTAAAACCGCAGACCTCAACCTTAAAACTCAACCTTCGATTGAGATCACGTGCCATTAAACATCGTCAGTAAAACTGAAATTGCAAAGAGAGTGTTTGTACTGCTTATCGGTGGCTTTGTGATCCTGAGAGCAGGTCAGAACATCAAAGTCCACAACGTAGTATTGAGCAAGAGGGATCCTTCTGAGAAAACGTTCTGCTGTCTGTGCGCACACATTGGCATGGGGGGGGGGCTGGCAGGTTGGTAGAATCAGTCGATATGAAGAGAGAATGAAAAAAAAAAAACCACAAACACATGTTAGTGGTGAAGCAATCCTGTTATAACACACCATATAAGAACACCATGTAAACGGAGCGGAACGCTCTCAACTTGTGTATAAACGTCTAGTGCCGGTCTGTCTGTCCGTCCAAAAGTGCGAGGTTACAGCATGAAGCTCAAAGAGCTGGCAAGGTGGCCCCAAGTTAACAAGTCGGTGACACGAGGTGAGCACATCGGCAAAACCAAACCTCTGAGGAACGAGAAACTCGCTTAGCCACTGATAGATGAGGAGGGTGAGGACCTCTGCAAAATGAACCCGCCGACTCTGCATTTCAGTTTTTTTCCTGACAATTTTAATAATCTCTAGGAGCCCAGGCTTGTTACAGCAGAGGCTTACACAGCTAGAACAACATAAACACCTGGTGGGGCGATTCAGGGGGTGATACGAGTTACACATTGTCTGTACGTTAAGTTTGGTCAAAACCAAAAAAACACACAAAGGAACATTAAACAAAACAGGCGGTGATGTCACTTCCTGAATAAGTTTTAAAAGCTCCATGTCATATAGATACGTACGTACGTACAGTGCATCCGGAAAGTATTCACAGCGCTTCATCACTTTTTCCACATTTTGTTATGTTACAGCCTTATTCCAAAATGGATTCAATTCATTTTTTTCCTCAGAATTCTACACACAACACCCCATAATGACAACGTGAAAAAAGTTTACTTGAGGTTTTTGCAAATTTATTAAAAATAAAAAAACTGAGAAATCCCATGTCCATAAGTATTCACAGCCTTTGCTCAATACTTTGTCGATGCACCTTTGGCAGCAATTCCAGCCTCAAGTCTTGTTGAATATGATGCCACAAGCTTGGCACACCTCTCCTTGGCCAGTTTCGCCCATTCCTCTTTGCAGCACCTCTAAAGCTCCATCAGGTTGGATGGGAAGCATCGGTGCACAGCCATTTTAAGATCTCTCCAGAGATGTTCAATCGGATTCAGGTCTGGGCTCTTGCTGGGCCACTCAAGGACATTCACAGAGTTGTCCTGAAGCCACTCCTTTGATATCTTGGCTGTGTGCTTAGGGTCGTTGTCCTGCTGAAAGATGAACCGTCACCCCAGTCTGAGGTCAAGAGCGCTCTGGAGCAGGTTTTCATCCAGGATGTCTCTGTACATTGCTGCAGTCATCTTTCCCTTTATCCTGACTAGTCTCCCAGTTCCCCAGCATGATGCTGCCACCACCATGCTTCACTGTGGGGATGGTATTGGCCTGGTGATGAGCGGTGCCTGGTTTCCTCCAAACGTGACGGCTGGCATTCACACCAAAGAGTTCAATCTTTGTCTCATCAGACCAGAGAATTTTCTTTCTCATGGTCTGAGAGTCCTTCAGGTGCCTTTTGGCAAACTCCAGGCGGGCTGCCATGTGCCTTTTACTAAGGAGTGGCTTCCGTCTGGCCACTCTACCATACAGGCCTGATTGGTGGATTGCTGCAGAGATGGTTGTCCTTCTGGAAGGTTGTCCTCTCTCCACAGAGGACCTCTGGAGCTCTGACAGAGTGACCATCGGGTTCTTGGTCACCTCCCTGACTAAGGCCCTTCTCCCCCGATCGCTCAGTTTAGATGGACGGCCAGCTCTAGGAAGAGTCCTGGTGGTTTCGAACTTCTTCCACTTACGGATGATGGAGGCCACTGTGCTCACTGGGACCTTCAAAGCAGCAGAATTTTTTCTGTAACCTTCCCCAGATTTGTGCCTCGAGACAATCCTGTCTCGGAGGTCTACAGACAATTTCTTTGACTTCATGCTTGGTTTGTGCTGACATGAACTGTCAAGTGTGGGACCTTCAATTAGACAGGTGTGTGCCTTTCCAAATCAGGTCCAGTCAACTGAATTTACCACAGGTGGACTCCAACGAAGCTGCAGAAACATCTCAAGGATGATCAGGGGAAACCGGAGCTTCATGGCAAAGGCTGTGAATACTTATGGACATGTGCTTTCTCAATTTTTTTATTTGTAATAAATTTGCAAAACCTCAAGTCAACTTTTTTCACGTTGTCATTATGGGGTGTTGTGTGTAGAATTCTGAGGAAAAAATGAATTTAATCCATTTTGGAATAAGGCTGTAACATAACAAAATGTGGAAAAAGTGATGAAGCGCTGTGAATACTTTCCGGATGCACTGTACATATGTACAGTGTGTCACATGTCACATAAAGTCACCAGCTTTAAGGCGATTCGATGAGTCACAATGTCGACAGTTGCTCCGTTAGCAGAAAGGAGGGTGACAGGCAAACCAGCAGCTCCCCCTAAAAGACGTATCTATGTAGCCTTACCAGGTAGACACACCGCTCAGATGGGCTTCCGTGTGTGTGGAGCTGCTCCTCGTCCGCTCTCAGGCCGGGGTCTGCTGTGCTCCTTTGTAAGGAGCGTTGTGTGCACTTGATGTGCTGTACTTGGCTCAATGGCACAGGCTTCCTTCGTATTTCTTTTTCAGTTGGTTTTGTTAGAGATTACGGCCTGGAGAGAATGAACTTGACATGAATATCTCCCAGGAATGAAAGCGTAAACCACACAAGGCTGTATATTCAGTCGTCACTGTCTGGCCCCCACAAAGCTGCTTCATCTCCGGCAGTACTGAAACAATTCCATTCATTACACGCTGAACAATTCTTCAGTCCGCCCTCCAATCGATTTGCATTTGTTCCAAAAGCGGAAGGTGGTGGATTACAATTTTGCAATGATAACAAGAGCCACATGATGGCCTCCTGCCCCCCCACATCTTCTCTTTTTCCTTTTCCACCAGGTTGACAGAGATGGTCGGCACATAACACCAGCACCCCCACCAATCCCCCTTTAGTCGGTCTGCTTATAATGAGCGGTGGTCGGAGAGAGTGAGTTGGACAGAATATGAAGAACGGCCTGAAAAGTGTGGAAGCAGATGTTAGCTGTGCTTTTGCAGGATTTTATTTTTCTCTTTCATACGCATTTCCCCGCTGGTTTCATCCAAGGGTCGGCGGTGTCACCTGAGACGTTATTAATCCTTGCTGTAGTCAACTCCAAGTGGATTAGGTCAGCCCTCCCTGCTGACATCCATCTCTGTACTGCCAATTCAGGAGATTTGCACTTGTGGGATTTTTAACAGCAACTGTGGCCTCAAAGAAACACTTTTATAATCGGGGTTATTGGGGAATTTGAACATCTTCTGTAAAATAAAAATATATGCACAGCCGCAAATCTGAAAGGCCAGAAGGATAGAGGATAAAAAAGGGTCTGTTTAATGAAGAGTCGTACACGAGGGCGGGTGTGTGAAGACGTGGGCCGTGTCATGGGCTCGGACCACTCCACAAGTCTGTGTTGGAATGAACACATTTTAAAAAGGGCACGCACAGAGTAGTAGTAGTATTATTATTATTATTATTATTATTATTCTTATTCCCTTTATGGCATGTGGACTGAGAATATGTCTTTTATTTTTAACTGTCCTGTTTTCTCACTTCATTATCTTTTAAAGTATTCAAAGGCCGCTGCCCATTGTGTTAAGTGTTGGCTGTGAAATCTCTCGATTTGCACTTTAATCGACTCTCTCTGTCTCTCTTTATATATTTATAAAATCCTCAGCCTAAAAGTGCCACCATTTTGTGCAACGTTTTTATGTCATGCTTTAAATCAGGCTTGTTTTTAAACCTACATATATATGTTTGGTATCATTCTTTTCAGAATTTATTAAACTTTAATGTGATGATGTTAGATTTTCAGATTCTTATTCCGTTCTTTAAATTATAAACTACAATATCAAGAAAGTCGTGGCTTTTATTTTTGATCGAGTAAACTTTCTTTCACAGGTACAAACAATTAAAAATAAAAAGATTTCTTCCTAACACCGATGTTTGTATTTGGGTGATTTAGTTCTCTGAACTGCGGTGGGCTGGCGCCCTGCCCAGGGTTTGTGTCCTGCCTTGCGCCCTGTGTTGGCTGCGATTGGCTCCAGCAGACCCCCGTGACAGCGGGTTGGATGGATGGCTAGTTCGCTGAAGGTCGACTTGCGATGGCCCACTGAACGCCACTTTAGTGAGTCATTTTTAAAAAAAAAGTTTATCTATAAGAATGTCGGTTTAAATGAAGGGCTCGTTTATTTCGGCTCTTATAAATCCTCATCGAGCACAGTGGACCTCAGTTTAACAGGAATACTCCAATCAGTAAGAGAGGAAATATTTTATTCTCATTTCATGATTTTTACTCCGTTAACTTTCCTTTTATATATTTTTAGGATTTTGTGATTTTTGACTCCCAATAAATCATTTTTCTTTTGTACATTTACATATTTTACTAATGTTCTGGCCCCAACTGGGGGTTGGGCACCAAAGGTGCTGGGGGGCTTGCCCCCCTAGTTGTAATGATGAAGGCCTACAGCAGTAAAGGAGAATTCCCTTTGCTTTGAGTGATGGAGCAAATGTGGAGCACAAGTTGTCTGCTGTGGACCACAACCGCGTCGTGTGACCAAACACTTAATCCGATTCAGGTTTAATGGGGCTGGCTCGACCCCCTCTGTTCAGGCAGACACCCTTGGGTGGGGCGCCAGTCCATTACAGATTATTAGCAAGGAGAGAATATTAAAGTGCAATAGGACTGAGGCAGACGGGCCTGTCGATTTGTTGTTGGTTTTTAAGATTCTCTAAAGCTGTATGAGTGTGTGTGTGTAATTCATCTGATTGGCTGGCTCAGCTGTGGAATGGCCAATAGGGGGAGGCGGCTTGATGGCCGAGGTCTCCAGGACTCTCTGAACGAACCCAAATCCTATTATGGGATACTCTGTACTTGTAATATTTCTATTGTATGGAGGATGACTTGTGTTCTATTCTGTGTGTTGTCAGGTGCCAGATGTTCATGGGGAACAATTGCAAGCCCCGGTCTCCATCACGAATGGGGTTCAATGGCTTACCCACGCCTGTCGGCGCCGGGTAGACACACGTTGATCCATTCAGTGTAGCGTGCGTGCAGTACCAGACATCCAAGGGCATCACAGACCTGTTAATGCTCAAACTCACGTGGCTAAAAGCCACTTGTCCCTCTAAGAAGTTGGACGCCGACCACTCAGGGGTCACGTAACTATTTAGCAGTAGGGAGTCTCATCCGTTATTGGAATTAACCAGACAAATCGCTCCACCAACTAAGAACAGCCATGCACCACCACCCAGAGAATCGAGAAAGAGCTATCAATCTGTCAATCCTCTCCGTGTCCGGGCTGGGTGAGGTTTCCCGTGTTGAGTCAAATTAAGCAAAATTTGTGTGTGGTGAGTTGTTGCGTCCGGGCACATGAGCAGGCACTGTGAATGCCTTGAGAGCGTGGGTGGACACATGCCAGGGAATAAGGAGTATTTATATATCTTCTTAGGTATAGAAAGTGACTGAGGTGGTGTTTGGTGAATTGTTGCAGTTTGTGAGTTGGCAGTTGTGATGGTTTTACACTCCAGTACATTGCGGTGAATGCTGGTAACAGTCAGGCGGGCGGGTGTGCAGGCGGTCTCGTCTCACTAGAGTTGGTGGGCAGGTCTCTGTGAGTTGGCGGGCATGGCTATGCCGTGTGTATCCCATGGTTGTCTTGCTTGTTCTGTTGGCTTAGTGAATTATATATATAGATAATTCATTTATTTATAACTTTAAGATACTTTGCGGTACAGTAACCTAGTCCGTGTTTATATAGGAATTTCAAAACTTTTTTGCTAGAAATCTCTAGAAACAAAAGACTTTCTTCAAATTTCTCATGGCAGAGCCCAAGAAATATTTTCATAGAAACATAAACATGTAAACAAATGGCAATAATGTGTAATAAAAAGACCATATAATCAGAGATTAAATCTCTCTCTCGTATACGAGCCATCCCCTACAACTTGGCCCGCATGTTAGTGAAATAGGACAGCGAGGAGGGTCCGGCCCGACCCCCCACTCCTGACGTCACGCTTCCCCTCCCCTCGGCCCACAGCCTCTCACTAGCTCCTACAAGCGAACTCTGATTCTTAGCACGATGAGAGAAGTCACACAATCAACCGGAATGTTCAAGCAAATTATAGAAATAAAGCAATCTAAATCCGTTAAGTCGTTCTCTTGTTCGCTAGCTAAGTGGAGTTAAGGTAACTCCCTGAGGCAGACGCGTGAGTGAGGAGGTCCCTGCAGCCCGATGAGTTTCTCTCGGATTAGCACGAATATATCGCTCCTGTAAACGAACTATGAGTCTTAGCACGATGAGAAAGTTGCAAAATCACCGGAATGTTCAAGTAAATTATACAAATAAAAAGATCTAAATCCGTGAAGTAGTTCTCTCGTGAAAAGCGGACAGATGTACAAACGGGTCTAAAAACTAGTGCTGGCCGGTATGACCAAAATTCTATATCACGGTATTTTTCACAATTATACCAGTTTTACGGTATTGGACGGTATTTTTTTCCCATGCATGAGTGGATGTTAACCACATTTTCCACTGCAATTACTGGCTAAGAATAACCTATTCCACTGTTATGAGAATTGTACATTGTACAAAAAACATTTTAATGTGCACACAAGTATTAATACAGGTTTGCATGGCCCCATAAAGTGACAGATTTCAAGTGGGGTGGCACTAATGTAGAGAAGGAATCACATTGCATGACAGTTACAGTCAATATATAGAGCCTTTTTATTGAACAAAGTTTGCAAACAACTTAAACTATAATTTTGACAACATATTTTCAACCATCCAAAGAGGCATTTAGACTTATTAAAATATCCAGAGGTGCTTGTCAAAAGTTGTATTGCACTGAACATGTCTTAGAAAAGGAATAAATAGTAAATATTTCTTGTAAACCAACTACACTTTCTGTTAATGTTAACAACCTCTGGCCACTGACACGATTGCTATATGGATCGTAATGGCGTTGGTTATCTCGATCCACCACTTGCTTTTTTTGTCATAGGCAGTACCTCTAGCTAACGTGTCTACAAGTGACGTCTGACTCGAGTGTCCTCTGGCTTTTTCAGTTTTACCTGAGGACGTGGAGGGTGCCAATCTTAGTTCCATACATTCATGGTACTCCAAAGCATGTTTGTGGCTAAGGTGGTGCAGCAAATTGGTCGTGATGCTGCCTCCAGAGACAACTTTAGCTCCACAGCATTTGCAGTAGATAGTTGTTTGGTTTTAAAAGGTTAGATGTGGACCAAAGTATCTACAGACAACAGACGTGACTCCTTTTTTCGGCAAAAGTTCTTCTGTGTCATCATGTTCAACTTTATCGTCTGCTACAGCTTCAGTTTCAGAATGTTCTCTGTCCATTTTCACCGTTCAATACCTCCACTAACACATGTACTCCGATGCATTCGTGTTTAGCACAGCAGCAGTGAAAAAGGTCCCCCCTTAAACAGTTTCCCACTGCGCCACGTTCTGAACGTCATTTAGGCTCTTTAAACCGGTGTTGCAGTATAAGACAAATCCATATCATAACAAAGATAAAAAACTATTTTTGGTATGAACCGGTATACCGCCCAGCACTACTAAAAACTATACGAAATTTCATGCTTGGACCACAAAATTATTAAAACCGTTTCTTAGCGAGCACCTATGGGCCAAGGGTAACCTACATTCCAAATTTCAAGTCTCAAGTCCTCCTGGTTTGGGAGATTTCAAGATGAATGAGTCAGTGGGATTTGGCTTTTATATATAGATATAGATATATGGATTTGCGCAAATAAATGACTCCTTAAGTGTGAAAAGCAGACAGACATACAGATGTTGGATTATAAAAGAAAATCCTGGGAGAAGACTTCTCTTGGAGATAATTTCAGGTTCTGCGCGACGAGACTTTTTGCCCTCCTCTCAAACGTTTACAACCAGGCCCACGGTCCACTCAGTTCTCATTCGTGTGAATGCTGTGGTCAGACGCAGTTCCTGTGCTCTCAGCTGCAAGCAGGGTCAGAACTAAAAGACAAAGAGTAGATGACAAAGTAGAACATCATAAAGAGGTTCAAAAACGTTTGCGCGGAACACATGCAGAGCAGGTTAGAGATTATGAAAGTACTAAAATTCGAAAGTCTCAAAAAAATGATAGTAAAGATCACAATAGCAATATATATATATATATAAAATATAACTTCTGTATGTCTGTCTGCTTTTCACGCTTGCAGGAGCGATTTATACGTGCAAATCCAAAGCCAAAGCGTGACGTCAGGAGTAGGGAGCCGGGCTGTGCCCTCCTCACTCACTCACTCATGCGCCAGCCTGTGTTTCAGTCGCTCTACCTCACGCCATGTGTTGGAGTGCACTTTGCCTCCCCTTAGCTAGCGATACCTGTTTGTTTATTGATTTCTAAAGTTTGTCCTGTTTCACCGGTATGTGGACGAAGCTAGTTATATATTAAGGAATAATGCCTCTTAAGCAGGTTATGTATAGGAGTGCAAAGCCCACCACCCCGAGCCCAGTGATGTGCTGAATGCGGAGTCTGCACCCTGCACATCCCATTGTAACAGTACAGCCTGAGAGTTGGACAAATCAACAATGGCGGCACTGCTGCTTCAGGCGCACGTCACTGTAATGTCACCAGTAATGGATTTCTTGGGGCAGTAAGTCAGTATTTATTTAGCCGCTCTCAATACCGATTAGTCGTCAGTGTGTATTTTATAAAGCTGCTTCAACCTTGATCGCCGTTTTCTAACATTGTGCCCCCGGGACCACCCGAAGGTGCTAAGCAGCCACTGGCCCTGGAGTGGAGTGCACTGAAATGACTTTAATCCTCTCAGGTCTTTATTTTTTTTGTGCGTCACTAGAATTGAATAATTTATTTGAATAAACGGCCTGCTGCATTGTCTCTTTATGGAATACGTAGGGTTTTGGTTTTGTTTGCTTACTGAGAGTTTCTGAATGCCGCAGGTTTGCGCTTCTCGGCCTTTCTGGGGTCACCACCCACTTTTTCCCCATATAAGTGTCTGAGCACAATCATCAGGCTGGGAGATAAAACAAGCGTGATCACTGGAGTGGCGACCCACTACCATCATAAACGATAGTAACCTGCGACCCACTGGTGGCGGCCTGTGACCCCAGTGGTTGAGAGACTCTGTCATAAAGTGACCAAGAACATGTTAAGAGAGGACAAGACCTGCTCCGGTGGCAGTGATGTCAGCTAATTTCTCTTTATGTGTGTGTATAAATCTATATAAAATCCGATTCACTACGCTGGGTCCCCGACCCGATAATAACTAGTAGTCACTCCCAGACTGATTGTAAAAAGTGTGGTAATCAATGCCTGAACTAAAATACAAACTCCGTGCACGATAAACAAACACGAGACGTACAAGAAACAGAAAGCTGCACACGCCGGGTCCCCCAACGCTGTGAGCAAATGGCTGAGTCGCCACGTGACAGAAGTGAGGGAGTCGGAGTCTTACGTGATCTCGGGCCCGTCAGCTTCTCCAGGGTGTCTCTTTGGGGCTCCACTGACAACTCGGTGGGCACTTAGCAGGGGTCTCCTATGCCAGGATGCTTTGTTTCTCTATAAACATCTAATAATAATAATATTATAATAATAACCAATATAACTGTCTAAATACAAGAGTTCTCTTTAAATGCGGCTGAGCCCTGGCGTCTCCCTCTTCACTCCACACTTCCTCCTCCTTTAAGCGTCTCCCTGCTGCCTTTGCGCCTCCTCATCTGTCGTCGTCATCCTTACCTCGGCTTCAGGAGTAGGCAAACGCAGTCACACAGGTAGGGGGGGGACGGGACACTAAGGACAACACATGTGTGGCATAAGGTGACCTGGCACTCCTGTGCTAGAAAGAGAGAAATGATGATTGGATTACACAACATGAAATTCTCAAACCTGCTAAATCCAATTCGGCACACAACACCATTTATTTTTGTGTAGCCCAAAATCACACAAGGAAGGTCGCAATGGGCTTTAACAGACCCTGCCTCTTGATGGCCCCCCAGCCTTAACTCTCTTAAGAAGACAAGGAAAGTCCTAGTAGGGAAAAAATGGAAGAAACAAAGGCAGTTCAAAGAGAGACCCCTTACAGGTGGGCTGAGTATACAGTGGGGGTCAAAAAAAAAAAAGGGGGGTCAATACAATACAATAAATACACAATAGACAGAAGAGAACCCAAGTCATCCTCCATACAACAGAGCAGAGCATCACAGGCTGCCAGAGCCTATCCCAGCAGCCTCAAGTGCAGCCTGGATGCAGTGCCAGTCCATCACAGAGCCCACCCTCGCACATCTTTGGACATGTTGGAGGAAAACTCGCACAGACGCAGGGAGACAGTGTCTGTGACAAGTGAAGTTTGATTTGGTTGGACTCCATGTGGATTAGAAGGACGTTGATTTGACACACGGTGACATCTGCCTGAAACTGCACAGCCTCCATTTAAAGGTGACTAGCTGAAATACCCAGCGTTGCCCTTGTATGGATGGATGTTATCATCCAGTTGACGCCAACTCTGTTTAATTTCAAAAGCAACAGGTGGGTGCGGTGGTGCCGCTCAGACATAAAGAATGCTGGCAGTCTCCTCCAGCTTGCCCTCTGTTGGTCGTTCCGAGTGTCAACTGGATGATAACAGGCATACAAGAGCGCAAGATCACCCAGCAGGAGGGGTTTGGGTTGATTTCACCACAGTGTATTTTTAGTCGACCAATGAGAAACGTGTGTGCCAAGGTTCATGAAAATCACTCTGGCCGTTCGGACGTGATGCTGGACCAGACACACACACACACACATATATACACACAGACGCACACACACACACATTTTTATATTTAGAGACTGAAGTCCAAGTTTGGTTCTGTTTTTTTTTTTTAACTACATTTGGTGTCCTTTCATTTTTGTTCGTTTTAATTGCACTCTTTGCGTCACTTTAAAGTCGTCCTTTTCTTGTAATTTGACACCAGTGCCCATGCACTATGTACATGTAGCATGAATAACTGATGCCCTACTTATGTGGCACACATGGTTATTAACCACAGGAGGAGTCTGACAGATGAGAGGAGACCATCAGGTCCATCAAGTTTGTTTCCTTGGGTGTGTATGTCACATTGGATAAAAATGTCCTAAATCGATAAATAATTACAGGTGACACTCAGGGCAATGTCGCAGAGGCGGAAAATGCCACATATGCCATGTAGGTTTACTTGCTGGCACTTTGTGTTGACTGCCTTAGTTTGCACAGCAGAATGGCAGAGGATTAACGCCAGCTGGCACAAAGCCCCCTCGTGCGCCCCCTCCCTCGTCTCTTTTCATTGATTTATGGGACAAAGGGGTGAGTGCACTAGGGCACAGAGCCCCTGAGCTGTTGAGCAACTCGAGGTTTTTCTGAGCGGCAGGCACTCTTTCACTGCCAGGGCCGCAAAAACTCGAAAGGCCAAGTCACCTCACTGTGCAGCTTCAGGCAGTGCACACCAGCAGGCAGAGGGGCACACTGCTCATGATCCTGAGGGAACTAGCTGAATTGGCACTGGCACATACTACAGCACCCTCACAGGGGCCACTCTGAAAGTACCCGCGCTGCTGAGTCTAATGCCCTCTCTGTTCATGTGATATCGAGGACCGTGGCTCGCTTGGTGTAAGTGCTGGTGCATCATGGGATTCAGAACCTGTACCAGTGTGGAGTTTGCCTGCTACAACCTAGTGCTGGGCGGTATACCGGTTCATACCGAAAACCGTTTTTTATTTTTGTTATGATATGGATTTCACTTCTACCGCAACACCAGTTTAAATTGCCTAAATGATGTTCGGAATGTGGCGCAGTGGAGAAACTGTTCAAGTGGGGACCTTTTTCACTGCTACACCACTAGACACAAATTTGTTGTGCGGGGGCTCTTTTTCACTGCTACACCGCTAAATAGGTAGTGGTAGTGTAGCTATTGTGTGGTGAAAATGGACAGAGAACATTCTGAAACTGAAGCTGTAGCTGACAATAAAGTTGAACATGATGACACAGAAGAACTTTTGCCGAAAAAAAGGAGTCACGTCCATTGCCTGGAGGTACTTTGGTTTTAAAAGGTTGGATGTGGACCATTGTGTTCAAATGTGTAAATACTGTTTCTATACTACTGGATAATACTGCAAGCCAAGTTGTACTTGTTTTATTTGTTTTCAATACAGTGTAATGTACCTGGGTACTGTGTAATAGTGTGACGACATGTTGACTTTATTCTCGACATTTCTACTTTATTCTCGCCTTTTATGTCAAGATTAAAGTCGACATGTTGACCTTATTCTCGTAATTTGTTATTAAAGTAGAACATCGTAAACTAAACTTCATCATAAAGAGTATTTAATTTACTAGATGTTCTCAAACCCCGTCATAAGTTATGTAGCACATTAAATGCTTTGTGTTACGTTCCCCGTCCCAGTTGTTAATCACTACGCTTCTTAAACTGACTTCCTCCGCACTAAGAGGAGACGGCGATCACCATACAGAATCCATTCACTTCATGATATTCCTGCTCTCTGAACATTTAGAATGCTAAGATAAATACTTGATATCATTTTCATGGTGAAATGCATTAAAGTATGTATTAATCATGTGGGGGCACGATGGCGTGGAGGTTGCACTGCCGTCTCGCAGCGAGGGTGTCCCGGGTGTACCCTGCCTTGCATTTGCATGTTTTTCTGGTGGGTTTACTCGGCGCTTCAGTTTCCTTTCAAAGTCATGTAGGATGTGGGGTTTTGTTCTGCTATATTGACCCTGCTAGTGTATGTATTGCTCGTATTCACCCTGCGATGTGCTGGTGACTCATTCAGAGATGGGTGCAACCCTGAATGGATGGCATAATTAAACATGTATAACGAAGATATTTTTAAAGTTTATAACTAGTTTTAATTTCACAAAGATGTTTGTCATGTGGTGATTGGTTAGGTGGAGAAAGAAAAAGGAAGGATAGGAACTGGGGTTTTGGTACGTCAGATAGACAGCAGGCGTGCAATAAAGAAAGCCCGCTTAGAAGAACATGCATTGAATTCTGTGTTCGTGTCTCCGACCAGCAGATCACAAACCCAACATTTACACAATATTTAAGTTAAACCTGTGCGATACCCATTCATACATCCAGTTTTTTGGAGCCTCGTCACACCTGCCATAAAGTTCTCTACACTGAACATACACCTGGGGACCCCTTACTGCGAGGGAGCAGCACTACCGCCTCACTACCGTGCTTGTGTAATACCTGCTTTAATGCATTTCATCATGAAAATGATATCAAGTATTTATCTTAGCATTCTAAATTTTCAGAGAGCAGGAATATCATGAAGTGAATGGATTCTGTGCGGTGATCGCTGTCTCCTCTTAGTGTGGAGGAAGTCAGTTTAGGAAGCGTAGTGATTAACCACTGGGTCGGGGAACGTAACACAAAGCATTTAATGTGCTGCATTAACTTATGACGGGGTTTGAGAAAATCAAGTAAATTAAACATTGATTTTAGGAAGAAGTTTAGTTTACAACATTCTACTTTAATTTTAAAGTAAACTATGAGACTAAAGTGGAAATGTCGACTTTATTCTCGATATATAGTTTGTTTTTTTCTTCCCTGTGGCCCTAATATGATTCTGTAGGGTTACACCACAAGTAGTACTATAAATGCAAGTTGTAGTTTTGTTATTTATGTATACAGCTTAGCTTGAAGCAAGGTCCATATTAATGCAGTTTGCCTAAATGATGGTTCAGTTGGTAAAGATGTCATCACCAAGTTGCACTTGTTTTATTTTATTTTAATTTGGTGAATACTGTGTAATGCACCTGGGTTGAAGTTATAGTGTAACTATCAATAATAATCCGATTATTTATTGTATTGTTATTATTTATTAGTTTAAATATTATGTAGTTTAATGATGGTAAAGTTGTTTAAAAAGTCACTTTAACGTGTCAGTGGACAGAGATTGTTAACATTAACAAAGTGTAGTTGGTTTACAAAACATATTTACTATTTATTCCTTTTCTAAGACGTATTCGGTGCAATACAACTTTTGACAAGCACCTCTGGATATTTTAATAAGTCTAAATGCCTCTTTGTATGGTTGAAAATGTGTTGTCAAAATTATAGTTTAAGTTGTTTACAAACTTTGTTCAATAAAAAGGCTCTATATTTTGACTAACTGTCATGCAATGTGATTCCTTCTCTACATTAGTGCCACCCCCTTGAAAACTATCATGCAAACCTGTATTAATACTTGTGTGCACATTAAAATGTTTTTTGTACAATTCTCATGACAGTGGAGTTGGTTATTCTTAGCCAGTAATTGCAGTGGAAAATGTGGTTAACATCCACTCATGCATGGGAAAAAAATACTGTTGAATACCGTGAAACTGGGATAATTTTGAAAAACACCGTGATATCGAATTTTGGTCATACCACCCAGCACTACTACAACCTCACAGGTGTTTGTTTAGATTGATTTGAGCGACGCCTAGTAAGCCACCCAGAGCCGGGATAGACTCCGCTCCCCTACTAAAACAGATGGATATTCCAGAAGCAGTGAGCCGATGCTGCACTACGGTGGTCGTCACACGTATGTCCGGCGTACAGTGCAGGGGGCGCGATGTTGGCTCATTGACACCACTCCCTTTAATGAACGCGGATGCCTTTCACTCTCTCTGTCTTTTGTTTGTTTGCAGGAATGGGCCTTGCCTTCAACCTGCAGCCATCCCTGACTATCATTGGCAAGTACTTCCTGAAGAAGAGGCCTATGGCCAATGGCCTGGCCATGGCTGGCAGCCCAGTGTTCCTGTGTACCTTGGCTCCTGTCAACCAGCTGCTTTTTGACACTTTTGGCTGGCGGGGAAGCTTCTTTATTTTGGGAGGCTTGCTACTGAACTGCTGTGTTGCTGGCGCTTTGTTTCGGCCCATTGGCGTAACCTCCAAGAGTGCTCAGAAACAGGACAAGAAGCCAATCGGCGAAGAGAAAGTGAACAATGGAGCCTCGAGTGAGCCGTCCAGTCCTCAGGCCGCAAACCCATTTTCTGGGAGAGAGCCGGCTAAGCCTGCGGGCTGCTGCCAGAAAGTCAATAAATTCATTGATATCTCCCTCTTCAAACACCGGGGCTTCCTCATCTACCTCATTGGAAACGTCTTGATGTTTTTTGGCTTTTTTGCTCCCATCGTATTCTTGGCTCCTTACGCCAAGCACCTGGGCATCGATGAGTACTCGGCAGCTTTCCTACTCTCTATCCTGGCCATTGTTGACATGATCGCCAGGCCCGGCACGGGAATGGTGGCCAACACGAGGTGGATCAGGCCCAAGATCCAGTATTTCTTCAGTTTCTCAGTTGCTTACAATGGCGTCTGTCACCTCCTGTGCCCTTTGGCCTCTGGGTATTTGGGGCTTGTGATGTATGCCGTCTTCTTTGGCTTGGCATTCGGCATGGTCTGTGCCTTGCTCTTCGAGACCCTGATGGACCTGGTTGGAGCGCAGCGCTTCTCAAGTGCTGTTGGACTGGTCACAATCATCGAGTGCTGCCCGGTTCTGCTTGGACCACCCATTGGAGGCAAGTAGCACAGCCACACTGCTGTGGTTGACTTTAGTGAGATCTCCGTGCCCACTTTGTAATGTAAGGCCGATGTTATGAAGGGTCTCTCAGTGTTATGGGAAGAACTTGGTCATAAAGTCCATGTCCTGGGGCGTTTGTGTAGAACCACTGGGGCGTTTGTGTAGAACCATTTAGGCCTCAGAGTTGGAGATTAAAGTGCGGCCTGCAGAAATTGGATTATCACCTAGCGAGAGCGCGCCAGTAATTGGTCACGCTCATTTGCTGTGAGCCCCTGAACAATCGCCCGCGTCCTCTCAAATGATGGAGCGCTTTCAGCTGCTAAAAACTCCTAAGTGCAGCGCGTGGCTCTCCTGTGCTGGAGCTCCTCGGCGGAGACCCGGCCACTCGTGTGCCAAGGCGTGGGCTCTCACGTTGACCGATTGCTGCTGCCTACCGTATTAAGACGAAAAAATTACAGAGCTGCAAGGCAAAATTTATCACCCTGACACACAACATTTAATTCTAGTTCCTCAGCTTTAATATATTTCTGGAGGGATACAACAATAAATAAGGAGGTGTGTCCGCAGGCTCCTGGCTGATGACCTCTGCGCACGAGTGTCGCTCTGAATGTGCTCAAAATTACATTACAGCTCCTTGGAAATGGACGCACATAACAAGGGGTAGCAGAGAAGAATTACAACAATCGATAAAGCGGGCCTCGTCGTTCTGGGGAAATAATGACATTTTGTTTCCTGTCCTAACTCTTCATAGTAACTCACTTAAAGCGCCCGGGCTGGCGATCACCCAAAAATGGCCCAGTGGCTAACGCTGCCGCCTTGGGTTCCCTGTCAGGGTGGCGTTTCTGGTTCGCATTCTCCGTGTGCTCACTGCTGATTGCTTTCACATCCCAAAACAAGTCGGTTCAATTAGCTGCCTGCCGTACAGTTCTTGGTGGTGTTGGCGTGGAATCGGAATTAGTTAGGTGAAGCTTTGTGCCCAGAGATGACAGAATAGGCTGTAACCCCCCAGTTGTGAAGGTTTGAGAAACTGGAAAAATTGACAGCAGTGCACTGCAGTCGGAGTGATTCTGCATCGGTGAGCTTTGAGCGTTTAGGCCTAACGACACAAATAGCCAAGCAGACGATTGAGAGCCGATTGTTGGACAATCGTGTGGTCATAATAGGGAGGGACCAGGAGAAACGGTATCTGGGGAAGGTCCGTCACTACCGGCATGGAGAGTCTGAGAACATCACGGAGACATCAACTCTCTGAACACAGCGAACATTCTGCCCCGTCGGTACGTTTACGTGAAATAATCCACAAGTACTCGCTGTCTCGAGGTTTAGAGTTCACTCCCAAGGGCGTAGGGATTGCCATTGGTAGCCATGGAGGACGCAGCTCGAGCCAAAGTGACAACTTCTGTGATGGAAGCTCAGCCGAAAAGGAGGAAACGTTTTATTAGGTGCAAAGAAAAAGCAAGCGGCACATTAGCACTCCACGTCATCAGTAAGGACCTGGCTCAGGGTGACGCCGCCAACTCGCTTTCGAAATCCAGTCGTCATCCCTCAAGCAGCCGATGGTGGAATCAAAGCCACCATCTCTGTTACTGCGCTAATGGAAATGTCCACCAGCCCACATCTGACATGGACGCCATGCCTATTGCTGCGTTCACGCGCTCTCGTCCAGACGGAAACAAAGCTACCGAAGTGTCTGAGCTGTGAGTAACGCTGACCTTTCACCTCAGTCAATGGTTTAAAATCAAACAAATAAGCTGGCTGCTCAGCCCCAAAGGCCATTTGTTAGTCTAAATGCATTTGGAGTGAAGCGATGTGTATTCAGTACTTTTATTTTGTTCTTTATTTCCACATTTGGCTTTAATTGCAGACTTAAGTAACAAAGAGACAGCAATCTTACCTTTTTCAGAGCAGTCACGTGAAACGTCACAACTGGGAGGTCCGCACAGCCCGAGGGTCCGTGAGTGACACAGCATGTGACACAGCCCGTCTCTGCAGTGGACCCTCGCTTTTCAGCACCAGGTATAATCGCTGCTCTCACTGAGTGGTCTCGGACGAGTCCCCAGTTGTCACTACAACAACATCATTTATTTCTAGCACACATTTTCATTCAAATGATGGAGTGTAAACATAAAAATTAGGCAACACTAATTAACAAAGAATAAAGTAAGGTCCGAAGGCCAGGGAGGACAGAAAAAACAAAACTCCAGAGGGCAAAATCTGCAGGGGGTCCCAAGGCCACAAGACCACCCAGCCCCCCTAACATCAGTGATCTCAGTCAGGCCTCCTGGTTTTCAGGCTTCATGTGGAAGAATTAGACGATGAGGTCGTGTGGACCTCTGGCCTTCAGTCCATCATGGTGCCCTGAACAGAAAACTGGAAAAAGAACAGCAGAGAAAGTCAGGGTTAGTGTGGAGTGTGGAGCCATGATGACAAAGATCATTCAGTGCATACATCCAGAATATCAGGGTTACACTAAAATGAAGCTCTGAGAGGGCCATGTTACAGTAACAGGTCGTTAGAAGTTTTAGCCTGGCGAATTTCTATCGGTCAGCTATTCCAGATTTGAGGTGCATAACAGCAGAAGGCCACTACTTGTAAGTTCAGCTCTTCTAAGCAGACCCTCGTTTGAAGATCTAAGGTTACGATTTGGAGTGTAAGGTGACAGACATTCTGAGATATAAGATGGAGCAGATGATTGAAGGCTTTGTAAACCATCAGCAGGACTTTAAAGTCAATTCTAAATGGCACAGGTAGCCAGTGTAACGACGCTAAGACTGGCGTGATGAGCTCAGAGTTTCTTTTCCTAGTTCAGATTCTGGCAGCTCCATTCTGCACTTGTCGTAACCGACTGATGTCTTTTTTTTTTTGGGTGGTCCTGAGAGGAGTGCGTTACAGTAATCTAGCCGACTGAAAACAAAAGCGCCAACTCATTTCTTAGCATCTTGCAAAGTTATAAGGGGTCTAACTTTTGTTATATTTCTTATGAGAAAAAATGCTGTCCTAGTGATCTGCGATTTACAATTCAGGTCCAAGTCAATAAAGACCCCTAAATTCTTTACCTCCGTCTTAACTTTCTAGCCCAACAGGTCAGGTTTATTTCTAATACCCTCACTATATTCATTTTTGCCAATCACTAAGATTTCTGATGTCTCCTTATTTAGTTTGAGAAAACGACTCCTCGTCCACTCAGAAACACAAGACAGACATTGGGGTCAGTGGACTAAGAGAGTCAGGGTCCTTAGTTGTGTGTCGTCAGCATAGCTGTGGTAGCTCACATTATGCCTTGAGATAATCTGACCTGATTGAGACCCTTGTGGACCACCATATAGAATAGCGGGGGTCTTTGAAGTATAATTACCATAAATAACAGAACTTTCTCCCTGTCAAGTGAGACTCGGACCACTTAAAGACCCTGCCAGAGAGGCCCACCCACTGACCAAGGTGATTTCTAAGAATATTGTGATCAATGGTATCAAATGTGGCACTCAGATCTGAGAGGATGTGAACAGATAAACGGCAAACCCCATACCCTCCGTCTCTCTCATGCCATCCTAGTAAGGCATTAGAGGTGAGACGTGAATACGAGTAGCTGGAATCACAGCTGCCAGTTTTGCTTAACTAAGTTTTGGTTATCTTAGCCCAGATGTCCCACCAACACGTAGACATCTACCCTCCTACATTCTGACGGGCAGTAGACATTACACTGCGTGTAAAGATGGTGGTGTGACGAGCAGGTCAACAAAGACAACATTGGCCTCGTTAGGATGTTACTGATGCTGTGATTTAGAGCACAACGTTTAACACGGGCTCTCCTGGGTAGAGGAACTGGGCGGCCTGCCCTTTGTCCGAGGACGGCTTCACTTGAAGTGGTCAGTTGGTGGGTGCACACTTGATAGGCCACGGGATGTAATGATGAGAAGGGACACGGCGTATCTGTGGTGAGGAGACCTTGACTACACAAATGGCCTGCCGTTGAGGTGCCCGGGTTCAGAGATATGAGACGACTCTCAGCCTGTTGACGGGTGCCAGGGCAGTGTTGGGAATCTGCGGACCTGGGCGCTGGTTTTGTCCAGCATGTCTTGGGCACTGTTGCCAAAACGCTTCCAGCTGCAGAGTTTAATGTTGAATTTGTTTGTGGTTGAAACCTGGAGAGGTTCAATAAACCAAAGGGCATCGTGTTTAATTTGCAAGATTCTGTGATCTGATGAGGTGCCCCTTTGAGCCTTGGGGGAGGTCAGTGGTCAGTAAGGCTTTGTTATTTGGTGCCCGTGCCTCGTGGGTCACAAAAGACACGTAAATGTGGCGGTGCGAGGCCCAAACGTGGCAGTAATTGAACCTGACAGCGTGGAGGGCGACTGCGTGTTGGCCACTTTCTTCCATTATTTGTTTGTCGTTTAATGAGGTCTAAATTGATCAGCTGCCTCCTGTTCCCTTGACCTGCTTCAAGGTTCACATTTAATGAAGTAAATAGTTTCCTACACACTTGGTCATCGCACCTAATCCTCTAAGGGCTGGTATCATTACATTTACCCTGGCGGCTGATCTCATTACGAGCTTCATTGTGGTCCAGCTGGAAAAAGCCTGAGGTCATCCTTAATTGGAGGAAAGAAAGACTCTTTTGTAATTAGCCATTTCAGGGGGTTTAATGAGCCAGGCTGGAGAATGAAATTCACGCAGGTGTGGGCGCCTACCGAGTTAGCCTTATGAGCGCCAATGAAAGCAACGAGAATACAACGAGATCGCCGAGTAGAGGAGCAAAATCCCAGGCTTCCTATTTGTTTAGAACAAACGCTTCACCTTTTATTGCTGTAAAGTTGTGTAATGACATTGTTTTGGCATTTGGGGCCGTCGGCCAGTTGGTGTGTTGGCACTGGAAGAAGCTGACCTGATCAGTAGTGATGGCCAGTGATGCGTAATTCAGCCGACCACTGCAACATGTCCTTGTTGGTGAAGTTTTATTTTTGTGTTGTTTTTGACAGGCCTTCAAAGAGGTGACAACCTTTCACGTCACGGAGAATTGCTTATAAATGTCAGCAGAGCACCAATGGCTTTTTGTCCGAGTTTACAGATTTGACCGTTTTGGTTCACTGATTTAGGGTCTGCCATTTTGGTTTACAATTCATAGATTTCTCTCTTATCTCAACTCAAAACTGTGTCGTAGTGTTTTGGCTGCGATTGAAAAATAGTAAATGACTAACTGGAATGCGTGTCTGCCATCTCGTGGGAATTCAGTTTTGTTTTTTAGTTCCACAGACACACACGGCTTCTGGGGCCTCCTATGTAACGCCTTGCTTAGATTTCATACTAGAATTTTGCTTATGCTTGAAATGCAAAACTGGCACAGACACACACATACAAAATTAGATTTAGAAGACCAACCCTTAGCCACGTGCCATGCCACATCTATATCTCTCGATTATAAAGAAAATCCTGAGACTATTTCAAGTCCCGCCCTCCTCTCAAACCACGCCCTCTCACAGTCCTCTCACCTCTCATTGGTGTGAATGCTTTTGTCATTCACAGTTCCTGTGCTCTCAGCTCTTATAAATTTGAACATTTTCCTCACTTTAATTTCCCAATAAAAGAAGACGTATTATGTCCAAATCTTATTGAAGAATTTCATCCTGAAGGGTTATCAACAGAAGAAATAAGTACACGGGCAATCCTAGCACTGAGCAACGATGAAGTCAAACGAATTAACGTGAAAACTGTTAATCGCTTACACAGCAAATTGGTTAAATGTAAATCAGTAGACTTTGCTGTAACAGTTGGTGGTGATGGTATGGAAGATGAAAACACCAACTTACAATATCACAAAGAATATCTACAACCGTTAACACTGTCCGGTCTTCCACCGGCTGAATTACTGTTGAAAGAAGGACGTGTCGTAATGTTATTGTGTAATTGATGTCTGAGTGATGGGTTATGCAATGGGACAAGATTAGTTGTATTCAAAATTGGTCAAACAATTCTGACATGTAAAATTTTAACAGGCGACAAGAAAGGTAATGTAGTCCATCTTCACTAATGACATTAGACACCAAAGGAGATCTTGATATGCCATTCGTATTAAAACGTTTACATCTTCCTGTTAGAATAACTTTTGTTGTGACAATTAACAAATCATAGGGACAAACAATTGAAAAAGTCGGTTTATTTATTTACACTTACGGGCAGTTATACGTTGCATTGTCACGATGAAAGTCCAAACACAGAATCAAAATTCAATGTGAGATTGACGAAAACTTAATTCCAAATTTTGTTTTAACTGAATTTTTACAGTAAAAGTGTTAAGTTTAAAAAGTATTTGTATGTTAATTTCAAAGCCAAACAGAATAAAAACGTATAACACAATAAATACCTGTAACGCAACATGAAACATAATTTACTTTCAATTTATTATAATTTACTATTTTTCACTATGGTTAAGTTACTCACTGTAATGTAAAATAGTTAGTTCAAGTATCCATATGTAACAATTCCCATGAAAATAACAATCAGTTTAACGCAGAAATGCAGAGGTGAGTGCGTAGTGCCCATCTGGGAGTTGGTGAGCGAAGTGAGAAAATAGGGAGCCCCCTAGTATACTGTATATATCTATCTATATCTATATCTATATATAAGCCAACGTCTGTCTATCCGCTTGTCACGACTTCACGGATTGAGAGCGGGTCTTTTTTCCTATAATTTGTTTGAACATTCCGGTTGATTTTGTGACTTCTCTCGCCGTGCTGTGTATCACAGTTCACTTGTACCGATTTATTTGTGCGAATCAGAGAGACACATAGCGGGCTTTTAGGCACTGCAGTTGCCATCACCTCCCGCCAGTAACCACGTCTGTCTTAAAAACGCCTTATTGAATCATGATTGAGCCCAGAAGTTGATGGACAGACAGACAGCCTGCCAGGGCGAGTTGCAGAGAGGGGTCTTGAAAAAGACAGAAGGGCCGACACTGCAAACATGGACTCTGCGCCACATAAACTTCATGTCATTGTCAATCAAAGCCTTTGAACCTTCTGAACTGCACGTCATTCTACTTCAGTGGACCAGAGAAACAAACGTCTGACTCAAAGATCTAAAAACACTGAAGCAGCAGACTTTATGTAAACCAACACTGGGGTCCTTCTCCAAACATCTGTCCACGACTCCAGACGGACATGTGATGCTCCGCCGTGTCCAGACCCTCAGTTCTGTTATTTAATCCGACCGTACCGTGAGAAGCAGATGTCGGGGGCTCATGCTGACCTCATAGACCACGGGCACTGCCAGTCATGTCATACGACACAATAGGCGGACTCCACCCTAAGGCAGTTAGTGTTAAGTGTATACGTTTGGCGACGTGGCACTTTCGCTCTGCCACATAAACCTCTGAACCAGCTGATCAAATGGACAGTCTGAGTATTGAAAGAGAGTCCTGGCTTGGTGTTCGCTGGTGAAAGGTGCTATAAAAGGTTAACGCTGTTTGTCTGTCCTGCTGCCAGGATGATGCTGTTTGTCTGGACTTGGCACGTGACACTCGCTGGCGACTCTACATTGATGCCGAGCGAGTGGGGTGGACTGTCCAGGGTTGCTTCCTGCCTTTGGCCTGAGCCCAGGACCCTGGCATTAAATTGAGTCTGCCCTCAGGTGGACGGGCCCACCCACCCACCTTCCATCTCACCTCCTTTCCTCCTGTTTTCCAGGTGCCCTCGTGGATGCATTTGGCGACTACAAGTACATGTACTACGTCTGCGGTGCCGTCATGCTGCTGGCGGGCATCTTCCTCTTCATAATGAACTACTACAACTACCGCCTGCTGGAGAAGGAGGAGAAGGAGAGAGAGAAGAAGGAGGAGGACGAGGAGGAAAAGGTGGAGCTGGAAATCCCAGGATCAGAGGTCTGCTGTGAGTCTGAGGAGACAAACGAGAAGCCCACCACAGCAGAGCAGGAGGCCTGAGCCATGGGGGGGGGTCAGCCTTGTGCAGACGGCCTGTCAAAACGACCATCAGCCGTCAATTAGCAGTTTGTGCCCCTGGGTATCTGGTGACGGGCCGCACATTGTGCCCCCCCCTTTATTATTTTTTTTGATTTTGAGTGATTTTATTTATTTTTACGGACAGTTAAAGCCAAACAAGTCTCGTCAGGACACCCAAAGTGTGGGCAGGTCCTGGTCTTGGGCCCACTGGCTTGTTTTACCCCCTTGAGAGGTGGGGGGGTCCATCTTGAGGGATTTGTTTTTCTGGTTTTTTATTTGTCTCTCAACCACTGGGGGTCACGAGCGGCTGTAGTTTATAATGGCGGTGGGTCGCTGCTCTGATGATCACTAAGGGGGGGTCACAATGACACCTGAAACAACTGCTTGGTGACACAAAAAAAAAAAGGTTGAGAAACACTGTGTACCGCTCTCAGCTCCGGCACGATTGTAATAATTAAGTAATCCGACACTACTTTCTACTACACCACTTCAAGTTATAGAGACGCAGGAGATCAAGTTGGACAATACACATCATCACCGGGACAACAACAGGAAGCCTTATCTGTGTAATATCGCGCTGCAGCGCCGCACAAATCACAACACCAACCCTAGAAAACAGACAGTACTAATAAGGATCTTAGCAGATGGAAAACACAAAAAAACAACAATGGATTTATAGTTTTTAAAGTCTTATCTGTACAGTAGCGTTGAGCTCCGTCTAGCGTGGGGAAATGAGGCGCCGACCAAATATCTTATTCCGGGAAATGTACTGATTAACAGTTCCTAGTGCTGGCCCGTCAAGTCCGCTCCCGTATGCCTTCCACTCGAAAGAAAAAATTATTTGGCTTGCAATGAACCCGGGTTCACCTGACGACATCCAAGAGTGTTAATCCTTTCCGTTGTGCCTTTTCCTGTTATGGCCTCCTCTTCCTCTCTCCTCTCTCTTCTTCCTTTTTCCCGCCACCTCTTTACATACAGATAGCTCCTCCCCGTACAGTCTGTTGGCCCTGCACATAAAGGCGTACAAACTTACAGGTACATACACACATTCCGGTCGGCCGTTACAACTGGCTGGTAGAGCCTCGGGCAGCATCTCGGTGGGCAACTCTTTGTGTGACGCCTCCCCCCCATCGTTGTGTTTCTTTTTTTTAGTTCATTGATCAAGAAGTGAAGTGGCAGAGGTGGTCAGGCCTCTCGAGTGCAGCATCGCACTTTGAAATCCGTTACTTGGTCGTCGTCAGTGTGGAGTTTGCATGTCCTCAGCCTCTGTGTGTGTGTGTGTCTCAATATACGTGGGCCCTGGCTCTGTCTCTGTGTGTGTGTTGGGGTCGCGTCCTACTTTGCCCTTAGTGCTGCCAGGCCAGGCCGTGTCGCCCTACAGAAGGGTAATCACTGAGGGGTGGCCAACCGTGACAAGTGACGCTGACAGAGGACACACAGACACGCCACGGCCCACCCAGCTCAGCCTTCCAGGGGGGCCGCAGCCTGTTAATTGAAATCCTAATCGACGTCGGCCAGTTCTTGCAGGTGTCGAGTGTGACATTCCTGATGTCACTCCTGTATGTGACACTTTTAATAAAAGACTTGGTGTTCAGGTGCGGGCTCTGCGTTGTCTTTTTGTGCTGATGACGTCATTGGGCACAGTGTGGGTAGCGCATGCCCGTACCACGCCAGGGGCACCACAATGCCAGGCAGGGGCCATCTCATTGACCTGGGCAGCAGACAGAGAGGCCTCCACAAGTGGCAAACGAAGGGAGTGAGAGAAAGAGACCCAGGAAAAGAAAAGTAACGGAAAAGGCCGCTGTTACCGTCGGCGACCTCCAATCATTTTAAATGAACATTTTTGGCCCCCCAGGTTTAAGTTCATTTTAAAGTATTCGGTGTACTTCATTGGTTCTTTCGGTTTTTTGGCGGCCATTTTGGACCGACGTCATCACGAGAGGGTTTCTTAGGGTGTGTCCTCAGAGGTCACAGTCCTGAGGTAATCACTACCGCGGGTTCAAAGCCTGCCTGGCAGTTCGTCCCCTCATCTGAGTTGCGCCCCTTTTGCCGAATTCTTATTTTGCTTCGTCTTGTTGTTGCTTTTGACAACAAATTCGCGGCAAATTTTGTCTCCTGCTGCTTTTGCTCATCCGTCACGTGCTCTGTGGGCTTCTGGGTTTTGACGTCACTTTCGTTCTTCTCCCGCTTGGCTGTCGGACCCCCGTCAGTGGGCCGTGCAGGAGGGGAATTAGTGTGAGGCACAGCGTAATGGCGGCTACGTGAAGGTCAGACACAGACAGGGAGAGAATCTCCCAGCATGCACCACCAACACCAGCCTCCCAATCCCAGTCGGCGGTTGTAACGGAGCTCTGTGTGCACATTCGGTCCTGAGGGACCCCCATGGCAGCAGGGTGTCATTCTTCATTTTACTTGTAAGGGGGTCATAATGTGAGATGTTCTGGGCCACATCAGAGCCCACCGAGGGCCAGCAGTGGCGGGATGGACACGGTCGTCCCAGTTGGCCACCTCCGCAGGACCCGTGGGCGGAGGAGTGAAGGGTCAGGAATCGGACGAGCCGAAGTCCTGCTCGATAACCAGCAAGGAGCCAACGCAAAGGTCAGGAATAACAAGAACATCAAAGCCCAAGTCCTGGGAGACCCCAAACGCCAGAGGGAGGCTCCACGGGACCCCAGAGAGCTTCTCTGTTTCAGGTTATCCACGTGTTTGGGTACAACAAGGCCACACTTTAGATCCTGTGACATTGGTGACATCAAGAGGGTCCATGAGCACACCTGTGAGGAACACGGGACTGATATGAACGTTTTATTGATATATAGCGCCTTTCAGTGAGCAAACGACTTCACAGAAATTCAAAAATGAGCAACGGGGAATATTGAACATTGGAAAGAAATGTCCGCACAAAACACTAAATTCAGAATCGAGTAGAAGAAGAACAATAAACCAAAAATAAAAATACTGCAAAGGCCTGGTCAGACGGAGTAGGGGGGCACCGGTGCCCCTGAAGTTGATTTTTAAAGTCGCCAAAGGGACTTCTCAAAACAAGAGGATAAGCAAATAAAATAAACTGCCAGGAAGGAATTAAATAACTGGGAATGTCCTGCGGTGACCCAAACGCGAAATAAAACTCAAGGAGAATTTACACCAAATAAACGAGCGAGCGTGCGACCCCTCACCATTCAGGCAGAAGATTTGCCAACACAGCACGGGGCACTGAGGCTCACCCACGCTGGTGCCAACTTCACACCTGGGCAACCGGCTGCCATCGTCAACAGAAAAGGTCAAAAACTGGAGAAGTGCATCTGCTAGCAGCATTAGGGGGTACCAACCCAGGATGGCACACCACCAGCCCGTCGCAGGGCACACACACACTTGTGCCCATACCAGGAATGTGGGAGAAAACCGGAATGACACCGAGGGAAGATAAACAAGTGACAAACTAGAAATTCACTTTCACAAGTCGCCTTTTACACAAAGAGAAAAAGTCCGAATGAATAAATACACAAAAAGGAGGGAGAGAAAGAGAGAGAGAAGGAGAGAGGGAGAGAGAGAAGGAGAGAGAGAGAGGCTGTTAATAAAATAAATGAGCGCACAAATAAATAAATAACGGGGCTCAAAAATGCACTCAGTCACACTTTAGCTGAATCCAATCAGGCAGAGTCGGCCATGTCACTCGCAGCCACCGCATTCACAGCCACCCACACACAACAGTGACGGAAATGACAGGCGCTGGGCACGACACGGCAGGACATCGAGCGGGCGCATTTGTGCCCTGAGACCCCCGACGGGAAATGACCGGACGAACGGAGGAGTGGAGTGACGGTGAGAACCGACGGGTGGCACGGCGCTGGAGCGGAGCGCACTTCAGAGGACGGGCCCGGACAGACTATATAGTGCCATGCATACTGCGCGATGGGCATCGTGTGCTGCCCATTTGTACCGAGAGATTATATATATATAGTGCCTTTAATACTGCATGTGCTGTAAATAAACTGCTTTTATAGTGAAATGCGAACGAAAAAAGGGGCATATGGCGCCTTTCATGTCGAGTACGACACGAGGTGCGTTGCAAACGGAGTACCTTTACAGTCAAAGACTATATAGCGCCTTTTCATATGGAGTAATGCGCAGCGTGTTGCAAATAAAAGGAGGAGGAAGAAAGTTTTGGGCGTTTTGCCTTCTCCTCCCTCGTGCACCTGTCCGATGACACGCTGTCACAGTGTCCCTGTCCGCGCTGACACCAACGACCCTGTAAGTATGGAATTGTAGTGTGGGAGGAGAGGGAACCAGAAAACACATCAAGTACCTTTAGTGACCGCCGTAATGACCTCCTGAGTACCCACAACATCGGGGTGTGTCGTCCAGCTCACCGACCTGCCGAGAGAGGAAAAATAAATAAATAAAGGGATTGCTTGCCTTTTGAGAAATGAAATTAGCAAGTCCCAGCAGTGATGCCCACCTTTTAAAACCCATTAAGGAGGAGGGCGGCCGCCCATTCAGTTAAAACAGCCTAATGGCCGGCTGACCGCGTCCTTCACGGATGTCCCTCGGTAAACTGACCAGGCAGAGACGACCATCCGGAGATGCCATGCGACAAAAAAAGTGCCGATCCAGACTCGGGCGGTCTCTTGGTATTCCAGCTTGACGGGTAGATATTAAAGGCACTATATGATATTGACATAAACACCTTTTATACCTCAATGACAGGTTTGAAAGGCACTATATAACATACATATAAAAATATAAGGCAGCATCTAACAGGTAAGTGAAAGGCACTATATTAAAGAAAATTCCATAAATCCTGATACATTTTTTATTTTGGAGTGCCAACGAGCAGCATTGTGCATTTCTGTATTTGAAGACCCCCGAAGTTGAGAGGTTTACGCCAAACTGCCGGGCTCTTCAGCGGAGTATTTTGTTTGAAAGCGCCAATGAATGCCATCACGTGCTGCCGGATCAGAAGCCACGCCCAAACTGCAACAAAAACCCCACCGAGGGACACCCCAAGCCACACCCTCAGTCCTCAGCTACGTATTTGCATGGACAGGCACCAATGAGAATCATCATAAACTGTCCAATTTCAATGGACACGCCCATCACCCTTCATTCACAAGTCATCAAGAGTTTTCATTTCAATCCCCAGATGGGCAGAAATGCCCACCACCCGAATTAAACTGGCACACCTCAACTGAAGCGCCAAACGATGCAGAAGTAGGGAAGACGTTTTAAGAACAGCTGAGTCTATTGTGGCCGCCCAGGTCGGGATGCCAGTCTACTAAAGGGCACACATACACTAGTAAACCCCCCCCCGCCCCCCAAGGGTCTGTGCTGACCAGTCGGCCTGTGACGTGTTTAACTTTGAAGTTGTGTTTGATGTCCTTTAAATAAAAAAGAAGCCCCGCCATTTGATTGGGTGTCGGCGTGTCTGAAGGTGGGCTGTGGCTGCAGCAGGGGGGCGTGTTCTAATGTTCTAAATGTTGACGAAGACCGTTATTTGAACCCGAGCCTGTGGAGTTGACCACGAAATGTCCGCCTGGAAGGGCCGATGCGTCTCCTGTTCTTCACGCAGGCCGAACTCCTCGTTATTTACGCCTTTATGCTGCGCCCCCCCCCCCCCCAAATCCCCCCGAGAAACTTCGATTGCCATCTTAAATCATCGTCCCCGACGGACACTCTGCGTTTAACTGTTAAAAATACGGCGGAGTGTCAGGCGGAGTCCATTACACGTCGAGCTCGCCTGAGTTATTAGCGCACTTAATGTCTGCTCCGTTATCTTCATTGTAGAATTAAACGGCAGCTTAAATAATTAGGGGGGGGGTCTTAAAACACCGCCGGGGTCTCGAGCAACAAGAATCAATCGTAAGCGAAGACAGAAGAGAAACAGGTTGGGAAACGGAGCTTGGGGACGAGCCATTCGTGCTGCCATTATATAGCGCCTTTCACTTTACATTTACAGCCTTTGCAGGTCTCAGTAAGGGGCCGCTCACCTCTTTGGGTTGTGTGGGACCACCGGGGGACGAATTAGGAACAAACGATTCGCTGGCAGCCCGCTGAGCTCCTTCTTCGGGGTCTTTCACATTTTCTCCCCCCTAATTGCCAAGCCCAGACCCCCACTCCCATTATCTGCTGTGAAGTCTGATTATTAAATTAAATCAGCTCAGTTACAGCCCGCCAGACGGGGGGTCATGCCACGGTGGCATGCTGCCCTGTTGGATACTCAATCACATATTCCGCTACATTATTTTCCAATTTTCTCTCGGACCCCCGGGGGAGGCCCAGTTTCCCTCTAACCATCTGCCTTGATTGCTGGACATATTGGAGATCAAAGCGAGGGCTAAGTGGCGCAGACCCAGGGGGGTGGCAGAGTGCCGGCCGCCCAGGTGTGAAGGGACACCGCTAAGGGGGCGACTGGCACAGCACAGACTGGTGCCTTCTGCAGGTCCTGCCATGCTCGAGTCTCGTGGCACAGCCGTCTGTCAGCAGAATCTCTAAGTAGATGGCTGGGCCTGCCAACCGGGACGTTCAGGCTACCTGCTGGGGACTTGGGGTGACATCTGAAGATGCCAGTGTCACTGCGTGTCTCAATGTTATAGCCTCCTGGCCCAGAATGTGTGGCTTTGGGGGGTCACCGATTTTTGTTTTTCAGGTTTAGGTGGTCTGCCTTGCCCATATCCGATGTGGGCACAGGTGAACTGCCTCCCTGGGATTTCAGGTGGCAGTTGAGACCTCACTGGGTGGAGTCGTTGAACAGGCAATTCCTGTGCGGCTCCGGGGGTCTGCCTGCCTTCTGCCCAGGTTTGTGCCCGTGACTTCATGCGGTGTCTTGGGTGCAGTTCCACTTCAGCAAATGCCCACTCCTGCCATGGCTGCCCATGTGCTTCACTGTCCACTACACCTGGCTATGCAGCACATGCAGAAATTGGGCCCACCTTGGTACTGGGCAGCCAAGCCCACACCGCTGAGGCTTTAGATGGTGGCTGTGTGCTTGTGGGCATTAGAGAGGGTGAAATCCTGAACGAGAGTGACCAGCAGCAGCCACTGACCTGCACAAGCAAAGACTGGAAGAGCTGGCAGTGCCAGCTGCCTTCTTCTCACTCCAATTTCCTGCAACGTTCCCATTCTTTGAGCATGGGAAAGGCGCTTTATAAATAAAAGGTATGCTCATCCCAGTGCCAATGCCAATGCCACTCTCCGCTCCTTCACAGTGTGTGACTGACTGAGCGTGTGATGCCCTCTACAGGTCTGCTTGCTGCTGTGCGCCAGTTACTGACGGGACGGAGGAATCCTCAAAGTCCACGCCGGTTATTCATCCACCCAGCTGTCAGGCAATAGAAGTGCCAGTCTGGGTCAGGATGCCAGTCTGTCCACAGAGCACAATCACCAATGTACAGTACCCGCCGTTGACATCGAGTGATCACTTTGTGGACAGTCGAGATTTGAACCCTGGTCCTTGTAGCTGTGAGGCAGCACTAAGTCATGTAACCTAATAAGTGCCATCTTATATAGTGCCTTTCACAGTCAGCATGAGACCCCCACTTTTGTAAATTTGGTAGATTCACCCAGGAATGAGCCTGATGGTGACCAGAGGGTCCCTATTCGGTCACTTGCATTTGTGGCCCTTGGCGGCACATCCACCCCCACACTGATGGCAGAGGAGTGGTACAGGGTGCTGGGCAGAGCCCAATGAAGGCAATACGGAAGGGTTAGGAGGTGCAGTCAAGGATGGCAGTGTCACCCATGAAGGCCATTGTAGCAGTGACATTGTCCCACATGAAGGCGGCCATTCGAGCCTTTAGTCCAGGAGCACCTCGGGGTCCCTGATGAATTCAGGAAGGGGCACAAAGTCCCAGACAGACAGGATGAAAGATAAGCAGCAGACGGGCACAATGAGGGCTCTTACACAGGGGTCACTTGGGGTCCACCTTCCTGCCCACACAGAGGTGGTCGCTGGCCTGTTACTCGTAATCCTTTTTTATGGCTGACTCATGGCAACTGATGAACTCAACACATTGTGCCATGTGTCATAAAGTATATAGCGCCACATAAACAATGACCAGCAGGATGGTGGCACACAAAGCCCAAGGACGCGGGCCGCTGCCAAGTGTTTATTGCAGCCGTTTATTTGAAATGGCACAAAGCCAGCATGGCCATTCCCCCTGGGGGTCCTCCGAGTTCAGTTCATGAGGGAGGTGGTGAGTGACAGTGACAGTGACAGCAGGGCGGAGTCCTACAGACTCAAACAAGTGCCTTTGCTTCAAACTCAGTGGCTCCCCCTACTGAGTTTATCATAAAAATGTGTAGAGGCCTCTGCTACCACACACATATAAAAGGGGGACGAGCACAGGGAGCGACAAAGGCAGGTAGACCCGTGATGTCCTGTGGCTGTCCAGCATGACTGGGAGGGAGATGCCCACCCTGTCCAAGATGTCATTCTCAAGGCCCACCTTGCCCTCTTGCCATCAGTCTGATGACACCCACGATGAAACTCCAGAGTCGAGAATGAAAAGCTGGGTGCTGTAAAGTCCAGTCTTGAGCCCCCCTGCTTGTGTGCTGTGGGACGCCTGTCATTGGCCAACAGACCACTAGGGGACTTCTAAGACGTCCTCATCTTTACAGTCTTTGACTTCACTTTTCTTGTGGCACAGGGTTGCCAGTTCAAAACTCAGCACCAGTTCAGATTTAACCCTCATAGTCCAGGTCAGGGTTGGTGGGTGTTAGAGCTGACCACAGAAGTCGGGGGTTTGGGTGGCAAGAGCCCACCACAGGACACTCACAGAGCCACCTGACTGAGCACACACTGTGGAAACAACCAACACCACCACCAAATACTGCAATGTATTTTGTAAAGCATTTTATAAATGCATAGCATTTGTCATTCCAACGGATGGCGCATCAGAAACTGAAACGCATTACTAGAAATGTCTGCGATGGACCATCTGCTGGAACGACAAATGCAGTGCATTTCATTACTACAAACATTTGTGATGTGCCACCTGTTGGAATGACAGAGACACAGCAACTGGATGGACACACAGATGCTTACCCTTTTTATTAAGGTGGATAAGAGGAATGCCAGCCCACCCTTCAGAGCCCCTTGCACCCCACAGACAGCCCGAGCAGATGTTGAGTTACAACTCAAAGTCCAAGGCTGATGCCACCACCAAGAGAAAACACGGAGATAATTCTAAACGAAAGGACAAGAATGTGCTGGTGGAGTGCAGGCTGGCAGCATCACATGAGCCCACCCATCAACGTATGAGCCTGACGCGCCACACATCCTCAGCATGAAGAAGAGCCCACATTGTTGAACCGTGTGGGGCATTTAGGGTGGTACTCACCATGGAAAGGCGCTATATGAGGCCGCCAGTTCGTTATCTCTACTGACCGTGTGACTTTCAGGGAGTCACTGTGCCAGCTGCAGCTCACAAGGCTGAAATGTGAAAACTATAGGGTTCATTTACAAGGAGAGGCGCTATATGAAGCACGGGGCCCCGAGTTTACTCACCAATGCTGTCTGTAGACATTGTAGACAGATGGTAGTAACTGAGCTGTACCTGAAGTCATGTTTAAGTGGCGTCCAGTTCAAGGCGCTATATAGAACTTGAAACGTAATGCTCTGTCTCCAGCCACTGTCGGCCTGCTCGTCTCTGGGCTCACGTGTCCAGTTGCTGCTCATTGGCATTTAATGGCATTTGCTGTATGAAGGGGGCTCTGTAAGACCAACCCGACTCCATGAGTGGCTTAGACGGGTGTACTGTGGTACAGGGGAAGGCGCCACATAAAACTGTCACAACGACTCGCTCATTTACCTGCTCATATAAATGTTTTGTGGGTTTCCTCCTGGTCAGAGGGTCTTTACCCACAGGACCAGTTTCTCCAATGGACTGGTGCAGTGTGCCCTGTGATGGACTGGCATGCTATCCTGGACTCCTGCTTTATGCCTGGTGCCGATGTTTCAATCCGGCTGAGGATTCCATCAAGTGAACCAGTGAAGGAAAGAGGATTAGTGAAGCCAATGGGCACAAAATCCGGGCTCAAAGCCACGGGCCAGTCTTCATGCCACAGTGTCTGGGTATTGGACATGTTTGATTGTGACTGACATCATCTGGCTGAATTTGTAAAATTTAGACAGATGATGCTGCCACAAACAAGTGAGTACATGTCGAATCGGTATGCCATCATTATCATGCCAGGCCACATGTACATTTTAACAAGGGAAGTGGCGTGCCAGGCCGTCATATTCTCATTATAATGCCGCTTTATCACATTGTAAAAATCATCTATGACAAGCCACTTTTCGCGGGTGATGAGCTCAAAGGTGCCAGGTGGCTCATTGGAGAGCATTTGACATCAACAACAGTTGACATGTACGTGTGTCACACACTCAATGGGACCTCACCTGATGCCAGGAGAACACAGGTTGGGACAGAAAAAAAAAAACACTTCAGAGATCTGTAATGGCTGGTGTAATTGGCATTAGCGGCACAAGGTCACATTCACCCTGGCACATGATGCCCAGACACTGATTAGATAATCATTTAAATAATGAAGTGCAGTCACAGCTTTGGACGTGTCAGACAGAGCGACAATTTGACTTGAGGTGGAAAATGGCAGGATGAGTGGCATGGCCATCTTGTGTGCCAATGTAGCATCAGTGCTTCTGATTTTCAAGAACTTCAAGGCTTCATTGTGTTGCAATGGAACAAAACGAATCTGAGATGAAAACTAGATAATAATAAAAAAAAACAAAAAAACGATGTGTGCAAATGTTTAGGCACCCCACTAGATGTTAGGCCTCAATGAGATTTCAGCCCATGTAGTGTGGACTACCATTTGTTCCAAATAAATAATAAAGGCAATCATGACATAATTAATCACATGGAGAAGTGCAAGGGTTCATCAAGTGCAGCCTCAGAGTTTAATTAATGAGCCTTCGTCAAAAGTGGAGTGCAACTAGAAAGTCAGCCCCATCTTCATCAAATCAGAAACAAAACCCAAAATCAAAGTCAGAAAGTCAACTGGCACAGCGAACACAAAAATACTCCACAATGACAGGCAATGGATGGACGGCTCCTTGCTTGGCCAAATAGCCCATATAATGGACATCCCCACTGGGACGCCTACTGTTCCCTTTCCTAGGCAGAGTAACAAAATGGAAACACAGGTGACCAGTGTATACCCCCCAAGGTCACACGGCAAGGATGATGACGTAATCGACATTAACTGCGTTGCTGTGCCCACGCTGCCCACTGACCATCACAGTGAGCTCCAGCACCTCCTCACGTACTGTATGTACAGAGCACTGAGCCACCCTGTTGTTAAACAAAGGCAATGTTAAAATGACATAAAACCTAAAATAATTACATTTAAGGTAACTACATTAGTGAAACCAAATAAAATGATGAAATTGCGTTTCATAATAATTAGATGACTTTTATTATGCAGTTTTTCATAACTGAAGGACTCTTTCACAATTTATAGATCACTGCACTTTTTCATAATTGCCTTTTTATTTTTTCAATTTAAGTGTTCCAGTAATTTAGGTCACTTGTCTGGTGCAAAAAAAAAAATGAAAAAACAAAACAACAACAAGAAATTAGAAATAAAAGGCAGAAATAAATTAAGATTCACATAAATACTGAAGCATGTAAAAGTGTGCGCGCCCCAGTTTGATTGGACGATTCAGTGAATGACCAATCAACAGGCGCCTTGTTTGTAGGGTCACTACTGTCATGTGTGCAGAGGACGGGGGAGTTTGCATCTGCTCTCTAGCGCCACCACCAGTGAGCAGAACTAACGTGACTTCTGCCTTTCTTACCTGCAATAGCAACCGTACTGTGAAATAATGGTAGGCCCGACTACAGCGCCCCGTAGTGCCTGAACCGTTACAGGTTTAGAGGTCCTTACTGTCACGTGTGCAGAGTCCAGTGAAATTCTAATGGGCATGTGCTAATCAACATGGTGCGCATTGTTACAGATGCTGTGCACTAGATGGCCAAAAATCTATGGTCACCTGATCACCACATTTATTTGAACTTGTTGGACATCCCAATCCAAAACCACAGGCATTAATAAAGAGCCCCCTGCCACCCACCCTGCCAGGGGATCATTAGGAGGACTAGAATGACCAGGCCATGATGGGCAATTTAGCCAGGACACTGGGGTACACAATGTGTCCGGGGATCTTTTATGACTACACAGAGTTAGGACTTCGGTTTTATGTCTCATATTAAATTTTTACAATACAGTGTCCCTGTCACTGTCCTGGGGCACTGAGATCCACTCACAGACCACGGGGTCTGTGCCCCCAGCTGGCTTCACCAACACTTCCCATCCAAGCCCGAGCACGCTTAGCTTCAGGTTTCCTACCTGATCTGAAGTGCGTGGTATGGCTGCTGATGTGAAGTGATGGCTACAATCTACTAAAGTGGTATAAAATGTATAGAAGTCACTATAAACACATCACTTACTGCACCTCTGTTTTTTTGGCTGGACTCCTCGCTGGCAGTCAATGAGTTACTCAATTCAGTTTATTTAAATTGAACTGGCAGTGTTTGTAGGCTGCGGCTCCCCCGTGTCAATAAATGTGATAATGTGGCTCCAGTAAATGAATGAATAAATAAATTGGACTTGAATACGCATGAAGACTCACTGACACAGTCATCTTCTGATTACCGAGACCCACACCTCCGTAACAGAGGTGGCACACAGACTGGCGTCTGCACACTGCCCTGTAGTCAGGTCATTCTCATGCTCAGCCATGTCTGAACTTGGCTTGCTATATTGAGTCTTGGGTTCTTTACTCCCCATTTATCCATTAAGCTCTTGTACTCACTTGAGAGTGACTGTCCTGCCTCGTCAATGGAGCGGGATGCTTGCGGAGCTCCAACCACCTGCACAAAACCAGAAATAGGACAGTCATTACACCCCAAAAACATTAAGAGCCGTTCGAGCACACTAGACAGGCCACTCATGTCACCTGCGGCCTCAGACTGTAATAAAGAGAAGCTTCAGAGCCTTTCATTTAGCACCTCACTTTGGAGTCGGCAGCTCTCAGCCCTCCGAGCACAAAGATGCCGCGTGGAGGAGGACCAGCGAGCTGCTGGGAAGTTTATATGCAGAGGAAGCAAAAGAAGGAACGAGCAAATGATCTCATTTCAAACATCCTCCTGGGGATTTGTCTCATTTATATTTAAATATGCATATTTCTAACAAAGACCATGGCATGCATATTCATTTCATTTACACTGTACTCTGTCCCTTCCTTTAATAAAACCAGAGACTGCTTTGCATATACAACTAAATAACTTTCTTTTTCAACTGGAGGTTCACTTGATTGAGTGGAGTTGATTTGCTACACCACCAGGAAACCTTCAAATATTTAGATCTTCTCATCTGACCGCCACAAAGCCCAACATTTTATCGACCCAGATTAACATGGACATCCACCCCATACTGTATCCTAAAATTTCAAGGATGCCAGATGGTCCTAATGCCTGCTGTTTTCATCACCTCTGTTCTAGATGACCAGAGCAGTGGGAGAACAAACGATAAAAACTTCAAGCACCAAGTGAATTGACTCCAGTGTTTCCCTGATCATTTGCCAAAACTGAGGCTAACCTAGAGATGGCTCAAGCACACAGCCAACAAATGGGTGCATTTCTGGCAGAACATTCTAAAGAGTGATTTCTTTCACAAATACGTAACCTACAAAACTTCTTGTTGGTAACAAAACCAAACAGGCTGTAATTCATGCATTTTCACCCGTAATACACCACTGCCATGTTCACACTATTAGTTTATGAGCCCTTGCCACTGATTCATGTACACAGAAAGTTGCTCTGCGATTACGGACTTACAAATATTGAATAATGAACAGACAGAAGGGCAGACAGACAGACGTTTGTGCTCAAGGTCGAATCTAACATATACAGTAAATCTCAATGTCTGTGTCCATGTGTGTCCTTTATACAACTCCACACACCTGGTCCAACCTCCAAGATCTGACACACAAATACCACTTTGTCAGGAAGAGACACAGGGCCAGTCTGGAAACCCCGGGGGCACCTTCTTTTTTTGTTTTTACTGTAGTGAGTTGGAAGAACAGAGTCCATTTCTGGATTTGAAGCCCTGAAATATTTTACTTTGTCTCTGGGAGGGTACACTTTAAGAATTTGGACATTTCTGTCTTAAAGTGACATACTCAGGCATTGACAGGTGCTGCTGCTAGTAGAATCAATCAATCAATCATCAATCAATTGTAAAAGCTACTGTTTCTTTGTGCATACTATGGGCTTTAATCCAAACTACATTGAAGTGCATGTGTATACTTCTGAACAGCATGTTGGCAACAGGGGGTTTGTGATGCCCAGGGTTGCCTGCAGCCTTGGCATTTCCTTGAACCTGGGACATTGATAGTCATGACCAGGATACACAAACAAGCAAAGTTGGGGCAAAACAGTGAGCAGGACATTAATACAGTGTCCAAAACTTTAAAGAAAGTGCAGTGCCAGTTCTTCACTAAATAAACAATCCAATAAAAGTGTTCTTGTGGAAGATGAATAATCCTCCAAACGGGGAAATACCTGGAATAAAATCACAGTCAGGATCAGTTCTTTCTAGCCATGAACCCCCTTGTGCATCCATTCCGCTCACTCAGCGGTCGGTCATGAGAAGCCTGGTCAACCATCTTCATCTTGTGTCCCCAGCACCATCCCTCTGTGTCTGTGGGGATCTCCCGCGAGCCCTGCTCTCTTGTCCCATCACCATCCCTTGTTGTCTGTGAAACCTCACCTACTGCTATTCGATGCTCTGATGAACTGCCCCTAACCCTGGAGCCCCATTACTCAGCATAGGTCTTCCTCGACTGCCCTGCTCCTGTCCTTTGCTCCAGCTCTGCCTCCATGCTGATATTTTCTGCCTCACTCATTGTCTTTCAAAATATCCATTTTTGTACACAGATTAGCAGTGTATGTAAAAACTACAGTATAGTGTATGGCCTTGTAGTGTATGCCCTGTGCTTCTGGGATGTGCATACACTGTCTTGCTTTGTTTGGTTGCACATATGAAGTGATTAAAGAAGTACCACTTAAAAAAAAATGCTTGGTACAATAAATAACAAAATAATAATAACATGAAAATCTTTATATAAAAAAAGTACATACACAAAGGGGCACCCAAACATTCCCATAATAGAGCCACAGCACAGGAGTAGTGTATGCCGCTAGTCTGGTTCATTAGTTTATTGAGTGCAAATTTCTGGCGTTTATTCCATAGTCATGCAGGCAACTTCAACAATGACGACTTTTTTTTTTTTTTTTTTTTTTTATAAAACATGGATGGACTTGTTCATAAAGAGTGTTAATCAGTGACATTACACTGAACTGCTGAGATGTCTACGGGAATGCATCAGGGAGAGTATGTCCAGAGAAGCGGCCCACCCAAAGCTGGATTTGGCACTGTGACAATGTACCTGCACACACTGCGTCGTCACCCCCACCAGATCTCACTCCCCGCTACTATTGTTATTCCTAAAATTAAAGCTGAAGACTGAAAAGGAAGAAAATTTGCTACACTGGAAAATATCTTGGACAAAATACAAAAAGCAAGAAGCTATGGACATGATAACAAAAGACGGATGCAGGAAATGTTTCCAGGAATGGGAGGATTGTGGAGGCGAGAGGATTGCATTTCAAGAAAGGATTTTGGAGGCAACTAAAAAGGATTTGTTGCAAGTTTTTTTTTTTTTTTTTTTAAACATTTCCAGGAATTTTTGAGTTTCCCCTCATATCCAAAGGATTATGACATTCATCCAAGATAATACTGAAACCACAGCCAGATGCCCCTAAACCAAAATTACAAACATGGAAATCAAACCAGCACATGTATATCTGAAGTGTACAATTCATATTAATCACAGTACAGTTCTCATATATACAGTATGCACACATTCAAACAGTTTAGAAATGCAGTCAAATATATCAGTTGTCGTTTCCTTTGCTGTGTTAGCCTATGGAGCCCATTGATATTAAGGAGCCAAGCAAATGCACAAAGATTCTTTATGTTTTAACCTCACTAAGTACCTACTGGTTTTAAAGGAGTGTTATTAGTTACATGGTGGCATAGAGAATCATGCTTTACAGCAAACATCCACAATTCCCTCCTCTCTGTAACACTACTAATTAGATGAACCTGAAACGGCACAGATCCAATAGAAAAGAACGTCACACAGAAGAGACAAGGTGCAGCTGGTGACCGCATCCTTATCAACACTCCAAACCCCACCACCAAATCGACTCTCCTTGATTCACATTTCTAGTGTCAGCTCTGTGTGCAAAAATACCTGCTGTGCTCATATTAAGACAGAATGTTAGGAATCTCTACACATTTTCTAAAAAGAGAAAACTGATTTGGTGCACATTTAAAGCGATACTCCCTTTTGAAATTAGAGCCCATGTTGTTTCCTTAAGAGGCACTAGCTCTTCGGAAATATGTTCTTTTGAAATTGCTGTGTTTTAAGTAACTGAAAAATATAGAGATATGATATTAAAAGGCGATATCTCTCCCATAGTGATACGGCGGTAAATAATCACATAAGAGAAAAAGATATAACTTAGCTTTCTTTACTGACGATTTTACGCGGCATTACAGATGGAGTAAGCCATATCATGACAACACCAAGGTGGGAACTTGATGTATACAGTCTGCCATTTTCCGTCGCTGCGCTGAAAGGATTTTCGCGACGAATGACACAATCACACATTCGTCCGTCCACAGGCTTCAAAGTGTCTTGGCAGCAGTCCAAGCCTTGTATAATGTCTGCTCCACGTGCAGGTTCTCTCTGGTCTCCAAACAAGGAAAGGACTCAACCCCACCTCCAAAAAATAAAATACAGGAATAGCACAATGCCTACTTGCAGTTGTCTCATTCTCCAAACTGCTACACTAGTGGTTTCTAAATGCAGCCTAGCCCCTGTGTGCCATACTTGGCCTGCATGTGTGAATGAATCCATGAAAATGTCTGCACAGAGACAGTGACATTGAACTTAACATTATAACCCATGTGTCGTCAGGTCCTGGCAAAGACAGCTTGACCATGAATTTGGAAAGCTCTCTTTTGGCTTTGCTGAACATAACGACACATTATTTTTTCTGTGACTCCAGTTATAATAACTGTGATAATTTTAGTTGGTACTTTAGCCAAAATACTGAAATGTTTCCAAATGTGTTTGATACATTCAGATTTGAATTCACTGGCCACTTCTTTTCAAACCACTATAAAATGGCACTGACCACTTGTGCCTTATATTTATTGCTGCATCTTTTGTCTTCATAACAGAATGCAACCACCACCAGGCTTAGTACTTACAGTGATCTGTAAAGGCTCAACTAACTGGTTAAATTACAACACTTTGAATTTAATACAAAAAACATAACACTCACCCTTTAGTATTTCCATTAACATATTCTCAGCATTTGGAGAAACCATCTTGAGCAGTTTGCTTCTGTTGTGTACATGAAGCTCAATCCTAAAGGCCATGTTTGTTTAGAAATTAGGATTCTGTTATTTCACATCACAATATGTCATGGGACAAAACATTTAGTTGGAGATTCTTTGTATGCAATATTTACCTTAAGCCTGAGACTGTTCTTTTGAGATGCTTTGCCAAGCCATGGCATTATCTCTGGTATGTCTCACTGATCAAGTGTCACACTTTGGATTGTCTACAGTTTATCATTTCCCCATATTTTAAACTTATCATGACTTTAATGGAGCTTATTGTTTCTCATCTGCCCATAACACCTTGCTCCAAAATTCCACTGGCTAATCACTGTACACTGAAGCCATGTTGAATCTGGTCTTTAAATTTTCGGCACAAATGAGGGTTTCAAATTGTTGTGCTGTGTCTTTGTAATTCTGCTGTTTCCTTAAGTAGACTTGGATGCTTTCCATCTTGCACAGTGTAGGTTGTTTTAGATTTCAGTAACAGATGTTTAAAAGTTTCTCTTCACAGTTCTGATATTCTTCTTAACCATCCTGGTTAGTGGCGACTGCTCACTGCTTTTTTTTCCCCCTCCAATACATTCCAAAATTATGATTATTGTTAAGACCAGGGTCTATACAGTGTTATTTAGTTTTCTTCCATGGATGTTTCTCTAATTTTCATGTTGGCTTAGTTTTTATATGTGCACAATCAATGTAATAGACAACACCTGGCCAGTATGAAATGCATTATAATTATCCCATGAATACGTTTACCTGAAATGGGTAGGAACCCAAAAAAACAGTTTTTAATTTACTGCCCTAAAACTTACAGAGGGCTCTGCCTAGTACCGATCAATATCAGCACGTAAGGCATCTTTAACTTGCTGAATGATGGAGTAATGTATATGACAATATGCAAATGCCCTTCAAATTCTGCTTGTAATCACCCACACAGTAATTCCACATAATGTGAAGCTGAAATCTAAGTTTAGTAGTGTGTGATAACTATGAATGAGAACTGCAGATACTCCTTTCTCACAACAGCAATATTCTCACAGGTGCAGAGCAAGCACAAAGACATTTCCCCCCGACAGCTTTTTGTGAACAGGAGGCTCAAACAGATGGCCAGAGAACTTGCAAATATGAACACTTCCTCCATCCCTCTCTGTTCCATGCAACCTGAGAAACAGGCTGCCAAGGAGGTATGCATGAAAGTGAGCTTTCATATGAGGCGCATACAACAGGGCAGAAAATGACTACAAAAGTCAAGCAAAGAAAACTGGTTTTCAGACATCTACCAGACACGAGCTCAAGTATTTATCTCTTTATTTGAGCTTTCAATTAATCCAAAAACATATTGCTCCCTCTATAACCTATCAAAAATTATTAATAAAAGAGTCCACATTAACCGTTACAGAGTATAAAACAAAACAATGTCTTCATGATAATTTTCAGTTCTCCTTGGCACATCATAATTCCAATCTCGATTAACACTCTGAATGCTTGACCTTAAATAACAGAAAAAAGGTACAAAACATAATTTGTTTTTACGGCAGAATACAACTGTTTTTCTTCCCCATATTAAGGCTTTTATAATGTAAATTAAAATGAAATTCACATTGCAGGTCAGAAGAAATCTGAACAGTTTAACCTGCAATGTTGATCCAAACTTGCCTGAAGAATGTAATGAACAAGACATCGACCTTCTGTCAGGAAAATGAACCTGCAAAATATTGGTCTTAACCACAGTGATAAAATATTCATCTACCTAAACTGGCCTTATCCATTTATAGTGTGGGGAGCCAAAAAGCCACACCAGCAGCATTAAGAGCAAGGCAAGGTCTTGTCTTGTAATGGGTTGCCAGTCCACTGTGTAAAGTAAAAGTGAACTGCTTCATTTTATAACTTCCTAATTTGTGTTGAATTTTAGCATAGAAAATACAAAAATATGATCACCTTTCATTGAATATCATTCATTTTTTAGAATATTTTAAAAGTGTATTATCCATTAGAAAAATTGTAAAACAAAGGTTAAAATCTTGTAGTAAAAGGCCAGGCCCTGCCCACTTACATACCGTACCAAACCCAACACACTCACACTCTGCATTATCAAAACCTTTTGGGATCACGGAATGTGAAGACGTACCGTTTTCACAATTCAAGGCCTCAAAATCGCATAAAAACATCTTATAATGTGGACTAAGGGATATTAATATATCCATTAAAAATAATGATGCTTATACAGAACTTCAGTCTGAGGCACATGGGTACTACAGTTTAGAATTTCTCTCCTAGGTGGCCACTACTTTTTAGCAACACAGGCCACAGCTTTCTTAGCAGCATCATCAAGGTTGCTTGCAGACATGATGGGTAGGCCACTCTCTTGTAGAATGCGTTTTGCTTCTTGCACATTGGTTCCTAGAATGAAAAGAAAAAACTATTATAACATACTAGAGTTTTAAATAAAAAGAGAATGCCTACATAACACCACTGAAGTGCTTCTCTAGGGCTTGTGTGCTGTCCTGTCACTGACAGGTTCTGCATTAGGTATAGAAGGTGTTGAGGGTTATTAACTGGTATTATGGAGGAGGTAAAACTTTGAATTGCACAATTACATATACATATGAACCTCACAATACACTTCAAATGAACATCATGATGGCACCATAATATGAACAAGAGTTCTAACTAACCTAATACTTCTGCGAGCCCAAAATTAGATGTGTGTGTGACCAGGTAAAAGTTACTGTAGCAAAACTACTTCTATTTTAAATTTATTTGTTGGTGGTGTTAATGTTGGCATTTCATGGCTGCGAGCATAACAAAAAAACAAAAAAACTTAGGCCTGTAGCAGTCAAATGCACATGCATCAGGTAAGATGAATGATAAAATCAAATTCACATTTAGCTGTTTGAACCAGTGCGTTATGTTATGCTGAGGTCATTATCAGCATCCATGACATTTAGAAGTACTCTTCAACTAATCTTTGTCCATAAACAAAAATATACACAATGAATAAAAAGGTAAATAAGAGCAGGATTATTAATCTTATCATTATGGAATAACAATATAGAGAAGAACTACATAAAATCATAAAATACACCTGGAAATATGGAATAGTGTGCGAAGTTTTGGCTTGCTTAACATGGGAAAGACAGAGGATAGCCACACATAGCACAAATAGGGTGGTAGGGATGGCAGACTTAAACAGCTGGAAAAATTAAACAGAAGAAATGAAAAAAATCTTTAAGACTAAGAAGGGAAGATACAAGGAGAACACCATTAGTTATTAGGAGTAGTACACTTCAAGTACACATCAGAAATCACACTATAAAACTGTGGACACTTCTAAATCTTGACTGGATAATGTTTTGGCAACCCAAAGTACATAGGAATTGACATTTCAGATTTTTCCCCAAACAGTTTCCATGCTTTAACTATTCCTAAAAAGTGCTATCCTCCTAAACTAAAAAGACAAAAAAGGGTTTTACATTATACAATGGTTACTTTTTTTGCATCACATATCAATGGAGCAAGTTACACCATCTATCAAAAACCAAGTACACAATTCAAGGAAATCTACTTAATAAATGATTATAACTGTCAGTGAAAAAGATGCATACTATTTAACTTCCTTGTTTCACTGATTTATTTATTGTGTTCCACATGTTCTTATTTGATTGCTAATATGTTTAATAGTTAAGTATGCTGCGTGCAGTGTATACAGTTATGATGAGTATGTAATATGTAATCATGTTTTCATTATATTTTTCCCTTTTCTTCTGCCTTTATCCTATTCTGTATTGTATTCTTTACCTTTGTTCCCCTTACTTGAGAAATATGTTTAGTTTTTTAGTGTGTCTTGTTTGCTCAGAGAACTGGGTGAACATTTATTACACTACTTAGCTGTGCTACCTGTCTAAGCCTGGTTGAAATCTAAGTAATCAATATAGACTTCAGAGTTAACATTTGCAGTGCTCCATCTATTGGAATGTATTTTGTAATGCAAGTAATAATAAAATGCACTGCATTTGCCATTCCAACAGATGGTACATCACAAACAGTTATAATAATAAAATGCATTAATACAAATCTATGCGATGGACCATCTGCAGCTGGATGATAAATTGGACTGGACTGCCAATATTGATGCTCTGTGCAAGAAAGGACAGAGCCGACTATACTTTCTTAGAAGTCTGGCGTCCTTCAACATCTGCAATAAGATGCTGCAGATTTTCTATCAGATGGTTGTGGCGAGCGCCCTCTTCTATGTAGTGCTGTGCTGGGGAGGAAGCATAAAGAAAAGGGACGCCTCACGCCTGGACAAACTGGTGAGGAAGGTAGGCTCTATTGTAGGCATGGAACTGGACAGTTTGACATATCTGGAGGAGCAATGGGCACTGAGCAGGCTCCTATCAATCATGGAGAATCCACTGAACAGTGCCATCTCCAGACAGAGGAGCAGCTTCAGCAACAGACTGCTGTCACCGTCCTGCTCCACTGACAGACTGAGGAGATCGTTCCTCCCCCACACTATGCGACTCTTCAATTCCACCCGGCGGGGTAAACGTTAACATTATACAAAGTTATTGTCCGTTTTTACCTGCATTTTTATCACTCTTTAATTTAATATTGTTTTTTATCAGTATGCTGCTGCTGGAGTATGGGAATTTCCCCTTGGGATTAATAAAGTATCTATCTATCTAATAGAATGACAAATGCAGTGTACACTATTACTTCCAATGTTTGTAATGTGCCATCTGTTAGAAGGGCACAGACATAGCAACCAGGCAGACAAACAGATACACAGACATTTATCCATTTATTAAGGTGGATGGATAACAGAATGGGTTTGGGTTTAAAACAAAATGGTTTTGGTAGGTCAAAAGAAATGACTGGGACTGTAGTGTTTACAATACATAAGCAACAGAGTACAAATAAATTAATAAATAGCCCTTTTAATAAGACTTGTAAATAGAAGTTGTCAGGGAGACTACACACTTACATTAGTTTTCTGCTTCTTACAAGTTAGTAAGGCCAGCTGTTTACAGATATAGTTATCTTCACTTTTATTCTAGTCAAAGACATCATTATTGATGTTATGAGAAGCTTTAAACCACACAGGAATTTATAGCAGATATGGAGTTTCACCCCATCAATCTGATGATTACTTCCTTGAAGCATCCCATATCAAAATGGGAACAGTTTAGTTGGGACAAATCTACACTGTGAACACTATCGTGCTTTTAGGTACATTCACTGAATTGTAATGCGGAAAAATAACCATATGTTTTTAACTGCTGCAGATTACTAATATAAATCAGATCCTTCAGATGTGACCTTTTAGGCAGGTCAGGTCAGGTCAGGTCAGGGTCACCAAATGCTGGTTTACTAAAACCAGACTGCCTATATTCATCTTCTAAGCACATCAGTATTTCATGTATATCCTGACCTGAAAGCAGACATAAAAGACATAGGAACAGTACTACATGCATATTTTTATTTCCAAAATTATAATTTTCTAAACAGAGCTCTGCTCATTTAGATGCTTTGGAAAAAAAAAAAAAATTTAAATGTGGATTACAAATGCAAAATATTATTTATATGACCTGCTATATAGTAAAAAATTAAGGATTACCATTTTCAAATTTGTCATGATGGAAAACAAGCTTTACAGGAGAAAGATCATATCTAAAAGCATCATAAACACACACAAAAATAATAAAATGAATCAAATAATTTACATTATTTATTCAAGTACCAGCCTGTTTAATTTAATCAGTGTAACTGTAAAAAGGCTGTCACACAGATTTTGTTTACAAATGAAGTGTTTATACATGAAAAGAAATAACATTTGCACTCTTCATAAATGCTTCCCTTACATCTGGCGTTTAATCCTGAGTTGGTAACCTGGAAGACTGGCATGGGAATACCCATTACCTTTTGTGTGTTGGTACTGTATGTTCTCCTTGGTCTACAGTGTGGATATTCCACACACATTGTTGGATTCATTCCAATAGGTTTAGGCGAGATCAAACAGTTTCCTTCTCTATATGATTCTTCGTACTGGAAAGAACACCCTTGGTTGAGGTTGCCCCCTGATCATTTCTGCATACAAGCATTAGTATTAAAATAAGGGGCAACTGTCTACGTAGGTGCTGAGATGCACTATTCTCCTTGAAAAGCATTTGTTTCACCAGTCACACCAAGCTTCAACTGCAGTTTGAAATCGGATGGATAACAATACAGCGCACCTTATTTTTGTATAGTGCTGAGTTCTTGTGCCTATGGGAGCTTTCTTCAAATGGCCTAACATTTGCAAATGTATCCGAGATTGTTGACTGCTTAAAATGAGACAGAAGTTTTGTTTATTTTATTCAAATTAGCTCTTTTGAATAATTTATCATCAAGTTTGGTCTAAATTTGTTACGTGCCTTAATTTTCAGCCACAACAGAGAGGGCAAGGATATGACAGAAGATTTAGCCAGTATCTTTGTCAACATCAAAAAGTGCACTAAAATACAGATGTTGGTATGAGTTGTGTCACCAAATCTTCCTTTTCAGCATCTTTCTTTTTCATTTTCTCCCTTACCCCTGCTTTATTTGTGGTGGACTTACTTCATTCTAGTTGTGACATTTTGCAACCAAGCTTAATGCTTGTGATGCTTACCATTTGCAATGTATGCATGACAGCAATCAAACACTCTGGTGCATTTCTCCAAGTTTCTTTGTAATTTGATGAGTATGAGAAGAAATACTGAAAACACTTTGCTATTGCAATATTGCACATGTTCATATGGTGATTAGGAGTTAGAATGAAGCTTTCGGAATACTCTGCTCTCAATATGCTATTTATGCAAGGCATTGTCTCTGGTCCTGTTAGAGTTGACGGAGCCAGGTATTTAATTGTAACCTGTCAGAAAGAGCCCCAGGTGCATTGCCGGGGACTGGTCTTAAACAACTTCTTCTTCCAGTCAAGTTTCACAAAAAGAACTAAGTGGATGAATACAGTTCAGTGATTGCAGAAAACAGACACACAGAAAGTCCAGGGCAGTAAAAAGTAAGCAGTAGGTGAAATGACACGTTACATTACTATGTACATCAGCTTACAATGGACACAACTCCTCTTAAATGAACAAGCTGCTGGATTACATATAACGAGAACTTTGTACATGACTTCTAAATATAGGTTACTTGTGATATGCCTTGTCAATAAACACAATACCATTTTTGATGTGGCTGCCACACATCTCCATATTAATACATAAACTGAATATAATGCAAATATTATATCAACCGTAAGCTGCTATTAAAGGAGACGTTTCCTTCCAGAACAGCTGTTTACAGATTCTGGCACATTTACTGGCACACGGCTCTCATAAGAGAGCTCATGGGAACAGTCTCACTGGGATACGTGACAAACGTATCACTCATTCTCCCTTGATCTTATACCTACTGCAAGAGTTATGAATTCTGAGACCAAGAGAAATGGAAGCTGCCTCTAGTGGAAATGTGAGGGATGGTTGCTTGAATACCGTGGGCTACTCTTTGTGAAAATTCCCATCACCACAATGTACTAGTGCTTAGACAGCAGGGATGAGTAATACACAGAGAGCTCTGTCATTATCAGATCATTTCAAATTTGATGCTTATTCTCAGCAAGTAATCCAGGTAATTAATAGTAAATAACAATCTTGCCACAGCAGCAGTGGTCATTCTGTCTGGCAGCTGTATCTCTGTTTAAGGTAAGCATCTTCAAGATAATGAAATGTTTTACTGCACAGTCGAAGCAGAGCAAGTAAGGCTCCTCTGAATGACAAGTGCTAAAAATCTTAATGTGTGATGCTTGCTTCAAAAGAAGATTACTTTCATATTAATTTACATAAATCAAAACTGTTCTGTCAGTCTTGGTTACCAGTAAAAAGGTCCATAACCAGCATGTTCTGAGAACATAAGCTTTGATTTTATATAATTTGGCACTCACTTAATCCCTCAGATGAATGGTTTATGCGCTGTGGACTTTGAGGGAGGGAATGATAGGCAATCTTTTCAAATGCCACTCTACAGAAATCTAATAAGGAAAGCCTCCTTCAAAATGTTAAAATCATAAAAGCCATGTTTTTCTTTAGACACAGGCTGAAATTGATAGGACAAAGTTCATAATTTACATATTAAATGCACTGCCAGGAAATGTAATGTTTCAAACATGAAATGACAAGGCTTCTAGTAACGTTCTGCATTTTCAATAGAACTGTGAAGCATCAAGACAGGGGAGCAGCTTCCCATTAACCTTCTGCCACTGGGTGGTGGCAAAGATCTGTGCACAAAGCCAGGCACCCTGCTTTGTAAGAAGCCTTAAAAATCATTCATTCAAAAATCTTAGGCTTGGAACATTTCCTTGCCTCTTCCTGATTTCAAGCATTAAATGAGTGACACATTGCATCTTTGATTATTCCAATTTGCATTTATGTCAAGTGTTTTGTGACATACATCTGCTCAATACCTGCAGCTCAAGTATTCAAAAATTTTAACAGCAATGCTTCAGAGACACAGAGCAAATTGTGGTTGTAAGCAATATATTTCCTCTGCCTGTCCTTTATAGACTGGATGTGTGATGCAGGTGTCCCACGCTATGAGTGAAGGGAATTATGCTTCAGTAAATGAGAACTAATGAAAATTCTAGGTTCTGACAGTTCAGAACACAGAGAGAAATATTTATTTAGAATAATGCTGAACATAAAACTATTTTACAGTCAACCTGATAACACTTTCTTTTCCCAATGACAAATAAGTGAGCATATTGTTCTGCATAGCAGCCCACGTTTTTTATTTTTTATAAAGATGTGCATTTGATAACACAGGCATATTTCACTGCTGTAAAAGGAACAGCAAAAAATATTTCAGAACAAATTCTCTATCTTCAAGTGGAATTCTAGATTGCAGAAATACTTGTCACCTCACATCTTCTGGCCTGTAAAAATTCTTGGTGAAGAGCACACCTATGAAAGTTGTCTGTTAATATTACTTCTGCTCTGTTTCGTGTTTTACATTAAACAAGTGTGTCAGTTAGTAGTAAAGACAGACACATAAGCCAGCAGAAAGGCTGAATGTTGTTTGCCAGAAGTACTTATATTGCCTATAGAATGTCTGTATCATTTTTCAAAATATTCAGAACACTGTGAAAGCAAGGTGCATTTGATCCATTTTAAAACTTAGTTTACACACTATAACACAGCGCCCCAGTGAAAAAAAAAGACTGTACTGTACTTTACTTTAGAGACTAAGCACACAAAAGTTTCCATTTCCACTTTGGAGGAATGGAAGAGTAGGGCCCTATTCTCCATGGAGCTATGGACTGAAATTGGATGGGTAACTACTAGCAGACAAAATGTGAGATTAGTGGTGGGTGAACACCAGTGCCTACACAAACTCACTGTACTGAAGGAGACTATGGAGGTTCAGTCAAGACTGATCCCTATCATGAAACAGAAAATAAATTAGTGGCCACACTATACTAACTCAGAACGTTCTGACAACATTCTTCAAGCCTCCATGGCGCAATGTCAGAGGCTTCACCTCATTCACCTCGATCCACGTAAGTGGAAGCAAAGGTGTGTACGCCTGGTGAGCCCCAAATAAGGCGAAACACGTGTTATGCTCGTTGCATTATTTGGCTGGTACTGTAGCACATATTTATACTTTGAACAATGTCTTTTATGGTAAATATTATTCAGATGCTATTTACATGTAATGTTCAATATTTTACAAAAATGCACATATTTCTATTATCAATGCTTGTTAAGTGTTTACCAAAAGAATGACAATTGTTAGTATACCATCTCTAAAATTATAAGCTAAAAAACAAAGCAAAGGAATGCATGTGAAATTGACTGGTGTTGAAGATTTAGCATGTAACTGTTATAGTAATCGGGTCTGTAATGAAAACAATTTAAGAGGAAGGAGGAGTGAATATATTTAAACATTAATAATACACAAAATACAAAAGACACCCTGCTATGATATGTATAAGAAACAATAGTCCTAAACCTTCATAACTCAAGGTAGAGTGGCTTAAGAATAATATGATCCTGGCTAGTAAAGGCGTTCAATTAATAATTAACAATAACTACATAGCAGGGTATTTTCACTCTCACCCTCCATTAAATCAGCTTACAATTACTGTATTCATTCTGCTCAAACATGCGTGCTCACACACACACCAAATAGGAAATGCTTTCTTAAAACAATTCAGATGTGTTTTGTTTCATATATAGCACACAAATGGTGTCAAAAGGCATGTTCATTTTGTAACTTTTGATTAGGATTGTACGACATTTGTAGAAACTCATTGAAGGAAGAATATACATGCAAGCACTCTTGACTCAGTTCAAAGATTCCACCTTAACAAGTCACATGATGTTATATGGTTCCTCACTAGCGTGACGCTGCATCATCTGGAACATTTCAAACTGTAGTGTCACCTATCCATCAAATTACACTATGAAAGACACTGAGAAGAACCTTACCATTGGTTTTCACTACATGACAATCAGAAGAAGTTTTAATACAAATCAGAAATGTGAAGTCATACAGTAACCAACAAAACTTCTAAACTTAAATGGTGCTGTGCTAAAATCTGTCCGTAAATTGCAACTTGACAAGATATATATATAAGTAAATACCACAGAGGGAACAATTCATTAGCTTCAAGAGCACAAATATGCAATATATAGCAGAAAATGACATCTCAGTATAAATATTAAAGGAAAACAAAGCAATAACAACAGGATTCCATATTGGAGGACGCAGGATGTCAGGCTTCAGAGGTTAATAAAGGAAACGTGAGCTTATGTTTGACACTCATGGGTATACTGGTGAGGTCTGCAGTGGCTGCTTGTTTAGCATGGTACAAGGATGAATGGATGTGGACTAAATGAAGCTGCATTAGAGTTATTTATTTGCATGGCGTGGCACAACTGGTCTTGGAGAATGCTTGTCAAGAGATCAAAACTACATATTTAAAACTTCTTCCAATTCCTTTTTTTAAGGAACAAAGGTTGATGATCAAATTTACAATGACCCAATATGAGTCACTGTCAGTGTGTGGACTTTCTATGCACTCTGTGACTCTGTAGTGGCTAAGCAGGTGGATATAAGGAGAAGCATATTCACTTCTTTTTTGAATGGATAAACGACAGTTAAATATTCGATTAAAATGGTGCCAGCATCAAGACATTATATTATGATTGTTCAGTGTTAAATTGCAGAATGTGTAATACTGAATGCACTCTCTTACAACAACATTGTATACATTCTAGAAATGGTCCTTAATTAAATTTTTTCTCCAACTGCTTGAAATGTTTAAACATAATTCGTTTTGTTGCTGTAAAAATTGAAAATGAATGTAAAAATCTCCACAGAAAATGACTGAGTGAATTTGCCTTTCTACCAAGGTTTCAGAAAGCAGAGCTAGTTTGACCTTTAGCAAGTCTCTTTCCCCTTATAATACCCAGAGTGCAGACATATGAAAATATCTGTATTATGCACTTAGGATCTGAAAGTCTTTTTGGATTTAAATAAATGGTATCGGCTGCAGTGCCTACAAATAAAGCTGGCAACTGAAATTGACATACTGTGCTTAATAATTGCATTTTAAGTAGGGGCCTTAATGAAAAGTGAAATGTAGGAATTTTGCTATTAACTTGGCATGTATTCATTTGGAATGAATGGCCTCGTCTTATATCGAAGACTAGGGGGCTTTGCTTGTGCCTGCACTACACGCCAGCCACTTCGCATATGTGGATTTCACTTTCACCAAAGAACAAATCTTTTAATTCTCGCGGATATGCCTCTTCATTGGGAAGAAACACTTCTCCCTGATGGCAACACGAATTAGACAATCTACAAGTCTCTGACTTAAACAATACATTCGATCTCTTTTCGTTGTTCTGTTATTTCACTGCGTAATAGTTTATGTTTGATAGATAGATAGACACAGACAGACAGACAGACAGACAGACAGACAGACAGACATACATTATTAATCCCAGGGGGAAATTCACATAATGCGATCTTTACTATCATTTTTTTCAGACTTTCGAATTTTAGTATTTTCATTATCTCTAACCTGCTCTGTATGTGTACCATGCCAATGTTTTTGAATTCTTTACGACGTTCTACTTTGTCATCTACTCTTTGTCTTTAATTTCCGGCCCCGGGCATGGTTAAATCTCTTGGCACAAAGTCTCATCTCGCAGGATTTGAAAGTATTTCCTTGATAAAGTTATGTCTTGTCCCAGGCTAAAAAGTCTTGTCTCGTCCCAGGATTTGTTTATAATAGAGAGACAAGAAATCTCTATTTTGAAAATTGGTAACACCAAAATTCTGGTTGTCATGTACATTATAAAAGAAAAAAAAATGGCTGCACACATAAAATAACCTACATACCCTGCCTAGAAATAAAGGAACAAGCTATTAAGACTGAAAGTGACCAAACTAGAATACACTAGAACTTGGGAAAAATGGCAGCACTTATTCTCTGCTGCAGTACCACATACAACTTTGTGTGCTATGAGAGCCAAGTGGCCGTAATTAAAATAGTACTATAGTTAGTCATTTTAAATCAAAGAGACTGTTTCTCCATAATGGTTTAAAATAATGTGAAAGTCCTAAAGACTACATATGCTGAAATGTGTGTGAAAACAAAAAATAAATGCATGTTCAAAATTAATGCTTAATCAAAAATGGGATAAAAGCAGATTTCTTTTGTTTCTGTCTAATACATGTGATAAATGTGTGATTTATGTACCCTATTAATATTCCAGCAGCAGTTTTTTAGTATCTTTAACAAAAAATGGGGCATGTACCCAGGGAATCAAAACTCTCCTAGAAACTATGCCAATAATTTCCACAAAAAGTTTCTGAAGCAAGTCAGAACTACACTGGAAGCTGAAAGGTAGTTAATCTTGCATTTGTAGTAGGAGTTCCAAAGTCTATCCAATACAAAAATTAAGCCACTATCTTACAGAGAGTTTTAAAGTTTGCATTTTCTAGCAAAAAGCAAACAATAAATGTGTGAATGACTGTGACTTATATAAGAGATATATTTAATGAACAATAAAAAAGTGCATTCCTGAACATCCTAGGCATGCAGGTGCAGTTATGTGAATCACAAAGAACACACACACTAAAAGAGAAGCCATTTATGCACACATTCTCCTTACTACTCACAAGGTAGACAATAATAAAATGCTAACAATTTCATGTCTCCTTCAGTCACGCTTCATTTCTAAAGAAGGTTCTGCAGGACACTACACGAAAACGACACCATGTATATCACTTTCCAATGCAGAATGTTTATCAGAAGACGACTGATCTAACAACAGCTGCTCTCCTTATTCTTTTAGCTGAAAAATTCTGTCATCTGTGTTTTCTACTTAACATCTGGAGCAAACTTGAAAGTTCTGTTAATACAGATGAAGAATACCATTAAAATGGCAGAAACAGCTGTTAGATTTGACATGTCTTCACTTTAACAAATCCTTACCTATCTTTAACATAAAATTATAAATTAAAAAAAAATTAAATGAAGTGTGGTAACTTCTTTAGGTGTAAAGGTGACATCCTACAAACAAACCTATTTGCATGTACCCCTTTTTCATTAATATGTATTAGTTAAAGTTTTTGGCTTTGCTATGAATGACACATCAATAAAGCGCCTTTAAATGGAAACAGATCAAATAGGGATATATTTTTTAAACCTACTTGCTAGGATATATGTTGCCTTTCAAATACCTAATCACGTCACAGTGCATGAGGAGGGGAAGACACTTGAAGTTTGGGCCAACTCTGTATCTGCTAGATATCTATGAAACTATTGGACCTCAGTGAACAGAGTATCACAGAGATTTTAATCAAGAGTACAGGAATTGTATCAGAGGAATGAATTAATTTAAAACATAACCTATAATAAAAACTGTTTAAAAGAAACAAGAATATGATTTAGAGTAGTATTTGACTGTAACGGGACGTTTAAAATGTCATCTCCCTTATTGTTATGATGTTTAATGCTCAGGTTGAAAATGAGTCTTTTCAAACACTACAAGCACACAAACTGAGCATCAGCCACCTTCTCTGCGTCCTTGTTTGTCAGAGTCCAGGCAGGTTAATACAGTCCTGTAACCACAAAAATCAGAACCAGCATCAGCCCTTGTGTTTTTATTCCATTTCTTTTTCTCAGTGGCATGTCTAATTACCTTGAACCTGTTTCTGCTGAGGGTAATTGGAAATCCAGAAATAACAAACCATTTGTTTAAATACAGGAGTACAAACGGAGGTCTGTAATTATAAAATATAAAGGGGTAAAGTGTCAGAACTTTCACATATAAACGTGTATGCAACTATTCCTGTAGGATGAATACAGATTTCATATTTCAAGAAATGCAATGGGATCGGCTATTGGGCAGGTGATAAATATAAAATTCATCTAGCTTTATAAGATGCCTTCCCTTTAAGTTAACTCTCCACAAATTTCTTTTTATTTGACTTGAACTGTACTCTTGCTAATTCTTACTGTAGCCAGAAGCTTGTGTCCTGAATAGCTAAGTGTCCAGGCCGATTGAATGTACTTTTTTTGCACTACACAGTGCGAACTGAACATTGTTTATACTGATACTTCTACTGATACTGTATTTGTGTATTCTGGTTACATATATGAATTGAGTGTGGATTTTCATGAGGTTTTTTTTTTTTTTTTTTAATTTTACTGTTACTATAATATACTTACTTCTCCCTAATCTACTGAACTTCAGAAAGAAAAAGTGCAAACAAAATACTACTTATCACAAATGTAAAATAAGCCTAATCTTTAGTTGCATGCATACATAAGCAAATTACTTTAACTCCATTACACCCTTTAAGTATAACCAAGAGGTCCAGCAATTAAGGAATCTAAGTGGCAACAGACAATCTTAAAATGTCATTCACACCACTAAAAGTAAGGCCTGTAGTATAGGTAGAGCTACTACTTCTATGTCCCAGAGGTTTGAGTCTTCCTTAAAAAACAAATATCGAAAAGGGTTTAAAATAATACATATTGTGGAGCAAATTATTTACATTTTCATTTATCATATTAAAGTCACTTAGTCAGAACAAGCACCTTGAATGCAAATTTACACACTCATGTTCTCTTATTTTTAGGGTACCACCTGCTCATTAACTGCATTCAGAATATGTTTAGTGATTTGTCCACAGCCCACTGGAAGGAGACTGACAGGCATACCCAGGAGATACTGGCAAATTTATGTCTCTCCATATTCCTGTCTAGGTATTCCCCAATAACAGCTGGAGGAAACTGCAGAGAATAGAGGGGAATGGTAAGTCCAGTGCAGCATGCTGCTACCACAGCCCTCACCAGGAAAGGAGAATGGAAATGGTGATGATAAAAATGAAGGCGTAAAATAAAATACCTAACACATGCCAGTATATCATGTTTTCTGTTATCTGAAAATGTCAACAAAATAAAATTATAACATGTCAATATTCTTAAAGTTCACTTTCAACCTTGACAATGATGTTCATTACAATTAAACTATGCTTCTCAAATTTGGATGAAGAAAAATAAGGAATTTATACAAAATTGTACAATGGCCACGAAGTATAAAGAGGCTGTGCCCTTGCTATTATTTGGCACATGGTTTTACATCATAGTGCCTTTAACAAGAACCATTTAGAAATGAATTGGCACAATTATGTGGCAAAACACAGAATGACTGTACTAGTTTATAATGTCTGAAGTTAATCTTAAGTTATGCTTATTAAATACAAACATCTATGACAGATAAGCTTTCAAATGCAGGCAAAAGATTTTATGGAGCACAGCAAACAGTGACTAATCAGACGTTCCAGCCACCATTGTGCTTACTGTCCTAAAGAAATATATGCCTTATAAGCATTGCTAAAGTCAGATATTGCTGCTTCCCAAATAATAAGAGAAAAACTTTTTTTGTCTTACAGTTAAATGATATTTATCAATAAATTCATTGCATTTTCTAAACTATTTTTTCTATTAAATGACTACTGTCTATTACAAAAAACAAATCAGAAAAACTCATAACATGAGGTCAACCGTGATGCTCTTCCCAGCATGCCGAGACATGCTTCATTTTAGCAGACTGTGCTTTGAAATGTTATCTAAAACGTAAAAAATAACAAGGAAAACATGTTTTATTGCTCTCACCTTCAAGTCGCACCACTAATGGTACAGTCATTCCAAGTTCTCTGCAGGCCTTTGTAATACCATTGGCGATGATGGCACAGTTCACTATTCCACCAAAAATGTTAATGAGGATGGCTTCAACCTACGTAAAGAAAAAGCTTAATCAATCACGCATCCCAAATGTTTTACTACAAGTCATTCCATGTTGCATTACCACATGACTTTCTTCCACCTTTACTAGGTTTTAGACTACTCATTTTAAAACATGGACAGAATAATGTAACACTCAAAAACTAACAAACAAACACCATGCAATTTTCAGACATTTGCCATTCGCACTTTTGCAGGTGGCACCTGTGGTACATCTGGCTGCTGCAAATACCCTACACCATGTCTCAGAGATCAGTGATTTAATTACTAAAATACTCATTGAGCAGTGAATGCTTTATTGTTTACATTCAGCAACAATACCCTTTTAAGTTTGTCAAATCAAAATCTTAGGTTAAGTTAAACTCGCCCTGATTTTCACAGATATTATCTCATGAGATGTAAATCATATGCAGATAAACATAGGTCATCTTAGTGCAGCTAGTAAATTAATAATACAGGAAAGTAGCATCAATGTGTCAAAATCTTAACACATCTTTAGAAGGCCAAGCTCTGTATTAAAAGAATTAAACTGGCATCATGTATATCAAATAGTTTATTTTAAAGTATCTGGTTTCCATTGAGGTTCTAATATCAAATTATGAAAAGGAAAATACAAGTTAAACCAAGGCTAAACTGGTTAAAGCGTCTCTCTGTCCCATTCTAGCATCAATGAGGATCCCAGAGTATTTGATAAATTACAACACTATTATTAACACTTGTGGGATAAGAACAGGCATCCCAACCAGAGAGGAGCATGGCTTATTACCTGGATGGGAGGCCCAAGAGGAATGATGGATGGACTGGCTGGTTGGGTGGAAAGATAACTCTGTGCCCAGCCGGTATGAAATAATGGATGAACCAGTGGAAGCCAGAACCTGGGAGTGGATCCATCCCCCATGCACGAGGTGGCAGTGGTCCTCGTAAGAGAACCCAGTTGGGACACCTGCAGGGGTGCTAGGAAGATGAAGTCCGAAAGTGCAGCCCTGTAGGGGTCCCTTGGGATTGATATAGGGTGCTGTCGGGGGACGACTCCTTCCCACTTCCATTATGGCCTGTAAGTGCTTTCCGGAAGACATGCATGACCCCAGAAGCATTCTTGTGTCCAGTATAAAAGGAAGCCCACTGCCACACATGGAGGAGTCAGAGTCAAAGGGCAAAACTCAATGGGAGAACGGAAAGTGGAAGATTTAATGTTTCATTGCGATTTTAACTGTATCTGTAGCTGATTATTGGAACAGGTCTGTGAGAAGGTGCTTAAGAAGGAATAAAAAATCCAGTGTTTTATTCATATAGTATGTGCTGTATGACGGTCTGTGGTTTGGGGCTCTCTGGCGCCCCCTGGTGGTTGCACAATATTACAAGAAAAAAAAGTCTTATAAAAAGGTTGGTTTTAAGTAATGTCAACAAAGAAAAAAAGTGTTAAGTCTTGATAAAAAAATCATTTGAGCTTTAACATTCTCCTTGACGGCAAACAGCAGCTTAAAAAGCCAACTAAATTTGTTATAGCTAGATGAATGATTTAGATTAAACTAATATCTACCAACTTACCTTTCTAGGCAGGCACACCCAACTGAACATATAAAGGCTAAATAAAGTTTTAGGGTAACATGGTGAGATGAAGTGAAGATGGCACACTTGCAATTTAAAATCCCATTCCTTAAGGTCCCATCACATTACATGACCTTTAAGGCAGTTGTGTGTGGAGGCACTTTGGATGCAGCAGTGACCTGCTCCCATGACCGCCAATTGAGTAGTCTGACAACCCCAGTGACTCAGTCTATCAATCTGCAACTCGACCAAACAAAATCTAAAAAGATTTGCTTTTCTCTGAATTTGTTGGGGTAGGTTTGCGTATGCAAGCTGACAACTAATGCACAATCACCTAGAGTCAGGGCTGTGGAATCGATGTCGAAAACAATTATTGGGTTACTGGAGTCCAACTCCAACTAAATGTAAATTGTAATATAATGTGTTAAAATTTCCAATTTCACATATACTAATATTTAAAAGTAACTACCTGAAAGAAAAAGATCTGAAACAACAAAAATCTATATAGAATATAGAAATTTTGCAAATGCTGCAACATACTGGCAGAAAAGATCTAAGAATGAAGGTTTTACAACTTTAATATAAATCAAATTTAGATTTTGGGACATTTTAGACAAATTGTACAGAATTAGGCATACATTATGTAGAAGGTGACATTAACATGGGAAACTGGTCTACAAAAGTAGATAAACTAAGACAGCTATGCAGGAATATACAACACATGTACAGTTGACTAAAATAAGTTTTCAAAATAAATTTTAATCTAAAAGATTCACAATTTACAATGTATTGTTTACTGCTCACTTATAAACTTCCATCTCTTGCAGAATGCAAATTTACTCTGCAACAGTTCATTCATGTACAAGAATGCGTGACCCATCCATCCAATACTGAAGACAGTCTAAGCTAATGGGGAACTGGTGCCTATCGCGGCAGCAGTGGTCACAAAGAGTAAGCCAACACTAGAAGGGATACCTTTCCATTGCAGAGTGCACTCCCACATGCTAAAGTGCATTGGCAATGGTGCTTGTAAAAATGTATTTTGTTGTACAAATATAAGTATATAATATACTATGATATGTATATAAGTGAGTTCAATATTAAAGAAAGATCACCAATATACTGTTTATAACCATTAAAATTTAATTTCTATCAATATATAGCAATAATGAAAGCTCAAATGGAAGAAGACTTAATAATCCACAAATGAAAACAGCAAAGATAAAAACAAAATCAAAGCAGCAAAAATAACTAGTGGAGTCTGGATGGGAAAGGAACTGTAGGATAAAACTAAACAGGAGCCAGCAACCCAGTCACGAACAGATATTAGAAGGCTAAATTGAGAATCTCTACAGCAAGATGGGGAGTAAACGGAAAAATCAAAAATCCATTCAGTCATTTTAAATACAAGATCGTCATGAACTTCACTGCACAATGATCAAAAACATAGCAACCGGTTCAGATGACCTCAGCTAGAAAAGTTAAATCTCCTCTTCTAGAAATATTTCCTGTAAATAAGACATTCTGGCCAGGGTTAAACATCCGCTTCTGTCAGGAGGTGTAATAGTGAACTGAACTGTACTCCCACACAAGAAAAAAATAAAATAAAGGAAAGCTGCTTTGAAGAGACAACGTGGGCTTATGAAATTCTTGCAGCAAAAATATTTAGAGGTGTATAAACCTGTGAAATACTTGTCTCCCTGCTAACCTCTTGAACTTAACACTTCAGTATTGCATTACATTTTTACAACAAAATATAATCTGCAATATTGTTACTGGTTTCACAAGTGTATCCTCAACATTTGTTTAATTAGTTGTCACTGTATGAACTTAATCTAATATAGATTTTCTTTCAGGGATACATTAAAAAAAAAAGGCAAAAGACAGGCATCGTTAGACCTTAAAAGCTTACTTCCTTACATTTACATAGGCCCATTTTTTTTTTTTTAGTTTCAAATTATTATCTTCTATTGTGTTTACAAATTCATCACATTTAATACTTGTATTTGTTAAATGAATGTCCTGTTACATTTTAAATCTTAACACGTTGCACATATTTTCAGCATTCTGAGTAACCTGTTAAAATAAGCTTAAATTTAAAATAAGTTAAAACCAATGTTAAAGCAAATTGCCTTGCCAGCCAGAAGAATCATATCATGCTTAGGTGCAAACAAGGCACGGAGACACACAGATCACACTGCTACTCCAGTTGGCGGACAGAATCTTCAGTTTTAAGTGCTGGCTGTGTGAGCTGAATAGATGGTCTCTAATTAAACTAGCATCACCACTTCTTTTCTGACCTAGATGTTGAGCTGAGATACATTTGAAATAGCCCAAAGAGGTCTTGCCCTGATCCATATTAATTACCAGAGGGAGGCTTACAAATTTACAAGACATACATTATCTCACCTAAAGGTTGTTAAAAAATTGTGGAACACAAATACAGTTAGGTCCATAAATATGTGGACAGAGACAACTTTTTTCTAATTTTGGTTCTGTACATTACCACAATGAATTTTAAATGAAACAACTCCGATGCAGTTGAAGTGCAGACTTTGAGCTTTAATTCAGTGGGGTGAACAAAACGATTACATAAAAATGTGAGGCAACTAAAGCATTTTTTGAACACAATCCCTTCATTTCAGGGGCTCAAAAGTAATTGGACAGTTGACTTAAAGGCTATTTCATGGGCAGGTGTGGGTAAGTCCGACGTGATGTCCTTATCAATTAAGCAGATAAAAGGCCTGGAGTTGATTTGAGGTGTGGTGCTTGCATGTGGAAGATTTTGCTGTGAACAGACAACATTTGGTCAAAGGAGCTCTCCATGCAGGTGAAAGAAGCCATCCTTAAGCTGCGAAAACAGAAAAAACTCATCCAAGAAATTGCTACAATATTACGAGTGGCAAAATCTACAGTTTGGTCCATCCTGAGACAGAAAGCAAGCACTGGTGAACTCAGCAACGCAAAAAGACCTGGACGTCCACGGAAGACAACAGTGGTGGATGATCGCAGAATCATTTCCATGGTGAAGAGAAACTGCTTCACAACAGCCAACCAAGTGAACAACACTCTCCAGGGGGTAGGCGAGCGTCTCGATATCCAAGTCTACCATAAAGAGAAGACTGCATGAAAGTAAATACAGAGGGTGCACTGCAAGGTGCAAGCCACTCATAAGCCTCAAGAATAGAAAGGCTAGATTGGACTTTGCTAAAGAACATCTAAAAAAGCCAGCACAGTTCTGGAAAAACATTCTTTGGACAGATGAAACCAAGATCAACCTCTACCAGAATGATGGCAAGAAAAAAGTATGGAGAAGGCGTGGAACAGCTCATTATCCAAAGCATAGCACATCATCTGTAAAACACGGTGGAGGGAGGCAGTGTGATGGCTTGGGCGTGCATGGCTGCCAGTGGCACTGGGACACTCGTGTTTATTGATGATGCGACACAGGACAGACAGAAGCAGCCAAATGAATTCTGAGGTGTTAAGAGACATACTGTCTGCTCAAATCCAGCTAAATACAGCAGTCACATTGATTCATGATACAGATGGACAATGACCCAAAACATACAGCCAAAGCAACCCAGGAGTTTATTAAAGCAAAGAGATGGAAAATTCTTGAATGGCCAAGTCAGTCACCTGATCTTAACCCAACTGAGCAGGTATTTCACTTGTTGAAGACTAAACTTCAGACAGAAAGGCAAACAAACAAACAGCAACTGAAAGCCACTGCAGTAAAGGCCTGGCAGAGCATTCAAAAGGAGGAAACCCAGCATCTGGTGATGTCCATGAGTTCAAGACTTCAGGCTGTCATTGCCAGCAAAGGGTTTTCAACCAAGTATTAGAAATGAACATTTGATTTCCAGTTATTTAATTTGTCCAATTACTTTTGAGCCCCTGAAATGAAGGGATTGTGTTTAAAAAATGCTTTAGTTGCCTCACATTTTTATGCAATCGTTTTGTTCACCCCACTGAATTAAAGCTGAAAGTCTGCACTTCAACTGCAACTGAGTTGTTTCATTTAAAATTCATTGTGGTAATGTACAGAACCAAAATTAGAAAAAAGTTGTCTGTGTCCAAATATTTATGGACTTAACTGTATTATAACAGTGAGAGATCCTGCAAGAAACACTCTAAAAAACTTAACTTAGTTTTATTCTGTTTACTTCATAAAAGTATAACAAAATGACTAAATATGTGGAAATAACATTGCAAGGTTGAGCCAATCCCATGATCTTATGCAATATGCAACTTACAGTGTTAAATTACAAGAAGAAAACTCAACCTTTGTGAAGTGTACATCAGAAGTGCTAGCATTTAACTGTCTTCAAAAAAATAAATATGTCCTCAAACAGAGCAATGCAGACTGGTGATAGACAATATAAGTTGACGGAGTAAGTATATCCCAAAGATATGTGGGCGCAGTAGAAACAGGACACTTGTATACGAGTAGTAGAAACATGTTTTCTGTCCCCTCAAAAGACATCCAATGTAAAGAAAAAAGTATAAAGGTTATGTGGGAATACTTTTGTGTATTATTAGGTAAACGAACAGCACTATTTACTACTTTAATTTCTGGAAGATCTTGGGAGGAGAGGCTCAAATGGATAAAAACACAGAAGCCATGTCCAGCTGAATGTTATAACTACTGTATGACTTAATGTAACAGAAGAGCAAGGCCCTATATTTTACAAAGCTAATTTAATAAGTGGCAATTATTTGAATGTGACGATGAGTAAGACATCCGGCTAAAACCACTATGCCCACGAAAGTGGGGCATTTGCACCCTCAAGAAATGAGAACACAATTTTAGATATAGTATGGATAATAATCCATAGAACTGCTGTTTTGAGCACTGCACGTTCAGACATGAGGTTAGTGTTTTGGTTCACCAGTAGCAAGGACTGTGAGAGGCCTGGCCAGAACTGTGTGGTGTAGTGCTTTTCTCTCAGCTCACAGCTAAACATCCTCAACAATGGCTGAATGCCCCAGTAATGCTCTTGTCTGAAAAAGCAGACCATCATAGAACATCTTACTTCCACCCTGCTTGGCGTATAATTTTTCAAAAGGCTAAGGCTAAAATGATTATCCATCATGTGTTCACTGAAGCATCTTCAAATTCAGTTTATTGCAGATCAACAAATTCAGCATAATGAACTTAAAATTGTTCCTGAATGTTTTTATACAGCTGACAATTTGTAGGCATTGAAATACATTACTGTATTGGCAGTTCATTGAAACTAATTAGGGAGATTTTAAAGAGTGAAAATAATATCTGAGGTTTTCAAAGAGAAACCAGGCCATGGTCTGTGAGCAAAGTCAATTTGTTGAAGACTCCATTTTATTGTCAATTGTTTGGATTAATAATATCTACATGACACTTGAGCACTAGTCACATTGTTAAAAGAGATAGTAGCCCAGTTATATTTATAAAGCAAGCATTTGTAAAGTAAAACAATTCAACTCCATTAACCATGGATACCCTGAAATTAATTTCTTTTTTATGCAGAAGTTGTTTCAAGATGACTATTGCCTGGATAAAAGAAAAAGGAAATGATTTGGGACAGGTGATGGAGTAAAACATAAAAGAACCTGCTGTTTTATGAGTGTAAATGCTGCTGTTCTGCATTCTGGAAAATAATAATACTTGATTAGGCAGCTTTATGTGCATTTCGATACTGGGCCTCCTAATGAGAAGGCCACAGGTGGTAAAAGACAGACAACAAAAACAGAGCCACACAGATTTTAAACCCAAGTGCCTCTAAAGGCTACTGCCTTGGCTCCAGACTGTACTTACTTTTCACTCATGATTGCACAGTTAACTACAGTAACAATCACATCATCAACCTTACGGTTGACACTAGAGTGATTTGGCTGATAAGCCACAATCATGAGAATACATAAATAGCAGGAACCCAGGAGCAGACCTGATGAAGTGGTATTGCAACAACAACCTTGAAGTCATACTGAAAAAGGAACAAAAATGCCTTTAGTTGCTGAAGCAACCAAGGAAATATGTGATAAGTCTATGCCAAATTATAGCATTTAAACTATACATGCGTATTTATAGTCTTGTAGACAGTGCCAAAGCAATAAAACTCAAGACAAAAAAGTGCAAACACTAACATGGTTTGCAATAACATGCGCAGGGGTGGCATTTTGCTTCTCAAATACAGGGCTTTAAAGCAACAAAAAATACTTAGCCTGAAACTTTGGACCAAGGTTTAAAATAGGAAAAAACCTACAATAATTAAAAAATATGAAAATTTGTACAAAACTTTAATACTATTTTCATAAAAATAAACATATTTCAAATTCTGAACACATTCCAACAAACACATTTTAAAGTGTGCCTTTAGAACAGTAAGCAACTGCCTGCTATTGTAATATTCAACCTGCAAAAAAAAAAAAAAAAAAAATCCCAACAACAAATGAAACCGATAAAGAGCAAATTACCAAATGGCAGGAACAAACTGTACACTGAGCTAAAAATGACAAGCATGGCATCAAGGCACACTGAAAAAGCAAAAGAGTAGCCTATGGTTTTTAAAAATCCGTAATGTAAATGCTCCTCTCCACTACTGTTATACTATTTGAATGGATTTCTCTATTCCTTTTATATCTTGTTTGTATTTTTTTGTACAATGTTGTCGGGTAATGATCAGCTTTACGCAACGTATATGCATTTGTTTCAATTAACTCTATAATCAAATGTTTCTAATATATTGTAGTTTTTTTGCTACTTGCTAACCTGTTTATGTGTTTTGTTTTGCTGTGTCAAATGAATATTTAACTAGTGCAATAACTAAAATGAAAAAGAAAATTGCAGTATTTGCATATTAAATACATTTATAAACAAAGAACAACTTTAAAGTGCTTCCTTTTTTCTTAACAGCTATGAAAATAAAACGAGAGTGCAACAACATTATTGAAGAAAAGTAACACAGACTGCTGAATGATCATGAATAATCAAATGAAGGAATGAGAGTAACTGCAAAGCAGACTAACTTTTATGTCCCTACACAAGTGAAGTTCACAGTATTATTTTCTCATTTTTCTGGATTCAAAAAAAAAAAAAAAATCTTGCAGATGATCTAACCCAGTCCTTTTCAAGGTATTGTCTATTTTCTGAGTAGATGAAGATGAAGTTGCTGCCACTATTTCAATCCTCTGACAATACTTTACCCATGTCAGTGAATGGTTGAGTTATTACAAGTAACAGGTCATGCTCCACAATAAACAGGGCAGTATGCAGTCTTGGTAACATACCTGGTCTGGCAGCAGTTGTGGTAGGTATCACCCCTAGCAATGTTGAAGAGCACAAATAGCTGCCCTGAGCATTTGATCCATGTCGCATCATTACAGTATCAATTATGTTTTACTGCCGGGCCTTATAATACAGTGTAGAAACAAGCACTGGGTTTATTTAATTTGCAACACCAAGATCCAAGGCATTTTCTTTCACCCTCTTTTCTTTTCTTTTTTTTTTTTTTTTTTTTTTTGGGGCTTTTTATATTTTTATTTTATTAATTTTCATTGTAATCATTCCATACAAACAGATCAATTTATAGCCCAACAAGTTAGAAAATCTTCAAATTTCAAAATTCACCCTCTTTTCTAAGCAACATCATTAAATTTTTTCCTACCTTTCTTTATTCCACTTGTATTGTCTCCATTCCTGGCCAACTTAGATTCCAATTTGATCCCACTGTGCACTCAGTACGCTCACATTGACTAAGAGAAAGCCGCTTGGGTAACACACTACCCTGCTTGCATAGCGCTAGTAACTGCAAGAATACTATTACACTATTGGCCAACACTCATCCAAAACAAAAACCAGCATTATTGCTTTTTTTTATGGGTTTCCGGCTGATTCAATAAAATGGTGTAACTGGCAGTGAATATTTCATTAATCTAAGACGGCAATATCCCTGAAATCTGGTACGAAGCCTGAAAACTTTAAACATTGCAATACCTTACTTGTTATTACTTACTCAATTCATTTTATGCTTGTATAGCGCTCTTCAAAGAGTGTAGGCACAGAATGCTGTGACAATACATACTGCAAATTTCGATATATTGCTCTAGTTTGTCCATTGCAGGAATTATTCATGTACACACCAACACTCAGACTCACACTGCATTAATCTGATGTTACCATTTATGCAATCAGCATTTATTCGGGGACGTGGGAGGAAGACTAGAGTATGTCAAGTAAAAGCCACACAGTCATGGGGCAAATGTGAAAATTCCACTGGGACAATGACCAGGCATGGAATTTGAACCCATGATGCTGAGTTAATTAAGTGGTGGCGCTAGCCGCCGCACTACTGTCTTGCCCCTGTTGGAGAAAGGTAAGTAACAATGTCATTGTACCAAGGACTATATTCCTGATGTGCTACTATAAAAATTACATTAGTAGAGATTCAATACTTGGTGATTCTTAACATAGAAAGAAGTGTTAAAGCCCAGACAGCAATATCAGCTTTTTACACCTAAAAGCATAACTGAAGGATTTTCACCTGGATGAAAGAGGATTTTTGCTAAAATGTGCTAGGCCTCACTGGAATAGAAACTTGTTTTCCACCTCAACCCCAACAATCTGCTGTCATATTTTTTCCGCTAGCATGACTTCACAACCCTGAAAGAGATGCGCACTGATAACAGGAAACCCTGAGCCGTATTGCTCTTTCAATTCAATATATTCTGGTACAGAGGACATCCAATTACAAATATATCCATCCAATTTAAGCAACATATGGACACTAGCATGTGGTGCAAGGCTGGAACCAATGCTTGAAAGGATGGCAAACATAGGAAAACAAACAGGAGTACAAAGAAAAAAATACATTGGCATAGTAAGGACGGTGTAAAGTCCTTAAAGACAGAAACCAGGCAGGGATTTAAACCTAGAGCCTTTGAGCTAAGAGGCAGGAGAGCTCACCATGCTATCCTACATTTGCAAATTACATACCAGCAATAGACTGGTGCTTTGTACAGGCATGGTTACTGCCTTTAAGCTCTAATTGATAAGCACTGAAAAGTGTCTTTTTTATACATGACATGAATACAACAGTAAAAAGGGGTTTTATGAGCATTTGGCTAGATGCAACCTTCAGAAGAGATGGAGCAAGAATTAAGATGTGTGAAGAAACTAAGAAGAACAGGGGCAAAGCTTGTCTGCTTTGTCAACCACTCCCTCTCAAAATTTCAAACCCTGAAAGCATCACAGTTCTGGTTCATAAAGAAGAGTTAATTTCAGTCACAACACTGTTACAACTAAATTATGTGTGATAACATCTGAATCAGGAGAAAATTTACTGATATTCCTGGGATGGGCAACTAATTGAAAGAACAGTGATATACAGTATAAACTGTATATACACTACCGGTCAAAAATTTAAGAACACTTCAGTTTTTCTTCAGATGTAATCAGCTGAAAAACAATGAATGACCTAAAATGGTGAAAAGCTACGCATTAAACTGCCAGAGGTTTAAATTTCAAGTTTAGCATAGCAATAACTGAAAAAAGGAATTTTCAGAATATTACAAATGGGCCTTCTTCAGGGAACAACTAACAAGTTATAACCCACAGATGTTTTGCAACAATTAAAGTAAATTGAGCCTTGCAAGTTCAAGTAAACAATTTACACAGGTGTCCTAACTTCTGCTGGTTACTTAAAAACTATTTGTCTTAAAGCAGAGTTAGAACACTGTGTTACTACACCCCCTAAAGTACTACTTGGACAATATTACACTGGCATAGAAAAAACAAACAACGGCAAATAAAAAATAAGTAAAGGAATTATTAAGTGTATTCAAATTTTTGATTCAGCAACTAATTCTCAACTATAAGGTAACAATTATAAATCTTGACACTTGAAAACTATAAAACTTGTTCACAAAAAATACTCCACTTTAGAGCAGTTTGTGACTGAATGAAAAAATATTTGATTCCACCAATATCTGCAGAATAATGAATTAAAAGAAACAGCTTGCTGCACAGTACAGTCTGCAGAATATGGAACTGTGAACTTGAAGTAGTCAACACTTAGCTGGCTGTAACACTTCAAATGTCGACCAAATTAAGATTATCTAATTTTGATGGTGGCTGAGCAACTCATTTACTGGCTTCATTGAAGACTTTCTCCACATCACCAGTATCAACGACTGACCTCCTATGTAATCCACCGCTCTGGGCTCTGATCCGTTTATTTCCCAGAAACAATCTGTTGAGCAGATGTCACTAAACCCAGTTTGCAGCAAATTAAAAGTCACATCGGCAAATAGCTCTGCTGAGGCTTAAAGTGATTAAAATCAGACAAAACCTTTTACCACAGTGTACCAGAGTGGATTGATTGACCTTCTCTCTTGTGGGCTGGGAAAGCCTGCCTTTGCCTTTTTAATCGTGTTAACATTGCTGTTTTATGCGGAGAACTGTACCCAGGAGTCTTAAAAATGCAAACAAGTAATTCGGAGTGATTAATAAAGTACCTAAAGGTGCAAGGGCTGAAGGCCACAAACCTCTGGAGTATGCAGCCTGAGGTCAAAAGTCAGAACCATGCCTGTAAATACATTCCAATTTGGCTAATAAAGCACTGAGATTCAGCCAAGATTTCACCCACTTATATCCACAGAAGGGTAACTAATGGAAAATATCAATCAATTTAAAAGCAATTTCTTCCAAAGTAAAGACTGCTGATGAATTCAAAACTTCGCTTATGAAACTGTATACAAGTCTCTATGAAACGAACAGCATAATATTTTTTGGCGAGTTTGAGAATGCTATACATTGGATGTTTTTGAATCAGACAGATAAACACATTCCAGATTTACACTGCAGTGCAAGGTGTTATTTCTAAGTGGTTTTATTCCTAAAATATACGTGGCATTTAGAAACAAATCACCTTGGAGTGCTGGGTGGATGGAGGGCACCTAAATGAAGAGCTCACTATGGTAATTATGAGGTCACAAAAAAAACAAAAAAAACGGATTAACAAATATGATCAATGGCCACATCACCTATCTTCATTTTGAGAAGCTCAGTTTAAATAACCAAATACAAAAATGTTATATGATAATTCCAATCCCCCCCCCCCCCCCCCCCCCCCCCCCGTAAGTCACATAACAGAGGAGAACACAAGACAAGTAAGTACTGCTTGTTCGAGGCAGAGGTCACAGAATGAATCAAATAACTCCAGTTTCATTGATTTTACTTTGTATTTAGCCATCAGTGAAATATCATAATGGGATACCTGTAACCACAAGGTTTCTTTAACATCACTATTAAGCACTATACTAGTTAGTTTGTACTTGAACTTATTCATGGAGACAAATTAATATATCAATCAGCAAATGATCACTCAGCCGTGATCTACACGACAATAAGCCAACTGAGGTGGCCAGCAGATAAAGAGCACTTACAATATCTACTTCATGTTATTCTAATGTGAAATGAGGTACAGCATACATTTCTGGAGTTAATATTTTATGTAGTAGACAATGAAAGAAAGAAAGAAAGAAAGAAAGAAAGAAAGAAAGAAAGAAAGAAAGAAAGAAAGAAAGAAAAAGAAAGAAAGAAGCATGCATATTTTTACTATTTTTTCCCACAAATTTTGCATGCTCAAGACGAGTGTGTTACTACACTTTTAAGCAAGATGGAGCAAGACAGAACTTAAACATTTCCTTAAACAGGAGCAATGTTCTACACTAAAGGGAGGTCAATTCTGAATATTACTAAAACAGCTTAAATAATGACACTTTATTCTTAAAAAAAATTATCTACAAAGACCAGAAACGAAATGAAAAATTCTTGCCATTATCGCCATAATATGTAATAATGCATAATATCACAAACAAGCGTAGAATATTCCTGATCTATCGTCTTCTACAACTGGAGCCAGCTGTTTTCCATTAAGTGATATTTACTTGTTACGGTTGACCTCAGGAGGAATGATGCTCTGCTAAAAACAACAAAAAACATTTATCTGCCACTTTGTGAGATGTGGTACTTTTATAGTATGAAAACAGCCTACGTAATGACTCATCTTTATTTTGCAACTAAAGGCATTATTAGAAGATATTCACTATAATACTTTACACATTAGCGCCCTTCACTAGCAAGGGGAGCAATTCCTACTGAAAAACAAAGAATATTATCATCCTGTGAAACGTGAAGCATTTTACTTTTCTGCGTTGATTACACTTAGGGATACATATTAGTACTCCTTGTGTTACATAACTCAGCAATATGGACTGAATCATAAAGTGGACAATACAAATTCAAAGAAATTAATGTCAACAAGCCTAATATTTTATCAATTTAACATACATCTCAAAAGCACTCGTAACAATAAAAAAAGTTCACAATTAAAATTCCATGCATTTCTGCATTAATTTAACCTATGATGTGATTTACACATTATCAAAATATTAATGATATTGGGCATCACATTAAATGAACAACATTTAAAAATTCTACCTATAATCTTATTGAATAATTAATTCTAGATTTTACCATCAGATCTGGGCTCCATGCATGAGCTGAACAGAACATGGTTTCCTCAACATACAGAAACACATACAGGATAGGTGAATTGGTGTTGCTATATTTGCTGTAGTGTGTATGTGTGTGTTTAACCTATGATGGGCTGATACCCTGTCCAGATATGGTTCCTGCCTTGCACCTCATGATTGCTGGACAGGCTTCAGCTGCCCCATGACCCTGATCTGGATAAGTGCTTTAAGAAAAATGGACAGATGGATGTTCTAAATTACGATGCACATGCGGACTAACATTTCAGGTGAGCAAATTTATCAACTCCCTGTTATCAGCATCCAGTACCCAACACATGTACAACAATGCTTTTCTTTGCCATTCCTTGCAAGGATTTTGCTACCCACCATAATACCTTAATCATGTGCCGATTTTACTGACGCCACAAGGTACTGCCAGCACAATCTTTGGAGATGATAAGGTTATCTGGTCCAAGATTTTTAATAAGACATGTCTTTGTTTCACTGGAGCCAATCCAAGCCCTACATAAAAGGGACATAACGTATATTCTTATTCACATTGCTAGTTTATTACAGTGACCAATATAGAGTGGCATAAACTAATTAATTAAATCATAGTGGTTTACATATCAAATTTAAAAACACAAATAGATGTGTATTTTATGAAGAGATACTTTTCTATTTCTGTCTTGGAACAGTTTAAAAAAAAAAAAAAAAAGGTTCACACATTATGATGACACTGAATGATGCAGCTGTGTCATGCTTTATAATCACACACTTTTAAGGAGGCAGATTTTGTCATTTAAAGAGGGCAGCTGCACTGCGCTCACTTTTTTGAGTGTGCAACATTGAACTGGAGTGAATCTATTTTGTATCTCATGTAATTTTACCCATATTCATTTGCTCGAGTCATCTCATGCATAATACATCTGGAAAACTAATGATGACAACATGGATCACTTCATTGCTTAGCACTATTTAAGACTTTTTCATTCAGGCAACCATAATACAATACAGCTATACTGTTTTGCTTCTAAGCTACTTTATTTTTATGCAGTAAAAAGTACAAAGTGTGTATTTTTGTAGTGGGTTAATGTATCATACGCACAAAGTATTTAAACTTTCAAACAGCATTCATGTAACGGTGTCAGTTTTTACTCTGTTTGATGAACAAATACTCATTTGACGCAGTGTGGCACTGAGGTACTGGACTTTAAACCAAAAATAAGACCACTGATTTAAAATTCCAAATCACTGTACGAACCTGAACAAGTCACAGAACTTTCATGCCCCTTAATTATATAATTATACTGTTTAAGTCTACACTTAAAAAGCAGTTAAACTAACGAATATAGTGTATAAAACAAAACAAAAAAAACCTAATTTTTATTTTCCTGTTTACTTAAGCACCACAAATACAACAGAACTTTTAAGAAGCAGTGTAAATGCAGGGACAGGCCACATGAATGCTATCATTTTATGTTTATTTGACCTAGCCTTATTTGTGCTTTCAGGTAAAAAAAAAAAAACATGCTTTGTGCATCAAAGGCTGACCACAGTTTTCTGTCTTTTGCATAAAGCAGTGTTTCAATGCTATCATAATCTACTACAGTACAAGTAAAGGATAAAGGTAAGCCGATCATATTTGCATAACAAAAAAGTAATTAATTAAAATGGCCTTTGTTAAGTGAATCTTTGGAAGGGTTTAATAGTAAATAATTTGTAAGTAATCCTTCTCAGTGCCAAATATGTTTATTCTACAGCCCGACAACAACAAACACAAAGATGATTAATTACACTGTTATCTAGTTACACCAACACAAAAATCAAGAATCATCCTTCATTTGACAATGATGATGTCTGTTGCAAGCTTGTGAATGGCTATCTGAATTATCACCTAAATGCACATTAACGCTTCCATTCAGGCCTCACAATACTGTACCCCTGACACATGCTGGCAATCTGTCTATGAAAATTCATTTCTTCGTTGTAGGAACTAATAAAATTTGCTAAGGCCTTAAATGCACTCTCCATGGCCTATTAAAACAATTGTGCTAGTTTATCTGTTACATGCAGGCTTCAGAATCAGAATCTCCTTTTGTAAAGCTATTGATTTGCTTTAACAGAACTCGACAGGGTCAAGAGTTAAGAATTTGAAAGAAAAAAAAAAAAGCAGGTTGTTGATTGAAGATTTATTTTGCCTGAACATTACTTGTGAGCACTGCATACACGCTGTGACAAATGCTACACGTGCTAATTCTAAAAACGTTGAATGGGGCTATCGTTTGCTACTGTGGGCGTTGTATCTTATTCCTCCATACAAACAAACTGCTGAACTTCAGGAGATTAAAAGTTAGCTATTGTTACACTGGAGCTGGCAGACTCAAACTGAAACTGTCCAATAAAAATGTTGTTTCTTTTGTTCTGTTAACTTCCTACTTAAAATGATCAAATAAGCAACAACTCCATTTTGTACATAACCCATGGCAACTATAAATGACATTTTGCTTTCCCTGGAAATAGCAATATTTCATTGTGGAAATAACCAAATAAGACCGATCACAAAACATCTCAACTTCACTAATACTGCTGCAACAACTCTGTAAAAATTAGCTTAAAGCTAGTAATCGAGAGACATATTATCATCTACATTTATACCTTTTGTTCAATTTCATTTTTGTAATTGTGGGATACATTTTAATGAGTATCTTCAATTGGTGAAATTCTGATTTGTACCTCTAGTCAACAGTGCAGAACGTGAACACCCCCTTCTAAACTCTGTACTATCGATTCATACCTGCTTGTTGGACATGCCAGTGAGATTTTTACTGTACTCATAGCAATACTACTAACCACCACCACAACCACCAGACAGTCAGCAATGCTCCACAGGGATGTTGTTGCTTACAGCTGCCATTTCCCATGCAATTACCTGCACATTGTCATTTAGGCTGTTTATGGCCCAAGGAACACATTAAATAAATGCATAGGCTAGTCCAATGTCAGAATATGAGAGAGTGACACACACACTCACACACACACCAAGGCTGGTTAAGGTTAATAGATTAAAAGGAATGGCGCCTGTGTGAGTACAAGGTTTATCTATTCCATGCCCGCTCTTCACCATGGTATAATTTTGCTTGCACCATACTGTCAAATTGTGTACTGACAAAAGACAGTTACTTATGTGCCTCTGCCATCACTTACACGGCTACTGTATACTTCCAGTTGGCCTACAGTGCCAACTGCGATCACCCAATGGATGGGTAGCTCGGCTCCTTCAAGTGGCTTTTCCCTTTTGTAGTTATTAAAGAATCTGCAGGGTTACAAGCAAGCAGACACCCAGTTAGGCTTATACAAACTGGACAGCCAAATGTAAGAGTAGTAGTGATTTCAATAACTGTCCTAACTCACTTTTTGTAACTATTTAACTGGAAAGCCAAATTGAAGTTACAGTACTTGTATAATAAAACATGTATGCAACCTTCAATGCTGACTTCAAAAAAGTGGGTAAAGAAGGGAACCGAAATACAATGGTTAGCAGGTTTGTCTCATTCTTTAATGGTGATGTTGACGTGCAAGAGAAATGCACCATCTGAAAACACTGAGCTCTTCACATTTCAAAAGTTTAGCTCACAAAAGGAATTAATCAACAGGACTTGCCTTCCAAGGCCTTCATCAGCAAAACTGGGACCAGCTATTTCAAAAACATTAGCTGACATCTAAAAGGCAGCCCCTGCAGTATTCACTTTCACTGGTCATCTCATTGATGTTAATGAGCATGCAGTTGATCAACAAGAACACTGAGGCCTATAATCTATGGCTGCCTTCGTACTTTTAATCATCAGAGATAAATCAAGCCTAACTAAATAAATCAACTAACAGACAAAAAGGCTTGGACTTAATATACTCTTTTCACAGTATTTGTTCTTTTAATTTACATCAATTTGTTATTCTTAACAGTTAAGAGTATTCTATTTCAGGTATTTCTAATATGGAACATGATCAAAACATTTGGCATATAAATATATACAGATAATCTTCAAAATATACTTTAGCAAGTTTTCACATTAGCAAACCAAGTGTAAAAGCACACATATTTAAACCAGCACTAAGAAATTAAAAAGCTCATACAATAAAGGCTATGAGAGATTTCACACCAGAAGTTATTAGACTTCTATTTTGTTCAAGATGTATTTCAAAAGTGAACAGTACAAAGTTAGGAAAGCCCTCATCTTTTTGATGAAACTTTTGATTTGGTCTGGAAGAGGGATAAGAGAGAAATAATTATCGAGACTGTTGAAGCATGACAGCTTCTCAAGCTGAAAAGTGAAAAAGATGAAGTATTATGTCACCAATTGGCTGCAAAGAGAGAAAACTCCTGACAGTGTGGCTTGAAATTTTCATTCAAGAGAAGTGCACCACAAAAGACATACACATTTACAAAAACCCACGTAGACCCAAAAACCCAAAGTAATAACTAGAAAATAAAAACAGCTTTCAGTGACTCAGTATGGCCATTTGCCTTAAAGTAACCACTTATAACCAAAAAGCTTCTAAATAGTCATTCAGGAAATGTAAACAACTTACAATATATAGGCAGAAATTGAGAGCTGCCTCAACATATGACTAGACACCATAAATTACACAAATAAGAAGCGGCACTGAAGAGTTGTCTACTTGCAATAGCCATCAGTCTTCTACCACAGTGATAAAAATCAGCCCAGTGACACATTTATCTCAAGCAAACAAGCTCTTGCGTTTTGGAGACAGTGGCAGAGTTGTGTATGATGGCCTCATGCCAAGCACAACACACAACATGCAGCCGTAGCTCACAGACCCAGAGATGAACACACTTGCTGGGAGAATTTAAAAAAAAAAGAAAAAAAAAAAGAACTAGAAATAGAAAGAGGGCCTTATGACATTTATGGAATGACTTTACTAAGAAAATATATCATGAACTTATTAGAGCCCTTCTCTATAACTTAAAATACATACATTGAATATCACATATTTTTGTCTCCACAGCTACTACTATGTTTGTGAAACAGAACTGCCAATGGCAGGATACAGGAATTCTCTTGACCAAATGCATACTCTGACATCCAGATTACAGGTCTTCTCTTGCTGTTGTAGTTTATATCTTGAAATCTTTCAATGAACTGATGTCGCACTAATTGACACATCACGGCTAACTTTTTCTTTCGGTGTTACCACTTCCACCTAACAGCACTATATTTGATTGAGGACTAAGTAATATGTCATGTTTCACTAACTTAAGGAAATTACATCATAGGACTTAAATTCGCAACTATGCATATATGCATTTAAAGGTCAAAGTTAGTCTAAAGATCTAGTCATTTAAGATACAAAATGGAGCTGCGAGATACAATATTGATGATTACAAAGAACAAAACACTGGTAAAAATATGTGCACCTTCCTGATTCTCTCTGATATTGTGAAATATTTACACTAAAATATTCTAGTCTGCAAATGAAATCTATTATTAGAGAAAGGGCACAGGAGTGAAACAGTAACACATTTTTACTCCTTTATCTAATGAAGGAAGTTATTCAGCGTCTGCTGGCATTGTATCAAAATGTAACTGCCACCCAGTTAAACCAACCCAATAAAAGGAATGGTTACAGTTAGTTGATTGGACATGGTCAAGCTTGTGAAATCGTTCAGGATGTCAGAGTGGATCCTACAAGCATATCCAGATGACTGTAGATTTCTTTTTCCTCAATACAAGTCAATGCTTATGACTTTGCAATCATTAAGACACTGAAAAAAGAGGCTTTATTGGAGAGTAGCAAGATGGAAACCATTTCCAGCCAAAAAGAACATACAGGCTCGTCTCTCATTTCTTAGGAAGGACCGGGACCATCACCTAGCTTTCTAGGGGAACATGCTATAGAAAAATGAGACAAAATGGGAACAATTTGGAGAACATAAATCTCATTATGTCTGGCAAAAAGCAAACACCACACTCTACAGTAAGAGCACTATACCAACAGTCAAAAATAATGGTCACAGTGTAACAATGTGGGACATGTTGCTGCGTCAGTATCTGGACACTGTGCCACACTTAAGGAAACCAATGAGTTCTGCTCGGTATCAGAAAATTCTTAAGAAAAAATGTCAGGTTGTCTGTCTGTGAGCTGAAGTTGTTGATTCATGCATCAAGATGATGGTCCAGACTACAAAATGTAAATCCAAATCAGAATGGCTGAAAAGAAGCAAAATTAAAATTTTGGACCTGTCTAGTTAAACGCCAGGCCTAAACCCAAATGAGATGCTGTGGCAGGACCTGAAACGAGCAAGCTTGAAAAAGTATTACCACAGTTCACAGTGATATAAAAGAATGCTACTAAATTACAGGAAGTTTCTGGTTTATATTGTTGCAGCTCAAGGTGCCACAACCAGTTATTAAGTGTGAGGAGGCAATGGCCTTCACAAACAGTGCCAATTGTTGGTAGATAAGTTTGCTCATTTAGTAAATAACAGATCTAAAAAAAAAAAAAAATTTGTTCATTCAGATGTTCCTTTACCAAATATTACATTTTAGCTGAAGACTGGAAAACATTGTATGTCACAAATTGTGTGCAGTATATGAAAAATAGTAATATTATATTCAAGATGCTTACTTTTCCATGAATGTAATGAGACCTTATTATAAAATTCACACTTTTCCTAAAACTGGGAGCTAAAAATATTAAAAAGGCTCAAAAATGATTTAAACAAAGCAGTAAGGAAAAAACCTATACAACTTCATTACCCATTTGTCAAGTACTTTCAATTAGAGACTTGGAATGAAAACATCTCTGCACTGTACTGTGTTATGAAAGGCACCTTATAGTCTTTCATGCTCCATACAGCATACTGAAAGTAGGAGGATGCATCTATATTTGTCATAATGTGTTGCTACATGCCTACCACATTTATTTTTTAACACAGAAGCTGCCTTCTTTTCATACTAACATCATTTGACATCAATTCAAGAACAGACTGTTTCAGTTGGGTTAAGACTCACAAAGCACATTGCTTTACACACTTACACTTTCTTGTTTAATTTTATCACAAATATGAAAATTATGCACAGCTTTGTAAAATTAAAGCAAACTCATTTGTAAAATAACTGCTTTCCAAACAAATGTGTGCCAGAAATCTATTACTTCCTAAACTGTATGCTTCATCAATTCTTCATAATAAAACATTAGCACGTGTAAAGTACAGCATTACATAAAATTAAAAAAGAAAGATTCAGTCAGGCTAGTCTTGAATGATGCAAAGCACTGATGTATCATGTTATAATGGTAAAGAATGAACTGGTAAATATGAGGAGACTTGCAGGCAATAACTTGAATACTGCCTGTATTGAGGATGTTTGCTTCATGTCAACAAAATAGCTTAGCACATCACCAATTAACATTTACAGTATAAATCTAAAAAAAAAAAATACTTCTTTCCATTAAATATATCAAAGGTTACCAAATTATTTCAGAAGACACTGGCTATGGTGTTCTTCCTCAAGTATCACTGTCTGAATTACAAAGAGACAATGGGTTGGTGTGACAGAAACCTTGGCAAATTACACAGGATTAATTCATGGCAGGGAGTTTGTACTAGTGGGTCATGATGATATGAGTTCTGGAATAAGATGAGCATGGTGGGAGATAACAACAGTACCATATTTACAAGATTTAATACAAGCTATTTTAAATAAAGATCTAGTCAATCTGAGAGATTGTACAATGTGCTAGTAAGTGAAAAGGAATATGTATTATTTTGCAAATGGCTACGTTCTCCGATCATTTAGTGAAGTAATTGTTACAGTAGTATATACAGCATTACGGTTGTAGATGGTGAAGACCCATGTAGATCAGGCTACATTACACAATTGAAGTCTTGAGTCATTCCGAGTGTATGAGAGCTCATGTTGAAGATTAATGCAAGGGCCTATGTCATGAATTTGTTATCATTGTATTTGGGGTATTTACATTAACAACAGTCAGTTTCTTGTGGATTCCTCTTCACCCAAATATCCTACCCCTCATGGTTCAATACTCTATCAGTAACTATGAATATAATTGTTTTATGAATTAAAATTCTGATTCCTCTGGTCTTTTTACCATAGTTGGAATTAAAAATCTGCCCTAGCCAATCACTCTTATGTTGATTTTTACTTTTCATATGGATCACCTGCCAAAAGTTTAGATCTGCTTTTGAGGGGGGAAAAGTGTGAAAGCACTTTAAGGTTGTGATTGAAACTCTTGAGCTTGGCCACCCATAACATAACACATTTGTCCATGCCATGCCATGTCTTGCTGCAAGTAACACAACCAAATACAAACTCCAAAACAGCATAAGGTGGCAGATAATGGGGGTTAAAAAAAAGACATAACTTGCTCTCTTTTTTCTCTAATCCCTCTTGTCTAATACTGTGATATAGGAGAAGACTTTTCTGTATCAACACATACTGCAATGTACAATACTGATGAACACTATAACTCAACCAATAAACTACAGTTTATAAGCTATAGACAGTCAAGTTTATGTAGCAGTAAATCTGAACCAAGAAACTATAAGGAATGCTGAATACAAAGTATTCACTACATGCTGATGTTCTTTTCCATGTCTAATGTGAAATCTCATTCTGGCACATTCTCTCTTTTAGCCACACATTACACAAGAGTGTACTTTATACAAAAAAGGAATGGAAGGGTGGTTACAGGAGACCAAATTTAGGTGGTCTACATTTTCTGATATTTTGTTTTAGGAAATAGAACAATAAACTATAAAGAAAATACTGTTCCAATATGTCAGGTGATTTTATTACAAGTTTTAAGTCGCACAGTTCAGCTAAAAGACATAATCCCCAAGTCTTTTAAGACTGGTAAAGTCAACATGGGCATTCCATAGAATTCACAGGCACTTTTAAAATTGGAAAAATTTAACATCCATTTTCAAGCAACCTTAATTTTCTCACTATAGAAAACGTCATTCAAAGACACGTTTCAGGGGCAGATACACAGTCCTGTATGGTTGGATCACAGACAAATCTGGTGAGTCACTCAGCGTCACAAAGTCAACCAGGGGTGAGACACTGAACCGGAAGACTAGTGGTTTACACGTCAATAGAGGGGAATGGAATCAGGAATTGACAAAAGCTAATTAATGTCAGCAGGAGTATTAATTTTATTAAAATCAGATCACTAACAGACCGTCACCCTCAACCTTCTGATGCATTCTGTGCTCTGTGGCATTTGCTTTTTCTTTCTTTCCCTATCTGTCTATCACAAAAAATCCTGCATTGACTATAAATGGCTTCCCTGTTGTGTTTCACAGCTCTTCAAATACAATTACTACTTAATATGCTGCTGCTCTCAAATTGTTCTTTATTCAACACTCCCTATTCTTTGACACACACTCTAATGTAGGGGTCCACTCTGCACCTCTGTGGGGAACCTTGAAAAGCTTTTCAGGCAAAGACACGGAACTTTAGATTCTGCACTCCTTGGAGGTGCTGTGCAAAGTGCTAGCCAGAGCTAATTAACCCAATTTCATAAGTCCCACATATAAGGCTTGCTGACCTTTAAAAAACAAACTCTTGAGACAGGATGTAGCCTAAAGATGAGGATGCTTTCCTAGGATCTGAGGTGCCTGCAGTGAAGTGCAGTACAGTACTTAAAACCTACTCTGGATGGAAAACAATGTGCTAGCAGAAACAAATTTATGAAAGTTAGAAAGTGGTTAACCTTTCATTTATCACCAATACTACAGTATTAAGCACTTTGAAGGGAGTTCTTTCACTGATTTCCAATTTAAAAATACACTGGAAACATTTTTCGAACTTTAATGTTTTGATGCACAGTTTACTGACAGCTTAAAAGGATTCCTCCACCAAAAAGTGATACTCTTTTTTATATTTTACTTTCCTGATGTAGTTTGTAGTGATGGCCAAGAAATATTTTTAGTTTCAGGTTTTCATGCTGAACAGAGATTAAAAAAAAAGTTTCTGATACAATGTAACAGTATGGTGACCAGCGCTACACAACAGCAAACGATATTAACACATGCAGGAAAAAATCTCACATTACTCGCGTCACGTAATCCACAAATGAAGTCATCCATTTGTATGCTCACAATGTCCCAAACACTTGTATTTTTACTAAAGTACTGTTAAATAAGTTACTTCTGGAAAATGCTCTTGTGAACTAAAACGGAATGTGCTCATATGCTAATGCACATTTGAGTTGAAAGCTCACATAACACCCACGCATTGGTCACAAGTCCAGTCCAGTAACTATTTATTTATTAGCTAACAGTGGGCTTCATGTGATATCAACAGTGGAAACGTCTCTGAGAAATGTCCAGAACTATAGATTAAAAGTTAAAGAAAAGCAAGTGAAAACAATATCAGAAAAAGAATGTGCTTCGAACTTGTGTATATCTGAGATGCTTCAAAAAGCCAAAGGTCAATTCACCCAATGAGATTAAACATTTTTCTCAGCCACCACTACAAACTACACATGGTAAGTAACACATAAAAATATTCCTGGGTGGAGACACACTTGAAAGGTGTTATGGACAATTCAGAGATTGATTGGGACTGGAAATAACATCAACTTCATTGACTGATGTTGGTGTACAGGGATTTCAGTGTTCAATTCATAGTATACAATATAGTGGCAAGAGATAAAGTGTAATTGTAGTACATTTCACCGGTTATAATCTTGATTTTTCTTAAGTGCCTTATATGACAGGGTTCTTCAATAAACAATACTAAGCTACAGACAGTCATCTCCATGCAAACAGTGATCTCTGAGGACCATGGAAGTTGACAAAATCAGGATCTGGGTTTATTTATAAAATATTGAAATATACAAGTACCACTTAACGGTCTTTCATTCCTCAGATGTCGGAGGAAAGCCTGAATGTCTGTCTATGCTTATCAGTGTCTATCCATCCTTACAGACTTCATAATGCCCAGTACGGCACCTGCCATTTGGAAAGACAATAATGAAGCTGCAAAATTTTAGTGGAACTCAGTTTTTTTTTTGAAGATTAAAACACCTTTTACTCCAAAGGATTGCATTTCGATACAGCAAACATTCAGAACTTGTGGCATATGCTCACTTCTTTGGCCACTATCCCCCCAACTCCCCGGACATATTGTACTGATATTCTCATACTTTTTTTTTAATCATATTGCTCAATATGCACAAACTGTAAACACAAATCCGTGTATCAGCAGTAAGAGGAAATGGTGTGCTCTTGAACGGATGGGATGTAAAATAACTCACTACATGTTAAATAATGTTTGAAATTATTTCAGCTTACTCAATCAAATTGTGCACACATCATAAACTATGCATCTTTTTTTATTCCATACACAAATTATTTTATTAGATTATTTGAAGTCTGCATCATGCAATGAATGGCATACATAATCACCTTTGAGACTCAGCACAACAAACTAGAGCTGAATATAAAAGACGCACATTTGACTTTGTTCATAATTCTACATGGCCAATCATATTTAATTTATTCTAATTTATTCACACAGAAGGTCAATTATCCAAATGATTCTAATTCAGATTGCACCTGATCTTGGAAATCAATGAGCCATTTAAAGGGCATCTGTTCCATTTTCCAATGTATTAAATTTTATATTTCCTCCCTCCCCTCTTCAGATTTTAAACTACTACCTAAATAAAAATGTCTCTTCTACTAGAAAAAGTTGAAGCCTATGATGACATCACCTAGCAAGACAAACGATTAAATAGATGTCAACATGCCTCACATGCAGACAGGAAAATCTTGCTTAACAAGAAAGAATAGGTTGATAGTTACACTCTTCTTCAAGTTCAAACCTACACGTAAACGGCCAACAAAGAAAATGATGATTGTGAGAGATTAGTCTATATAAGGTCTCGCATAGGGGCCAGTGTAATTAAATAAAACTGCACATTATTTACATGCCTTGAATTTTAGCAAGATAAAAGTATTACAAAAGAACTGGTCATGACTCTCTCAACAAGCTGGGTTAGTGCTTAACAAAACAGAGATGGTGTTGTATGCTGTCACTACATTAGCTAAAACTCTTCCTGACAACACACCAACTCTTTCAGGACGAAGTCAAATAACGAACAGATAAAACTGCATTCAAGACATCTGGAAAAATTAAATAATGAAGGAGTGAAATCAGTGTGCACTTCTGACAGACAACCTCTTAAAATTCAGCTGCTTGCTACATGGATGCTTCAACTAGGTGGAGGGTAAGTGGGTGAAGGGACTGGCTCCGTTACAGACTGGGGTTGCTCGGCTGACCCAGCAGGGCTTGAACTTGCGGTTGTGCATAATGCATCTGCTTGGCGGCCTTAGAAGTAAAATTTCAATTTATTCATAATCCCACTACTTCAATGTGTACTTAAGGAATGTATTTTGTAGTTACATTATTGATCCACACACTGTGCAATCATAACAAATGTGAGCTTTAGCATCAAAATAGTGAAAAGTTTAGTGGCTTCTGTAACAAATGTCACTCATTAAGTAGGAACTTAAAAATGATATCTTGAGACAACTGGATTGAGTGGGTTTGAGAATGTTGGTATGTTATGTTGAGACAACAGCTGAGCAGACTTTATACTGTGCTCTTTTAGGCCAAATAAAAGGGTTTGCTGTGAACAGACAAGACATAAGCGCTAGGCAATATCTGCAGAGACAAACCTCCATAAGGAGATGGTGGACATTTCAAAGTGAAAGGAAGACCAGTTACTGATATTAAAATGTACTGCAATAAGTATGTACGCTGTTCTACAGCTGCCATGATTAAAAAGATGTGATAATTACAGCAACACAAAGCTCCACTTGATGACACTGCACATTCATTGATGCACATGTATTGTAGAGAACAAGTGAATAAATTGCAACTATAAGCATGCATTAGGAAGGAAATGACTCCTTCAGAAAATTTAAGAACAGGACTAAAACACAATTAAATGGCATTATTTCTCAGAGCAGAAGTAGCAGTGAGGTCTGCCATTCCACACAACAATTTACCTGTCAATTATAGTTATTTACAGCTGCAGGCTGCCTGATTCCTAGTATCCATCTACAACACAGTATAATGTGCTCTATGACTTAGTAGCATTGCGTTAATAGAAATAAGGGCAGCAAAATAAAAGCTTTTCATTGTGCAATATATGGCGATGATAAAAAAAAAAAATGTCAAAATTTAAATCGGCACTTAACCGTGAGGCTCAAAGCATCTTCAAGTGCATTTGCATGTAATATAATAAAGTACATCTTTAAGTTCATTTGTGCATTGAATAGCAGCTAATGAAATGCTGTGCAGCTAAGGCAAACAAACAAGCACCCTGCACAGAACCATGATAAGCAGCCACCTAGTAGGCACTGTGTCCTAAATCACAAGTGTCTTTGCTATAAAAGAATCATGAATAAAACTAAAAGCAGGGGTGATTTCAGGGGCTAAAAATGGAAAAAACAAATTCTTCAAGTGCTATTTACAAACTACTCAAATATCATGATATGCTAGTAACATATAGTCATGGTTAGACACAAACAGTGATGCCTCTGGAATATTTTTAAATACACAAAGTAAGTGACAATATAAGAATTGTGAGAACAACACAGAAAAGTGGTCAATAACAAAATAATGTACACTGTAAAACCTTCTCAAACCAGCTTAATTCAATTCATCAGAAAAACTGCAACTTTCCATTGTGCTGCCTTAAAATCAAACTCATAAGTTTTAACAGCTATCACTACTGAATTTTTACATTCAAGGACTAGCAGTCTGAGGCAAAGAATTTGTACCACAGCTTTAAGTTTCTGTGCTCTCTGATCAGAGACCACTCTATGAGGAACAGAAATGCTATTAATTTCTAGAAACCAGTTTTATATTTATTTTAAATTTACTAAGCTTACAAATCACATTAGAATATATAAAACAATGTTATGTCAAAAATACAATCAATACTTAATTTCCAACATTTATGTTTACAAGTAAATTAAGTCAAAACACCTGCAAATTCAGAGACCTATGAGAACATTTTCAAACTTGCTTCATTCAATTTAAAGGTCTTGGAGGACAGTGTCTATCCTGATAATACTGAGCAAAAGGCAGGGAACGACCCAAAACTGGCACTCTGTCTGTCACAGGGCTCACTCTTACACATTTGTACTTGCACACATACTGGGGCTAATTTGAAATTGCTAATTAATCTAACCCGCATCTCTGAAGTACCGAGAGGAAAGACCACACAGACACAAGAAAAACATGTAACCTCCATAATGGAAACAACTGGGTACACAGGGCACTGAATCCATGAAGCAGCAGCACTAGCCACTGCACTACTATGCCACCCTGGTTTTAAACAGCACATTCCAAAAAAAAATCTATTTCTCATAAATTTGTTTCCTTGTTTTTAGACAACACATAACAAAAGACATCACTTTCCCACTGAGGTATGGAGGGCAGTTTAGGATTATTCCAGTTGAATAAAATAAAGTCAATTAGCGTAGGAGGACACCACAATAGATTTTGCATTACATAATGTTATTCCATCTGGTTTTACTCAAAATAAATGACTGGATTAATTGTAAGTCACATAATATGTGATAAATAAGCAAATATACTTGCCCAAAAGGTGCTGAATGTTCAGCATCTCCAAAACAAATTAAGTACAGCACTGGCCTGATGACTATTTAAACTTTTTTTCTTGACCTCAATAGGTTTTAGATAATTTGAGCCGAGATGGGTGTGTATGCTGTACAGATGTTCTGCTGGATTACACCATTCTTCCGACAGACTGAAGAAGAATGTATCTTGCAATGGCTGAATCTACTCATTGTCCAATAACTGTAGTTGAAGGGTCTTCTTCCCATCATTGACTACCTATGGGTATAACCCTTGAAATAAGTTCACAGAGTTTGGAATTACTGCCTGTATATTTATCATTTACTGACAATAGACTTCCAACAGTAGATACTGATGAAAGATTTAGGAATTGTATACAATTATATGTATAAGGGTCTCATTCAGTTACTTAGTAATACTTCACTCTTTTTGATGGTTCATGTACACTTCAGGCTCAAATAGATTTTTGTTAAAAAGTAATTTATGATAATAGCAAATATATATCTTAAAAAAACAACAACAAAAGAGTTATTTTCTGAATAATGAACAATAATACAAACTTAAATCCTGCAGTGTCAGGATGAGGGTTACTGGCTTCTGTTGGGAACTTCAGGTAGAAGTGGCCAAAACCTGTTTCGATCTGGGCAAGGCCAGCTTTGACAGATCTATCAAGTCCACAGCTAATTGGTTGGGCTTGGACTGAAGGGAGTCAGTGTGGCTCACTACAATATAGAATTCATTTTATTTGCTGCCATTCCATTTCATTTCATTTCCAAGTGAACATTTAACGCACAAGCTTGCAACTGGAAACATTTTGTGCAGGAATCCTTCTAAAAGACAGGCTCCAATGATTACACCTAGTGACAGTTTTCTAATTATTCTGTCAAAGATCAATCTTCCAATGTTTCGAGGTTATCGGAGCAGTGACTGACAGTGTAATCACTGTAGTACTTAAAAATCTAAGTATGAGGACACTGTGCCACTAAAGTGTCAATAGGCTCAAAAAATACAAAAAAAAAATATAATTGATAAAGGCAACATTGACAGTGAGCATGTCTGAAAAATAGTAAAAGACTAGCACATTATGAAATCATTCAGATATTTGACTTTTACATCACAAATTCACTTTGTCAATACTGTACTGAGCATCATTTATCTGTTGATGTTACCCATTGCTTTCAGTACTTTATTAATTTTGAGTCACTTGATAAACACAGAAACAGTAACCACCATCACTCAGGTAAAGTTAAGCAGCTCATGTTTTCATATTTTCCTGTACAAAACAAAAAAAAAATAGCATCAAACTTTTATATAATATATATACTGAAAACTATATGGTATATATGCAGATATGCTGTTTTGACTGTGATCCATTGCATCACCTTAAAAAAAGTACCTAACCTGCCTGGGTTTCAATTGTATAAAATATATATGCAAATAGTAGCATTATGGAACTGCACTTGTAAAGTATCTAGAGTCATATTTACAATATAAAGATGCTATATAAATAAAAGTTAACAATATGCTTACAGAATAATCTAGTCTAATTTTTATTTATTGGACATTAATGAGGTTTTGTGTGATGATTCCCCCCAAATTTTCACTCTGGTACTACCTTATAATGCAGTAGATCCTACATGAGAATCTCCAGGAAGCATCTCTGAGCATAAATAATCTTAATAGTCCAGAAGAGGCTGACATTCTATTGGAACAAGTACACTTACCGTGGAGTGGGGGCTCCTGACCAAAGGCAGTGCAGCAGATGTTGGTTTTGGTCAAAACCTGTTTTAGTGTACAGAATTGTGAAAAAGCCTTCTATCCGATTATCTACATTAAGGCTTATTTTTCATAGGAAAAGCTCAAAACTTTCTATGCGATAAAACTGATGCAGAGTGAACAGATAATAGAAACTTTTGTTAATTAAAAAAAATTCTGACATGAGTGTCAGCCCTAAGATCACAAAATAAGTAGGTCTTTATGATAGCAGTTGCCAAGAAGAATTCATAATTAATTGCAATATTGTGGTATTTGAGGGTTCCTCTAGAGTGCCTCTCTCTCTTGATTTGGCTCAAACATTGATCAGCACATCATCATCTCATAACAGGGCTTAAGTTTTGAATTAGATATTTTTCCATCCAGCCATTTTAGCTCTAAACTGCCCTCACAAAACGGTGACACACAGACTCACACACCCATCTTCGAGATATTAATGTTTTTGGGGACCCTAAAACATCAAGATCTGTCAAAAACCAGAGATCGACATTTTTGTTGAATGTAAAGCTTTCGCTCCTCCCCCATAGACCACTGTTTCCCAACCTCAGTCCTGGGGACCCCCTGTGGCTGCAGTTTTTTGTTCCAACCAGCTTCTGTTTTTAATTGGACTCCTGGGCTAATTAAATGAACTGTTATTTCCCAAGTTCTGTGTTTTGGGAACAATATAGAAATTAGAAAACTAAGTTTGGTGGAAAAAAAAAAAAAAAAAAAAAGAAAAATTTTTTATATATATATATATATATATATATATATATATATATATATATATATATATATATATTAAAATGTACCAAGCAGTTATATGGGAATAATGTATTTTTTTTCTTTTTAATAATAATTTCATCTTGATTTTCTACTTTTCTGGGTGTTCTAATTGTTTCATTAATCCATTATTTACTAATCAGTGGGTCTGATGCTAAAGTACTTGCAGCCTTTGATTATTCAGTGTTTGCCAGCATGTCTGCTCTGCTCATTTTTAATTGTCATTAATAAGATACAACAAAGGGGAATACTGCACAGAGAAAGGACAAAATATAATGAAATCAACAAAAGAGAGTTCAGCATTTAAATCTACAGCTAAAGCAGAAATATTTCTAAATGTCTTATAAATGTAAAAATCATGTTGCTGTGCTTTTCTGAATGTAGAATAAAAGAAAAATAATACCAGCTAATTAAATGAGATCAGTGTTAACAGGTGTTGTCATTGATTAGGAATCTGGCTGGAACAAAAACCTGCAGCCACAGTGTGCCCCCAGGACCGAGGTTGGGAAACACTGCCATAGATGATAGGTTATGGTTGGGGAGGGCGCAAAACAAATCATGTGAGCATTTAAGTTTCCTCTTGGGGTCAAAAACTGAATGTACAATCTTTAGCATCAGCACGTTCAACCCTACATTCAAACACAAACATTGAACATACAATTACTAGCAAATACCACTGTCATTTTCCAGCTGACTTTTATATATTTCTCTGCAGAGTCTTGCCAGTTCTTTTATACTTTCCACTGGGTTACAACTTTCTCCTTCTGTCTCACCCTGCCTTTATTGAAACTATCACCTCAGCTTCTGCAATTGATTTCTTCTGGTCAGTTCCAACTTCTTTTTCAATCAATAATTTTCTGTTTCAGGATTTTCATTACACAAATCCTTGATGAGACCCTTTCCATTTCCTTATTATTTAGCAATTTGTAAAGATGTAATTGTATTTTACCTGTGAGGTATTACTATAACACATGATAATACTTGAAATCATTTAAAATATACATTATAAACATCAGTTTCTCAGTTTTAAAAGAATTCAAACAAATCAAAAACATGAAATATTTACGCTTCATTTTTATATGTGCTAGAAACAATAACAGCTTGAAAAGAAATGTTTCAATATTGTTTTCATTCAAAAAAATTAATGACTAAATGCTAACAGATTGGAGAAAACTAAAATATCATGGGGAAAATAAATAAATAAAAACTAACTAACCGACCCAAATGTCTATCAGAGACAAGCTTCTAGGGGTCAAGCAACACATATCCAGCTACCAGCATTATGTAATATAAGCTAACTTGACGGAATTTAGAAAATATAAAGGCTACTGAATGCTAAAATGTGCACTAAAAAGGTAACTGTGTCCTTGAGAAAAGGACATTGAATGAAACAACAGATTAACAGAAAACTGTTTTACTAATAAAGGCTCAAAAGAAAATAAAGTCACCCATCTGGATATACTTACTATTGAGGGCACTATAGTGGGCAATACAGAAAGTATTTTTTGCTACGAAATTTCCTTTAAACTTCAAAGTGGACGCTCAAAAAGGAAGGAATTTGAAAACATTATTTGTCTCTGAATACAGAGCACAACTTAGCTATTATTTTTGTGTGGGTAGAATCTCAACCATCCATTTCATAACTGTTTTACATAAAGCAAGCAGGAAGCAACAATGTACCGAATATTAATCCATCGCAAGCCATATTTAGAAGGGAATTCTTTAAATGAGATTTCTCAATTTCAGAAATAAAAAAAGGCTTCAGAATGTAACAAATTATTAGTGCTGTAGAAAAAGTATGGACAATGTACCTTCCACTAATTACTAACAGAATTCATAAGGAGTCAAGCCTTGAGAAAGACCCACCAAGTCCACAATCACATACTGTTCAGCAGGTGTTTTGGGGAGCATAACAGTTTAATTAGCAAAATGCGTGTCAGTTATGAAACTTCTGCCTGTGGCATGAAAAAACATGTCTAAGACTCCCAGGATATTTGTTGTTTGTAAGAAGCACATAGCCAGAATACTCCTGGAGCTTCTGTAAGCCAGCTTGTGTAACTCTGACCAAATTTGGATGGACATTCTGCTATGACTCTTGGCATCTGCTAGCCTTCAAGTCTTCTTCCTTAAAATATACACTTACCTATTATACTCAGCTATTGGTGGACAAAATAAAGCTGACTTCCACATATTAACTGAGTATTTACTGCTAGGAAGATAGAGTGAAGCACAAACATGCAATTAGAATAAAAATCTGTAGGTATATTTTTTCTTTTCAGAATAAATAAGAATTAATTGTTGAAATAGGGCTGGCAGTCTGGTCTATTTTCATTTCGCCAATAGCAACACTTCCTGCCACTTACAGTAGAATACATTTTCAAAGAGGCTTTTTTCTAGTTGTTAATAAAGCCTTCACAGGAATGGTCACACTTACCTTTTTGCCACAATGCATTAAAACATGATTAAAACTCTGCCCGTCATTTGGTCAAACAGGTTAAAGAAGAAAACAATAATAATAAAGACAATATATGACAACCTTTTTCTTTGCATTTTCTTGATTAAGGGCAATTCCTTTACAATTCAAGGAAGACATTCTCTGTAAGCATTTGAACAGGGAAAGCTCTAGGGAGCAGTGGGAAGTAAACAGTTCAGATAACGTTTCTGTGATTTTGAAGAAAAAAGGCAATTTGCTCTTTTCTAGTTCTACAATGAAAAGTCATGCATTGTGGTCACAACACTTTCAATCAAATGATTCGGTGGGTTAGTTGCAGCACATGCCTATTAGATATCGACGGCTGTCATAGGCTGTAATTACATGTATCTCCTACCCCTACCCCCCCCCCCCCCCCCGTTCATGACGACTGGAGACGCAACATACAAAGCATATCATAAGAGAAAAAATATGGTTTTAGGTCTTAAAGACAGTCAAGGCATATCAAACTCTAAAAATCATAGCTGTAAAAAAAAATCTATCAGCATTAATTAGTAAGGACCAAGATACTCATAAATGTACTGATGACTTAATGAATTTCAATATTCTACAAAGACTGCAAGTGGACTCGATAAAAGGAACACACACTTTTGTAAATTTCTGAATTGACACACCAAATACGTGTAAAGATTTTATGCAGAACACCATTCCAACAAGTTTTAAATTGATAGCACAGAAAAGTAAACTGAGCATGGAAGGAGCCTGACTTGCATATGCATCAATTTGAACTCTCGTTAAGATAAAAATTACCGTTACAATACCCTATACTCAACAGATTCAAATTAGGAAATTAATTTCTGATATCTCCTTTTTTAGACCACCATCCATAATATAAATTCTGTACTGTAATATCTCTGGCATTTTGCTTACATCATATTCAACCATTTCTTATGAAATGTAAAAAATGTACATGTTGTTTTAGCTCAAATGCCCAATTTTTTTTTTTTTTTCTCCCAATTCATAGTAGCCATAATGCAAGCAGAAAAAGCAAAAAGAAAAAACATTGTGATAAACAATGTGGATAGAATCAAAACTTTAAGCCACATGTTGTTACAGATTGCCAGAAATTTTACTAATATATAGGATATATCCTACCCTTAGCAAGTTTATGACACAAATATAACAAATTTGTAAAACATTGTAACTGGCATGTATTAATTATAAATATACTAGTCATTTAGCCCGTTACAATAACAGGCGCTAGAACAGTAGTGCATAAACATTAGTAGGAACAGTCTATATTAAATGGCAAGGGACTTTGACCTCATTCTTTTTGTTGGTCGTATTTTTCTTTCTTTCAGCCTTTCTTTTGTTGATGTTTACTTGCTGAGCTGACCGTTCTTCGTGGGCTGCCTCCGTGTATTGTGTATCTTTAATTTTCTGTGACAGTAATACTGTCTTGTACGTCCACTGGCTTGTACGTCCGTAATATACCTTTAATTTTCTCTGGCGGTAATACAGGCGTGCGCGTCAGTAATATGCCTTTAATCTCCTCTGACAGTAATACTGGCTTGTATGTGGCTGTAATATGCGTCACTGTATTGTGTACCTTTAATTTTCTCTCGCAGCAATACTGGTTTGTATTTCTGTAAAACGCCTCTAACTTTCTCTGACAGTAATATCGTGCATCGCACTGTGCCCCGCACATGCGCACTTCATCAGAAGACACCCACACACGGACACCTGGACACACATAGGGATTTTATATATAGATACCTCTAGTAATTCAATACTCATGCAGATGGACATTTTATATATTTAAGTTATGGAGCAGCTTTTTTTCTGTTTACACAGACTAACAAAGTTATCACTCTTTCTGTATATTACAAGCAAGTACAACAAAGCATATTCTGTAGAATGTAAGAAAAGAAGGTCGCTGGTTATTCCTTGCCAGAAAGAGAAAGAAAAGCTCATTGAAGTTCATTCTGACACACTGGACTTTATTCCTGTACAATGTAGGCAAGACAGTCAGAGTTGTCTGAGGCACTATGAATTAATTATAAAACACAAAACCTTACATACATGGCACTCATGCATGAATATAACATATCTGTTGGTACCTTTATGGTTCCAACTGCTTTACAGTCTTAAAAACATAAACCTGGTCTAACAAACATTGAACAGTAAACTTGGCATCAGTCAAAGCAGTAAAGGAGGGAGTTTAATAATTACCTATTACAGAATTACATTTTTGTGGAAAGTCAACACAGTTATAAGAAGTTTACTGCAGACAGAACAACCTAATCAAGCTTGTGAAAGTGTTCATCAGAAAGGCCACCCAGTCCTCAGCATTTAGTACAACACTCAATGAGCAATACAATTAATATAGAATGTGAGGAGCTACTCAGTTGATTGTAAAACTGGCCGATGGAGCGTAAATAGTGTGCTGTCACTAGAAATTCAGCATTTGGATTGAAAGGCTTACAATAATGGCAGAACAAAAAACAATAGAATGCTGCTGAGGTTTAATGATACAGTTACGATTCCTAGGAGGGCGGCACCGTGACACTGCCAGTTTGCTGCACTTTTGATTGTGTGTAGCTTTTTGCCAGGGTGCCTTCTTTGTGTATCTTGCACAGAATCCCTTTGTTTATGTGCATTTTAACAGTGGGTTGATTTGCACTTTTGATAAACAGATAACCGATTGATGGCATCTGTTTCAAATTTAAATATAATGACCCTTTTTGTCATCAACAACAAAGTGGTGACAGTGAGGCAATAAACTGAATGAATTGTTAATTAGGAGCTTCATATATACAAAACAGAGGTAATAAAAGTTTTATTTCTTACATAATTGTTACAGAGAGGCTCATAAGTATTTTACCATGTACAGTAACTTACTATTAGAATGAGGTTGTCCTTTATTAGTGAAATAAAGCATGTCAGCTGTTTTCTTGCCTATCTTGGCATTGGAAAATGACACTGTAGACACTAGACAAGCAGACCAAATTGCTTTGTACTTAACAAACAAAAAAATCACACCTACATGAGAATAGAATCAAACATCACATAAACGAAATCTAAACTCCTTAACCGGGTCAGAAGGTGGTGCGCCTGGGGTGGGATTTGAAGAGATTGCACCAGAATAGTAGAAGTAGGCCAAGATTGGTTGACCTTCAACCTGGGGATAAGATGAAGAAATCTAGAACACCACATGAATGATAATCGAAAGCATTACGACAAATGATGGAATATTTGCTGCTCTTTAACTGGCTTTCGTCTCATTCCTCCCAAGCATCATCCTTTATTCTCCAGCCTTTCAGGCAATAGCACAATGTCCTTAACTGGTAGGAGAGGGACATAACATCCAGGTAATGACTCTTTCCTTCTTGTTGAACCTAGATATAAACTAAAAACTAAAAAATAAATAAATAAATAAATAAATAAATAAATAAATAAAAATAAAAAATATCCAGATCAGAGGAATCTAAGAAACTGTCACTCTTGTATTACTAATATTAATCACAGCTCCAGTCTAAACTGCATGTGACAATCCTTTGTTACCTAGTTACGATGCAAGTGTTAATGAATTTAATACCGCCTCACATTTCACTGCATTTTTTTTTGAAAATTAAAGACAAAAACCCACATACACACTTGGAAGAAGAAATTAGGCCAGGATCTGAACCCAGTCTCATGGAGTTGGGGTAAGCAGTGCTAATCATCATATAAACTAAACAGAATTTTTAAAAGATTCTACCAGGTACAAAGAATGCAGAGGCTCAAAATGCAATTCAGGGTGCCTCAGTTTGAGGAGATCAAAGTAAACAAATTGACAAAAATACAGCTAAGACAAGCACGGAGTATTTGTGTGTGTTTAAAGGGATGAGTAAACACATGTACATCAGTCATTGGTATGGTTCTGCTGCAGAAGGCAGAAAAGTAAACAAGGCTACCTATGCTGTCACACCTTGTGTAGTTACAGCAGAGAAGTAAGGAGGCAGCTCCATGGGAAGATGAAGAGGAAAATATTCAGTACTCCGAAAACCTGGGCAAGCAGGAAATATGCGAAAGTAAATATTTTAGAGGTCTCCAATAACAAACGAGCAGCTTAAAGTCCCTGCCTTTTGATCCTTGTTGGCTCTTGCATATACAATATTTCATTAATAACGCTAATGATGGATGAAAGATTTAGCAGAGGCATACTGGAGCCTGCTCCAGTTCAGCCATGTGTATGAAACTGATGAGTGTCACCTTTAACAGTATAAAATACAATAAACAAGGAACATAAAAACTGAAAAAAGAAGTACTGAGTGAATACACTTAAACAGAAATTTCATCCATCCATTATCCACCCCTTATCCGAGGTCAGGTTGCAGGGGCAGCAGCCTAAGCAGGGAAGCCCAGACCTCCCTTCTCCCCGGCCACCTCCTCCAGCTCTTCTGGGGGCACCCCGAGGCGTTCCAGGGCCAGCCGGGAGATGTAATCCCTCCTGCGTGTTCTGGGTCTGCCCCGTGGCCTTCTCCCAGTGGGGCATGCCCAGAACACCCCCCCAAGGGAGGCGTCCAGGGGGAATCCTACCCAGATGCCCGAACCACCTCAACCGACTCCTCTCAATGTGGAGGAGCAGCGACTCTACTCTGAGTCTCTCCCGGATAACTGAACTCCTCACTCTGTCTCTAAGGGAAAGTCCAGCCACCCTGCGGAGAAAACTCATTTCGGCCGCTTGTATCCACGATCTTGCTCTTTTGGTCACTACCCAAAGTTCATGGCCATAGGTGAGGGTAGGAACGTAGATCAACTGGTAAATCGACAGCCTCGCCTTTTGGCTCAGCTCTCCCTTCACCAAGACGGACCATTGCAGAGCCTGCATTACTGCGGATGCCGCACCGATCTGTCTGTCAACCTCCCGCTCCATTCTTCCCTCACTCGTGAACAAGACCCCGAGATACTTGAACTCCTTCACTTGAGGCAGTACTGTGCTCCCAACCCGGAGAGAGCATTCCACCCTTTTCCGGCTGAGAACCATGGCCGCGGATTTAGAGGTGCTGACTCTCATCCCCGCTGCTTCACACTCGGCTGCGAACCGCTCCAGTGAGACCGGGAGGTCACTGTCCGATGAAGCCAACAGAACCACGTCATCCGCAAATAGCAGAGGTGAGATTCTGAGGTCACCGAACAAGACCCCCTCCCCTCCTTGGCTGCGCCTAGAAATTCTGTCCATATAACTTATGAACAGAATCGGTGACAAAGGGCAGCCCTGGCGGAGTCCAACCTTAACAGGAAACGAGTCCGACTTATTACCGGCAATGCGGACCAAACTCCTGCTCCTCCTGTACAGGAACTGGATGGCTTGTAACAATGAGCCTTGTACCCCGTACTCTTGGAGCACACCCCACAGGATGCTTAGAGGGACACGGTCGAATGCCTTCTCCAAATCCACAAAACACATGTGGACTGGTCGGGCAAACTCCCATGCCCCCTCCAGGATCCTGGCTAGGGTGTAGAGTTGGTCCCACGGCCGGGACGGAATCCGCATTGTTCCTCTTGAATCCGAGATTCGACCATCGACCGAACTCTCTTCTCCAGCACCCCTGAATAGACCTTACCGGGGAGGCTGAGGAGTGTGATCCCCCTATAGTTGGAGCACATCCTCCGGTCACCCTTCTTAAAAAGGGGAACCACCACCCTAGTTTGCCAATCCAGAAGCACTGCCCCCGATGTCCATGCGATGTTGCAGAGACGTGTCAACCAGGACAGCCCCACAACATCCAGAGACTTGAGGAACCCAGGGTGAACCTCGTCCACTCCAGGGGCTCTGCCACCTCGGAGCTTTTTAACTACCTTGGTGACCTAAGCCCCTGTTATGGATGGATGGATGGATCGCCCCACCACCCCCAGGAGTCCTCCAGCTCTGCTTCCTCTAAGGAAGACATGCTGGTGGAATTGACGCCTGACGGTTTGCCAGAACCTTCTTGGTGCCGACCGAAAGTCGTTTTCCATGGCTTCCCCAAACTCCTCCCATGCCCGAGTTTTTGCCTTTGCAACAGCCGATGCCGCCACACGCTTGGCCCGCCGGTACCCCTCAGCTGCCTCTGGAGTCCCACTGGTCAACCAGACCCGATAGGACTCTTTCTTCAGCTGGACGGCCTCTCGAACCTTAGGTGTCCACCACCGGGTTCGTGGACTGCCGCCACAAGAGGCACCGACAACCTTGCGGCCACAGCTCCGTTCTGCTGCTTCGACAATCGAGGCTCGGAACATGGCCCATTCAGACTCAATGTCCTTCGCCTCCCTCGGAATGAGGTTGAAACAGAAATTTATACTTGACAATTTTTTTTTCCATACTTAATACTACAGGAACCAAATTTTTAATCCATGAACAACCCAGGCTCTACATAAATAAATAAGGAATAAAGAATTACTTTCCATTTCTAAAATTGGACAAGTGCATTCTCCTCTCACATTGAGCCTAATCCTTTCATTTCGACACCTTCTTTATATAGTTCATAACTCCAATTTTGTACACTTGCTTCTCTGCTTACATAGCACAAGAATTTAATTGCAAATGTCAAGGAAGCCAACATGATGCGGAACAGAGCTTTGTGGACAAACTCTAATCTGAAATCAATTTTTGCTTCATATACAAATTGAAGTGCTACATATTTTTTATTAAGTATTAGTACAGGCAATTCTGCCACAATTTATAGAAGTTCTGCACATTAGCATTCTAATATGTGCTATGGAATTATATAACAAACCAAGTTCTTTACATACTAAGCTGACATGACACTTTAAGTCAGCTTAAAAAAAGCAAAGCAAAATGAAACCATATTAAATAGCAATTTTTAAAAAAATGATATCTACAAAAAGGCTAATTTCAGCAACACAAGGCAGAACTACAAAAGGGTCAATAAATAAATGGTCCATGAGCAAATTTTGTAAATGCAGACAACCAACCAGTTTAAGGACAAGTGAAGGGCCGGCCTGGACAATACATCTATGCAAACAAGGAAAAAGAAAACACACTCCATAATAAATGTTTTTACATTTGCAACTGCTTTACTATAAAACTCACAACTACATAAGTAGCCAAACTGAACTGAAATGCAATGCAAGTTAATGAACATTTGTCTGGATAGCTCATTACCTCATTCTCTGCTTTCATTATGTTGCCTGGACCCAGACAGATTGAACAAAAAATGTTTTAAATTGTCTTCTGCCATTTAATGAAGTTGGCCCATGATTACCTGACACGCCTTACATAAGTTTTGAGGAGGCTACAGTTAGCAGTCACCTATACTGTCGTTTACAGACACCCTCAAACCGAACTTTTCTGAAAAAATGTAAAGGTTTACTATTTTCATTTATCTATTGATCTTGTAACGACACAAAAGTAGAATTTCAAAATGCTGATGAAAAAGTCTGCCTCAAAAAACACAAAAGAAAAAGTAAGTTAGAAATCTTAATGTAAAATAGGAGAGGAGAAAACAGGAAGGAGACTTTAAAACCTACAGAAACAGGAAAGGTAAAGGCTGCTGGGTATAATTTAGAAGAGATCCAGATTGTGTAAGGAAACCATGAGGATTGTTTTACAGCTTAATCAAGGAACCCATCTTACTGTATGCTTCATATCTCCTATCACTGCAATCCTCTCAAGAAATGAACTAGATGCACCCAAAAAAAAAAAAAAAAAAAAAACAAGAAAATGCACTTTTGAAACCAAGTACATATGTGGGCATTCAGTGTTGTCAATTTCAAAACAGCGTGAAAGTCCACAAGACAAGGGGAAAAGGACAGGGGAAATCTGTTGTGAGGAAGAGTATAACCAAAAATTCCTCTAAAAACGTGCATTCAGCCCCAAGGTTTAGGCACAAGAGATATAGGAGATGTGTGAAAACTGTGGAAAAAGAAAAGCTCATGCTGTGCAGACATGGGTCAGTGTAATGAGGTGTGTAAAAAAGCAAGAGTGTTTCAAATGGATGATGCAGGGTGTGTGCAATGATATCGTAAATGCACCAGCAAGCCAAAGCTTTTCTGAAAAACACTCTGACCTTTTTGTCTTCCTCATTATGCTACACTGGACAACGCATTCAGCCAGACGCATGCAAGGCTACTCAACAAATAATCACATTCAGCCAGACACATACAAAAATGCTCAACAGATCATGTGTTTGTTCTGCCTTCACTTTGCACATCCACTTTTTGTGCTCTACTGGGTTGAACTGGATGCACTGAGGTAAAAGAAATTAAAGTATTGCTACAAATATTATGGGATGATATAAAAGCTTAAGCTGTGAAAGGACCATTTATAGTTCTTTACTTCTGAACAGGAAGAAGCATCACTGGGACATTTGTCTTGTTACACTCAATGCAATCCTCAATTGAATGCCTGTTAACATTTCATTTCTACTGCACTGCAGTTTTGATACTGCCTAGTTAAGGTGGAAAACAACAACATGAATTCATAAACTACAGGACTCTGATTGGTCTGTTTATCAACGGGGGAACTGGCCAGTATCTTAGAGTTTGGTTTTGATTTTACTGGTAGACACTATCCAGCATTCTGCTGTGAGCAGGAGCATGTAAAACATTGAAACAAACATCTATTTGGTTTTTAACCATCCAATGATTATGTACAACATCTGAGGAAATTTAAAATTGTCTGGTCCCTTGCAGTCTTAACTGTTAATTACTTTTTTATTACCATTTGAATAGAAAAAAACGTGATGTTTATAATTTAATGAAAACGTTGCTGTTAAACAGAAAGGTGAAATGGTGGCACATTGGCTAGCACTACTGACTTGCAGATCTAGAATCCGGAGTTCTACCTCTGGCTATGCTCTGTGTAGACTTGCCCATGTTAAGTAACTTTGCCAATTCTATACCGGGCAAATATTAGTGAGTGCAAGTGTGTATTGCTCAGTAAATTGGTGCCCTGTTTATGAGGTTGGTTCATGTCTTCAGGCCAAAGTAAAATCCTGGCTTATAGATAGAAGCTCTAAATTGGGCATGCAGGTTACAATGTAAATTGTTTGACAGATAGATGTTTAAAAGAATGGTTCTATCAAGGGTAAATAAGTAAACCCCCACATAAATATGTAACATGTATACTAATTCTTAGGCTACAGGTGGTACCCCATTCGGTTTATACATTAACCACTCATTTATTTTATTTCTTTTAGATTGTGTATTACTAATTAAATAAAAGTTTGACCATGCCTATATGCAGAATTTCCAGCAGAAGACTTTATGTTACCTGATTATTTATATTATGCTTTACTACATAGCACATTTTTCCTGCAATAAATTGCATTATGCAATAGTATAACTAAAAAGCAGTTTATACTTCCTTTCAAGCAGCTGTCACTCACACACACATCCCAACATGTTAGGACTTACATTTCTCTAGTTGTGCCCACTTTGAAGACAAAAAATACTCCCGCCACATTTAAACTTTTATTGCATCCACACTTGATCCAAACATCAACAATTTTCTTACCAAAGGCAGCTGATGAATCTTGTGGAAGACCAACTTTAGCTTTAGTAAGTGTAAAAGTGTCTGAACATTTCAAAAAGCACCTTGGCATCATGACTATAAGATTTCATCTTTCATAGGGGGTTTAAAAACATCCGTTATGGTAAAGTAAGAGATTAACAACATTTTGAGACTGGGTGAACACACAGCAAATAACTTAATTTTCTACAGTGAAACTGTTGTGTATCAACCTACCTTTACCTTTAAAATAATGTCTGCATACGGAATATACATTAACATTTATGTTTTAGCATTCCTTAATATGTCATGAATATTTAGTGTAAAAATGGCATCATACAGTCGTACGCTCAAATACTTCATGGGATTTAATCTTTCACGACAACTCTATTCCCATCCAAGCTTTTGCCCCCATTGGCCTTAGCTGAAAAGTCATTTTTACATGTAGCAAATATTAATTTAAATGACCGCAAAAATCAGGTGCTGCCAAAAGAACAAAGAGAAAAATGCCTTGTCTGTGCATTATGTCTCAACAGAATGGAGATCATTTAGTTAAAGGTTTCTGTGTTAAAGTAGTTAAGCAACCTATCTTCTAATTTCTTATGAACACAGTTATTAATGCTTTGCAGCAATTGCAACACTTGCAAATGAAGGCATCATTTTAAGACAGCAAATTCTCTGCCACCTTTTAGTTTTAATGGGCTGCTATGCATCAAACTGTAACAGTACAGTTAGAGTATGCTTTAAAAGGCAGTGTTACTCTTTTTCACAGTTAAAAAGCAAACCTTAAAAGAATTGTTTTACAGGTTTATACACAGTTAAAAAATTACAATAAAGAAAAATGTAAATCACTTTTTTTATCTCCTCAGGAAACTAATAATTAAAGCAGTAGCTACAGACCTGAAGTTTCTTTAAACCTCTCAAATCCCTTGGGGTATGGTAATTCAATTATACAAAGCCTTAGAGTTAATTCTGTTTTTTTTTCCCTTTCTTTTAAATTGCCGTGATATCTTCTAAAAGGAAAGAGTTCTGGTATTAGCAAAATGGCATGAATTTCTGATAAATGCATGTCATAAGCTGCATGTTATGAACAATTTAAAAAAAAAAAAAAACTCATCTTATTAATATATCTTATTATTCAAATATCTGTAGCATTTGCATGTTTCTGAATAGTGACCTAAAGGGACCAACAATTAATTTTTTGGAAATTTAATACATATCACAAATAGAAATTTAGCCCCTCTTGTTCTTGTTTAATATAATAAAGTTGTGTTAGTATCTTAGTATACTGTTTCAATAAAGACTTCTTCAACATCAAGTTGGCTTTAGACCAGGTATCTGCAAAGTCGTTCCTGGAGGGCCACAGTGGCTACAGATTCTTGTACCAACACAGTTTCTTAATGAGTCAATTCTTGCTCTTTAAACACTTAATCGCTCAAACAACATTTTTTATGCTTCATTTAGTTGTCTCTCCTCTAAAAATTCACCACTCTTAATTGCTTATTTTAGTCTTAAACATCTGCATTCAATGTTTTTGATTGCTCCGCGTTAGCAATAAGATACAAATGACAAAGAAACCAGTAGTCCTCCATCTTGCTTGTTTCCATTTACATCTACATGCATTTATCATGACCTATCTGGTTTAGTAACATATACGGAAGGAAACTGATGAGACTGATGGAGTACAGAATATTACTCATCTCCTTCAGACCATAAATCATTTAGATATCATCCTTGGAAATGAAAAACATCTACAATTTTAGAAGTACCTGACAAACCAGAATACAACGCTAACACGCAATACAATTAAATAAGATCCGATATTGACAAGGATTGGTTTCTAAATAAGCATTTGGGTTGGAACAAAAATCTGTAGCCACTATGGCCCTCCAGGACGGACCTCTGCTTTAAACTCCAACCTATTCATTTTAGCCTTTCTCATCTACAAACTCAAAATCATTTTACTAAAGAATGAGTACCTTGGGATCAGCAGTAAGCAACTTGAAGGCCTGGTAGACTTGGCTTTCCTTTACTCCTCCACCCAGATCAAGGAAGTTTGCTGGTTTACCACCATGTAAATCAATGATATCACAAGTTGCCATAGCAAGGCCAGCTCCATTCACTAGAAAAAAAAAAAAAAAAGAAATATAGGGATGTCTTTTAAAAGGATAAATAAAATGAAGATACAAAACTTTATAAAATTATTGGGTGATAACTAACAAAATTTCAAACACTTTCTTTTCAAAAATGTATTTAGGCTACTAGCATAAACATTAATCGCATGTAAGAAATTCCCTGATGCAAATGAAAAAGGAAAAAAAAAAAGGTTGTTAAATTTATATTAAATTTCATTGGTTTGATAATTGTTCTGATATGTGATGGCACAAGGAAAGGACAATGCAGACAAACAGTGCAGGCATGGTGGAGACAGCGCTTTGGGACAGGAGAAAGGCAGAGAGGTGTGGACAAACAATTGTAATGGGCAATGCAAGAACAATAAATAACGTGAACAGGAGCAGAGTGGAATGAGAGTAGCAATTACTGACAGTCAAAAACACGGATGTAATACTACATCTTTTTTGTTTTAAAGGTGTTCTCTGTGGGTCTCCCACTAGGGGAGCTCATATAGGTGGATGGCAGCTGGAAAGCAGTCCAATTTTAATAACAGTACAAATACCCCTCGGTAAAGGAAGGACTGAACTGTTGAGTCTGTGAGGTATGACTTCAGAAGTGGGACAGCCTCTAAAATAAAAACTTCCAATACAGAGCAGATATCACATGGGGGGAGCTCTAAGGAATGGTGATTACAGTCATTGTGGAGCTCCCATTATAATACGGATGCCTGCTGCACTGAATTCTTAAGCCTCATACAACCACTGAGCCATTGTTCCACCACTCCTCAACTATACTGTTGATAAAGCATGCCTGTCCCCTTCCTGATTTCTTGTTATTGCATTATTTTAGCACTGAACGTTTTCATATCTTCATCCAAAATCCAATATTAATGAAACTAGTCCATCTTAGGAGGTCATTATGTCAATTTTGTCTGCCCTGTCACTAGAAGGACATTGTACTCCAAGTTGACACTCATGACCACACTTAGGTTTATTGTAATGTGTACAACTGCATGTTGAAATTCTATCAGGTTTACTCTGAATGGTGACAGTTTTACGATACCAAAAAAAAAGAAACAAGCACAAAAAAAGGATACATAGCATGCAGTGTATATACACACAATAATATATCTGGATACCCTCTTAAATATTTAAATAAAAGAAAGTCTGAATCAACTGCACCCAGATGCAAGTCTCATATCTCACGGTAATAAAAGTCTTAATATGTGCTTTCTCTAATACAAGAAGTCTTTCCCTGACTGGGTTGCTTCAGTCTCTCAGATGTGCTTGAAAGGCAGTGCACTTACCCCTGCAAGCCAGCAGCTCTGAAGAACATGTCTTTGAATTTTGCTAAGTCTGACAAGTCAGAAACACTAACTTGTTGCTGGAGATTTAATTAGTTTTCTTTTATGCTTTAAAGGTGTGTTGAAATACTCCACAATTACTCTCAAGAGTCTGGAAAAAACTATACTTTAGAAAAGGACTTATTTCTAATCGATTTGCACAATGTTGATGGTCAAACAGATTGAGCTTTGTCAGTTACACTTTTTCTTCCCACTAAACCTTTCTACTCATTTGTATGCTGCTTGTTGAGCCATGCTATTTTCACTTCTGGACTAAGCCAACATACTTTGGCAAATTTTCAATCGCCTTTACTTTTTGATTTACCCCTGTATATTAGCAAATATAATAAGTCAATAGATGAAAAGCTAGTGGTCAGATGCCAGCACAACTGACTTAAATACAGAAAGTAATGAGTTATGGTGTGAGGAATTTCCCCAGAATTAGTTGATGTTAAAAGTGTGGTCCCTTAGGAATCAATGCTGCTGCTCTTTTTAATTGATATAAATGATCAAGATAAGAATGTAACTAACAAGATGGTTAAGTTTGCCGATGACAATAAGCAGAACAGAATGGCAGATACCCAAAAGTCAGTATAGTCATTATAGGATAGAATTTAGACTTGGGCAGACATGTGACAAATGAAGACTAATGAAAATAAATGTGGCAGATGAAGATTAATGTAAATAATCATGCAGATCTATGCACAGGAAGTAGAATTACTGCATACAATTAAAGCAGTTGGGGGCATTGCTCTGACACTTCAAATTACACCATGTGAAAAAGACTTGGTTATAGTGGGCTCACCTATTGTACATCCAAAAAACAGTGTGCAGATTAAGAAAGCTTATAAGATATTTATTTATATAGCATGTTGTGTTGTGTACAAATAAATGAGGGTTGGAATTAAGCAATATAAGGCACACATGAGGCCTCACTTCAAACACCGCCAGGCAGGTTTGCTCTTCATATTAGAATAAAAGATAAATTAGCCCTAGAGAAAGGCAAGAGAAGTGTGACTGGACTGATTCCAGGAATGTGATGTCTGCATTATGAGGAAAGGTTGAAGCAGACGAATCTATAGTGTTTAGTCAAATTCAGATTTTAGGAGTGACATGATAGAAACATTTGAAATTATGAAGGGAATTATTGGGGCGGATGGCTGTTTTTAGTTTAAAATGAGTTATTCAAAAAGAACATTAAGTTCAAATACAATATATTTAAATTATTTTTTTAAATAATGATATAGCAGTGAATCAAATAGGCTGGCAACACTACACTTAATCATTCATAAGATGGCACACACCTTACACTTTAAGCTCAATTTAAGTTACTATTCTAAATTGAATTATGGCCTGCTTTTTTCTAAAATGGGTTCTTCCGTGAATTAGGTGAATCTGAATCAAATCAGGTGGCACCAAAACCATGTTGGAGTTCTTCTAGCACGTATAGTATATTTGCAGTATTGCTGGGATCTCAAACTTACACAAACGTTTTACAATAACTGGTCCACAAAGACAAAAAAGTGCAAGTCAACTATTGGAGACAATGTGACGTGATAAAGAGATCTACCTCTCCAAAATGTCTTATGATACAGATTTTGAGAAGCAAGCTGATAAGTGCTTACCAGGCCAAAGTGAGAAAGACCTGCAGATCAACAGACATTATTTTAAGTTTATATAAAAACTACACAAATATTTTTCACCCTGATTTGAGACAGATTTTAGCAGGGCAACAATTGTGAGAAATGCTGAATTGTGTTCTAAACTTAGTAGCAACAGTGTTTACAACAGTGTTTTATTTATAAAATGTCAGGAACAGACCCAGCCTGGCTCAACAGGAATCTAACCAGACAGAAAAGTCAAACCCAAGTTCTATAAAGCTCCAAAAGATTGCACTGAATAAATAACTAAAACAAATATTCATAACACACAAATACAGAATCACTCTCTTGAATAAACTTCAGGACAACACCAATGACCATTAACAAATAACACAAACATGAAACAAAACACAGTCTTGTTACCAGACATAGAGGACAGTAATGAGTAAAAGCCCAAACAAATAACCCTTCAGAATAGATGTATATTTTGTCCTACTGTACAGTGTATATGTCTGTAGAAATCCTGTGATGTCAGGAACACACTCCCTGCAATGATGACCCCACACATATTGAAGACTCACAACAAACAGGATATTAGAAGAAGCAGACACAGTTCCTGGAAACTAATACTTGGGATGCAACTGTAATCCAGTGAACTGGCATCCAGTTAAACTGCAGCAGCTCTCAGTCAATGATGCGACTGAATGAATGAATCCTCCTGGTTTCATACAGGCTCTATTAATATACAGCCCCTTCTTCAGTAGATTTGGAGTTCTTTAAGGAGCACTGCTACAATTTACCCAATTACGTTATTTATTTTGATCATACTGCTTCTAGCCCTTGTGAAGGGTTCAATCTATTGGTAAAGACCAACGTGAGACAAAATTGTTGACCATGCTGCTGTAAATTAGGCCTGACTAAATATTCTGATTGACAAACACCTACCCCATCTCATCCCATTACCTGAATCGAGTACCCTATGTGGCAATAATCTATAAGCTGCTGTGGACTGCATGTTTGAATACTTTGAATGAAGGAACTGTCTTTTCCATTGTATTATGCTAACAATAATTAAAAAGATCTGGAAGTTAAAATGAAACAAATACATTTCCACAGTGTGTTTATTAGTTTTGTTAAACAATATAAAATAGTCGATTTTAGGTTTTGCCACAACTGATTACATTTGTTTTGATATTTTCTGAAATAAATTCTCATTTAAATCGTTTTCATTTAGGTAAAGCAAATAAAAGCAAATGAAATTAAAATGATGTCATGTTGTTTCACACCACTGAATTTATCAAAGACAAAAGAAATTGCAAACAGAAAGATATGTTTAAAAAAGCCAGGGGTTTAAAAACTTGTTTCCCAATGACATCTTAAGTGAAAGCTAATTCTTGGTGTTTAGATTAAATTTTCTTTTATTTTATTGCTTGTCTCAGCTACAACCTTGAAAATGACTAATACGGCTGTTTATTTCTGTATGAAATGCAAAATGATTCTTATTGCAGTCATGGCTTTAGTGAACAGGTGTTTATTCAATAACTACACTTTTTTCTCTTCATTTAGTTCACTTGACTAAGATTCTGAGCATTTAGGATACGAAATAAGGAAGTACTTAAGAAAAAAAGGACTGCAAATAACAAGGTAGCTAGGAGGCAAGTTACTAACTTGGTTCCATTTGCACCTGTGCTTCACAATGTATCTGTTTGAATGAAATACTTGGAAAGGGAGAGAAAAAAATGTCAAAGGATCGAGAAGTACTAATCCATTACAGTTTATAAAACATTTTGTTGATTTTCTTCAGAAACTAAAATAAACACAGCTAGCAATTTCCAAAGCAGCAGACCAGGAACTGTGCAGTTATTTAAACAATACAGAAAGACCTGGATTCTAATTAACAAACTGGCTTTCAAGAACTTAGCTAACAAATACTGGACCTTGAAGTCTGTTGTGTATCAGTGAGCTTTGAAAATGTTATTTTTTTCAGTCTTCAACCTAACTGGCAGCATCAACTACCTTTTATTCATATTGAGAAAAAAATAGCTTTGGGGGGTATGCCACAAGTGCAGTTATTTTGCATTATGTATATAAGCATACTTTGGAAAAAAATACACAAAGTAAAAAAGTAAATGATCACATATGCAATAAGGAACTATATGTAATGCATCATAAAATGTATGTGTCATGATTTTTTAACTACTGTACTCAAACAAAGCAGACTGAAGAAACCTTCTAGTTGTCTTGCTCCCCCACTAGCAACATTTAAGTAACTGGCATTTCAAAAAACTCCAGTCAACTAAACTTACCCTTACCGTCAATACAGATAGCTCTATTTTTAACCATATTTGTTATAAAAGATTTTAAAACTTAAATCCCACTTTTACGATAAAAAATTGCATAGGCTGGCCAGATATGCAAGTTAACATGACATATACTTCAAGAGTAAAACTGTTTTGTTTTTCCATAAAGGCATAGTATAGAAAGCATTCACTTAGACATATCAGGATAAACATGAAATGCAGACTCCATTGTATTTGTCAGGAGTGTTTTGTACAGGGTGATAAACCTGATAGTGTTGCACAAGTGACCATGCAAGTTTCTGATGCATAGAAGAAAAAACACAGAGAATGAATCACATTCATAGTTTACAATAAAAACGGCTATTCCAATCATTATAACTATGTGTAAAGAAAATAAGGATAATTGCTAATTGTATGTCCACTACTGTGATATTCTACTGACTAACCTTAAGCCAGCTCCAACCTTGGTAACTTTCAAAGATGAGGCAAATACAATAAGCAAGGAAGTACTAAACCCCAGTTAGTGCTGGGTTTGGGTTATTTGATAAAGCTGTAATCTTAATGCATATACTCCTATAATGGGTCCATTGCTATTTACTTGTTCTTCATGATATTTCACTGTGGTGCTACTTTAACCAAACAACCACCATGCAATGAGATATCAGAGTGATTGGGAATCTTAGTTAATGGCAGTTCCTGACAAGACACTTGACCAGTTTTTGTCTTTTATGTTCCCTGCCATTTTTTCTGTGTGTTTTTAGTTTCTCATTCATTGTAATTGATTTGAAGTAAATGGTTGTATCTGGCATATTATTATAGTATGTTTGATCTTTTGAAAGTCACAGTAAAAAGAATAAACCATTACAGTTATTAAACATATAATACAGTTGGTTAGTGAAAGAGGGGGAGGGGGCAGTCACCTAACTTTAACTTTGCTTGTGTCAAAGTGTCTATTATGATACACATTAATTTTGTAGATTTCATTTATTATGTGCCACAATTAATGGGTCACCGACCATGTGGTATAAATATGGCCACAGCCTAAGTAGTAAACATCTGTCAGGTAGATAAAAAAATACAGTTCTTTTAGCATTAGGCATATTGTCATTGTACCATACAGCATAACAAAAAACATTTTCATTACTCTCAACAGCACAGAATGCATAACATCAACAATACAAAAAAGCACAGTGTAGTTAATATGCAAATTTGAGTGAAAAAATACAAGACAAATATTACATGTATAAATGAAGTAGGTGGTGGAGTGAAACATAGAAAGTAATACACATATATCAGACAGTATATAAAATATATCACTCAAAATAAAGAGTATACAGAAATAAACTAACATAGTATTATAGGTAGCACAATTGAGGCTTACAATGACGCCATGTAGAGATATTACTCAGAGTTAGGCAGAACACTTGTAAGGCTATAATGTCTGTCATTTGATGACCAGATTATGAACGTGTGAATTTCTGTCTGGATGTAAGCAATTGGATAGTCTGGCTCTTCCTATCAGATCGAAGAGGAGACTGGTTAGGAGGAGCTGGGTTTTGCAGATACATAGGGCTCTCCCCAGACATTTCTTGTTATATATACCCTTTATGGGTGGAAGAATGGTACCAGTGATTTCTTATACTACTGTTATCACTTGACGCAGAGCTTTGTGATTATAGTGGTACTACCATAGCGAATTGTAATAAAACGAGTCAGAATACTCTACACTGCACAAATTACACTTTTGGTGCAGAATTATTTTACTCAGCCTACTAAGAATGTGTTCTCTTTGGTGGGCCTTCTTAATAATAATGGAGATGTGATGGGTTCAAGGAAGACCCTGGGTTATATGGACTCCCAGGAACTTGAAATTGTTAACCCTCTCCATAACAGCTCCTTTGATGGAGATGAGTCCACAGTCCATATCCTGTTTCCAGAAACACACACACTATAGTTTTTTTGCTGATGTTAAAGTCCCAGTTGTTTTCAGTGTACCAGTCAACTAGGAACTTCACACTCTCTCCTACAGGTCATCTCATCATGATCATGAATCAAACCCACCACTGTTGTGTAGTCAGTGCATTACTGAGTTTGTGTTGTGTCTAGCAGCACATGCAGAGATTATTAGCACTGATTGATGGACTATGAGGGCTGCATACTAAGCTTAATGTTCATGAGAAGTATGGTGGAAGAGTAATTTCCCATCCACCAGTGAAGAAGCCCACAATCTGGTTACATGTGGAATATGAGAGGCCAAAAAGCATGCGTTTACTGACAAGCTTCATAGGGATGATAAATAGGATACTTACTTATTAGTTACTATTGTCAAGGTGAGAATGTGCAAGGTGAGAGGCAGTAAAGATTGCACCTTCTATGACGCGGTTAGTCCAAGGGAAACTGAAGCAGATCTATGATGTCTGAAATGCTATCTTTAATATATGATATCATTAGCCACTCAAAGCCATTCATTTTTATAAAAATGAGTGCAATACGGCAGTCATTGTTCAGACTCATGATGCCACAATTCTCTGGAACAGGTATGTTTATAGAACAAACACACAGTGTCATTTACTGGGAGTGTAATGACTATAAAGCATAACTTTTTTTTTTTAATCATTGTGTTAAATCTGTCAGCCTTAACAGGTATTTTCATAAAGGACCTTTACTTTTCACAAATTAACATGGTATAAACATACTAAAGATACTGCAAAGACAGTGAGAATCAACTATTGTGACTATTTCAACTGGACATTATTTATATGAATCATACACTAACCTTCACATCTGTCAAACCTGATTATTCCCATACTATTACAGTGTGCATTAATGTGCACTTCATTTTTACCATGTACTTCCTATGAACCTATTAGAAATGAACACCTGCAGTCAAAAGCTTGAATGGACACTTGAGCTTAAGAAAAAAGCCACACATTTTAGCTCTGCTGGATGACAGCTTGTGCTTAGGGGAGAGGGGAAGGCCTGCATTTAGATACTGGAGGGGGGCTAATTTGAGGCAGCAGCACCGGGTGTGCAAATGTGCCACATTACATTTAGACATACTGCCACTAAAGCAGATACAGTAGTACAAATCTTTCTAAATGTCTTTAATTAACAATCATTTTTAAACCATCAGACTTTTTCAGAATGAATTTTTCAAATTAGTAGGTCTTTCCAGGTCAGAACCTAGAAAGATATTTCTGTAGTATAAGTTTTGGCTTTGAGAGGCCTGCAAGTATTTCTCTGCACCAGGGGAAAATCTTGCCTTGCTTGGAATAAAATACATCAAATGTTATCATTTGAGATAAGTTCTAAATCGTTTCTAAAATCAACTACTTGTCTGCGTCAGTGAGACTCTTATCTCAAAGCACACCAAATGGTGTACACTAAAACATTCTTATTGCACCTACATACAAATTATTTAATTATAAAAGAAACAGTATAATTAGTCCATGTACATGCTAGCAATGCAGGCAATTAGACATCATCCCTTTAAGAGATGGTCTTGTTACCATGAAGTCAATTTAGTGACCCTATCAGTTAAGTCTTGTTAGCACCAATCAATTAGGAATACTTTTAATTCTAAATAATAAAAGAAAAAATATCAAAACATAATGTTTTAGAAATGAGCTGCCTTTCCATTTGAAAAGCAGTGAGTGTCTTTTCAAACTTATAGGCTGCTCACCAACCCTGTTATCACCAGAAAATTGATGACTAACCAAAAATAAAATTAACAGGTATAACAAACTTTCTGTTTATTGATTTACTGCTTGTGGACAGGGAGAACAGATCAACTGTAAAGAAAACTGTTTTCATTATTATTTGCAAAAATTTAATCAACAAGGGCTGCTTTCCTGAGAGTTCCAGGTAAGGAATGAAGCTGCACCCGATTCTTTAAATGTAGGCCATTATATACAAGACATGCTCAGAACTCCTGTTGTAGAACCCCTTACTTCATGTGCCTGACTTTACATTGTCAGCTTAAATACCTAAATACTCAACTAGTTAATATATTTTTCTTTCTTTCATGTAGCTTTTCATCTTGTCATACATACTGCAACAACTGTAAAGTGTTTGTGTTGTGCAGTGCTCCAATACTCACCTTTTTTGAAAAGAACAGTTTCTACCTAGTGTTTACTCTGTTTGCTATTCATTGTCAGTGTATTTTCTGTATTTTAAACATATATACACACACACAATCTCAAATACACACAAATAGGGGGTATATTCAAGACTCTTATGATGAATGTAAATCGAATCCATAGTGTGAGAAGGTGCTGTCACGGACTCCTTCTCCCTTCTTACCATTAGAATAGAGGAATGGGTGCCAGGAACAACATTACTTCCTCCAAAATCAAAGAACTCATACCCTGTTTTTCGCCAGACTATACATAAGACCATAAGGAACGAGAAGTGGGTGTTCATTCAAGAACCTGTGTGATCCATGGACCTAATTGTTCCCACAGTGTTTTCAGTCTTTTGTTTTTGTTTATTAATATACTGTATATGTCTATTAAACACTGTTCACCATGATGGTGTCCCAACTCTTCATCTTGTGCTATTTGGTTCTTTTACAACAAAAAAGGCAAGATCAAAACATTTCTGAGCCTGATGTGTTAAAAGAAACATTTAAAATGAACAATTTTTCAGCATAATCTTTGTGAATACTACTACTGCATACTTGTTATAATTTTCATAAAGCTCTTCTATTTCACTATATGGAGAAAATGTGTCTTCTAACTTGTGTAGCTGACTTGCTATCTTCTTTGGAAGTAGACTGTGAAACAGGTGGTAGTCACATGTAGTCAGTCAGGTTTATATAATAAGGTGGATGTTGAATCACTGAATCATGGAAACATTGTGAAGTAGAAGTGAGACAATACATTTTTTCTTCTCTTTTTTTTGACTGAGTGCTTTAAACAGCTTAACAAATCAGTATAGAGAGGATATGTAATCAATATGGCCTACAAAAAAAATATACACATGATCTTGACAGGACTTACTTGGTCCTTGAACTTCTTCACTGTTTTAGAATTGCCAGGCTTCCATTGTTTCAATTGCTGGTTGAACTCTAAGTCATAGTAATGTATTTAATTTTACCTGCACTTATGAAGTCTTAGATTTCTAACAGTCAGAATTCATTACCATAACAATCTCTTTGGAACACTGCATGAAGTGTGATTCATTGAGGATTCAACAGTCCAGGCACTCATCGTGTACAATCTTGGGTTCAGATTAACTTTTCATGAAGAACAAATATAACTGACACATAACTAATCTCCTACTGTCTACTTTTCCACTCACTGTCACTGTTGGATCCACCATCACAATTTGCTCTCCAGTGGCAGTGTATCTTACATTATCGATATCAAAAGCTTCTTCCTGGAATGATGAACTCTACAGTTTCTCACTTGCTGCGGAATAAATTCTAAACACTGTAATGGCTCCTATTATTTGAGAGGTCTGCGATAATCCATACCCTTTACCTAATATCAAATTTTTCCACTTTTCTTAAAAAAATTTAGCTTATAAGTGCAGAGACTTGGTACAATTGTGCACATCTAACTTAGAAGTGAAATTAGAATCAGAAACATTAAGGTTTAAAGTTTAACACCTCACCCACTACACCACAAGCTCAGGATTTGAGCAAAAACATCTACAAGAATACCATGAGACCCCCATTATGCAGGACTAACCAACAGTAAAAATACTCAATAAAAATATGTTAATTTGGATTCTTTAACAAGCAAAAGGTATTTTACAGAGACTGTCACTCATGGGAGAATGTCTGTGACAATTATAAAATGTAATAATTAACAAAATGTATAATATAATCTAGCATACTTTCTTGGGACTTTTTAAGGTCATTGCACAGCTTTAGTCTAAGTCTTCACATCAAATTATTAGCAGTCGGACTTCAATGAGTGAACAGATTTGCTTACATGAATGACTTTAAATGTTCACTGAACATGAAAATCATTATGCAGCACAGACTACACTTACCAAAGCAAGCAATATTTCCATCCATTCCAATGTACTTCAGGTCATATTTTGCTGCTTCCGTTTCTAGAGGATCACCTTCAGATGTATCATCCATTGCAAAGATTTCTTTTTGTCTGAACTCCGCATTATCATCAAAGTTGATTTTCGCATCAAAGCATACAACTGAGGGGAAAAAGCAGAGCAAATGAAAGTCATGAAACAGAATTCATAAAGAACTGCTGCAAACCTGCCATCCTCCATAACCTACTCAAAAGTTATAACCTTGCTTTTCATTGACAGAAAATAAAAAGAGCTCCAAACACACTAAAAGGTATACTATTTTGCCAAGGTAAAATACCCAAAATAAAGGTAAAACACTGGTAATTTAACTTTAATTTCTTTATTAAAAGTTAAAATGGGAGAATGTTCTGAATACTTCAACACACTTGTCACATCACAATATGTAGCTAGAAAACCACAGATCAAAACATTTTCAAACACTTCTTAATAATCTACTGTATATTAGAGTGGCAGGGAGCAGGAGCCTATGGTGGTAGCATAGGGCCCATGGCATTAAGAGAACACGATTGCCAGTCCATCACTGGGCCCATTGACACTGGCTCAATTTGGATTCATAAATTAATCTGTCCTGCACATCTTTGAGGATACTGCAGGAAAGCCTACTTGGAAAAAGACAATAATTTGGTGCATTATTTAGACCCAAGTCACTGGATCTGTAAGGCAGCAGGAGCTATAATCAATGTTTTGACCTTTTAACAGGTGTAAATATTAAAATTACGTTCATTTAAATAGATTGGATAAATGTGAGATGAGCCCAACAACCAAATTACAGTGTGGGAAAGCTTCAAACACAATGTTCACAAATATTTCATCAAGCACCATCCCCAAGACACACAAGACAAATCTAATATCTCAGAGTGCCAGAAAGATCTTTTCTGGTGTTATGCTTCTGTTCAGCAGCAGAATTACACAGCAGTGACAGAAAGATGATTTAACAATGGGATCTCTTTACAATGCAGTCATTTTTAATAATATAATGAGGAAATTGACAATAAAATCATCCAGACTTTGAAAACAAGGGAAGGGTGAACAAAAGGTGTATCAGGGTCTTCAGCATCACTTGCTATATATCAACAGAAAAAAAAACATTTAGTGGGGATTACATGCACATACAGAAGAAAGCACTGCCCAGGAAGTCAATTTAGTCTAACACTGCACTCCTGACAAACAGGCATCCATAGATTACCTCTTGAGCTCTGCCTATAACCAAGCGTAATAACTGGTGCCAGAAACTTGACACTTCTATTGGCTTGAACACCTCTCAAAGACAGCAGCTATTACAGAGGTCATCACTTTTTGCTGTTAATTACGTATTATAATTAAGTAATATCAATAAAAATAATAAAATAAATATAATTGATCATATTAATTTTATAAGGAGGTACAGTGCTAATCCTTCTTAACCGAGATTCATATATACACTGCTTTCTCTAAAGCCAATGTCACAATGTATGACTTCTCATCGTTGGTTATGTCAGTCTTGCCTACTACAACTGCTGGTCTCATCACTGGACTATGTCAATTGTGTCATATTTAGCAACTGTATACAAACCTTCCAATACAGCTGTGCTCGCCCTTTTTCTGAAGGCTAATAACAAGCTGCCTGATGTGGCAGGTGCAGTATAAAGCATTAACAAGTACATGGAGTTCAGCCACAATCTCTGCCATTTGTTTTCTTTTTTCTATTCTGTCGTGGTATATAAAACATGAGATATCAAACAGACAAGATTCTCTTCTGTTTGTGAGGTCCAAAACACCTGTGTTGCAAAAACTCATTGTTGCTGCATTATACGTATATATTGTACTTTTGGGTGAACATTTATAGGTTATCAGCTCTCAAGCATACAGAGCCTGCCTCTACAACTAAAAACAAAACAACCCATTTGATTTTGTTGAAAAACGATGTAGACTAGCTGGAGTGAATCGCTGGGTGTGTAACAGCACATGGCTGGCTTTCATGAGAGCATGTAGCCGACTACATTCAACTCTCTAAGATTATGTAAATGCCCTTAATTCAATCTACTTCAAGGTTTCACCGATGAAGCCTATCCAAGCAGCGTCAAGTCCAAGACATTAACACTAGAATTACCGGAGTCTACGAAAAAACTCGTAGATCCGGCCCACCTTAAAACCGTTCTCACCTCTCTTTTGTCTTCTAAATGTGCCGATTAAGATGAGCAGCAAGTAGTCGGCTATTCCATCCCCCACCATTGCAGAATGTTCACTAAGTTTTCCCAGCTCATGCCTTGTTTGATTATCTGGGAGTGACTGAATTGCTGGAGTTTTAGAATGGAAATAATAGATCGTTATTTGGAATACACGCATTTCATGCATGTTCCATTTCTATAGTAATCTGTGTAAACACATTGTTAAAACAGAAATATTTTCCTATTTTAGTAATAAATGTTACAAAATGTAGGCATAAACTATAGAATATGTGAAGCCTGAAGTCCAAATATCAAACACTTTCACGAAAGGTTTAAGGATGATACAACATCTTCCGTGGCTTAACGCTAAGATTAGCTGACTTGGAGCACAGCAGCCCTGCCGTGCTACAGAGACCCGAGTTCGAATCCCAGCTTTGGAGAAAGTGTTTTTTTTTTTCCTCAAACGGACATAAAATTTATAAATTGGTATGCACTGTAAATCATTAAGTTTAAAATGTCGATCGCAGTTATTTCTGTTGATTAATTCATGCTTTTTACTTTGAGTCAGAACAGGAGCTTGTTCAGCTTATTCAGCTTCTGATCTGACTCAAACAGCGCCAGTATAACTTCACACCTGATCTGAAGCTGTTCGTTTTCAAATAATATTGCATTATTTCGACGATGTTTTCTGATTGGTACTATTCGCATCATAAAATGATTTCTTCAAAACGTCACATATATTTGTCAAATTTCTTTTTTTAAAATGTGCGTTGTAGCACGCAGCAACTGGCCACCTGCATGTTCTTGCGCACACTGAATAAAACAGCGCTATATGCAATCATCAGATTAAAATGTTAACAGTTATATAGCACGGAATGGAAATCAAAAGTTCTTAGCATTGCACCATTCAAACTGTCATATCAACCGCCTACTGTTACTTGCTATCTTTTTCCTTCGGTTATAGTCTTGAATAAAAGTGCACTTGTTTTGTTAAACTTTTACATTAACATATGTTCCTGTGTTTGAGCGACATGGGCATGCTCAAAAAATACAAATGTAATGCCATGAAAAGTGCATGCAGACACTTCAGTCCGCAAGCATTGGTACGACAATGCAGTCACAAGTACACTGCAGAGCTATAGCGCATCTTTATGTGAAAACAGCAGTGTCGGATGGGGAGTGTCTGATGATTGCATATAGCGCTGAAGTTACTGCTCTTTACTATGCTTTCCTCTGCATGTCCTGGAGTACAAAAGAAATGGCATACAGCAACATGTTGAGACTGGCAAGATTGTGGGGAAAAAAACACGCGGTGGTATGTATTGTGATGCACTGCAGAGGTATAGCGCGTCTTTATGTGAAAACAGCAGTGTCAGATGGGGGGAGGGGGGGTTGTAGGGAAGGATCCTGAACGCGACAGAGAATGAAAAGTGAATAAAAAAAAAAAAAACAAAACAAAAAAAAAAAACAAAGCTAACCTTTACAAATATAAATTACACTGGCTGTTACAGACTGAATCAAATGTATCTTTTTATTCTAAAATATTCTAAAATAGTAGAACACTTCACTTCTCAAAAGGGAGTCATGCAGGATCGAACTCGTGACCTTCCGATTCCCATTCAGCAACTGATACTGTTGTGCCACGGCGGCAGTCATAGTAAATGAGTGTCAATGTCGCACACTAAGGTGGCTTTTTTTGGCGGCGGCTTTTTTTTTTTTTGTACCTTTTGTGAAAGTGTTTCTTTGATATTTGGACTTCAGGCTTCATACATTATATAGTTTATGCCTACATTTTGTCATTTGCTACTAGAATATAAAAAATGTTTCTGTTTTAAAAATGTGTTTACACAAATTACTATAGAAATGCAACACGCATGAAATGCATGTGTTCCAAATAACGATTTATTATTTCCACTCTAAAATTCCACTTCACTCCCAGATAATCAATCAAGGCATGAGCTGAGAGAAGTTCGGTGGGGGGATGGAATAGCCGGCTGCTTGCAGCATGTCTTTATCAGTACATTTAGATGACAAAAGACGCTGGCGGAGAGGTGAGAACGGTTTTAAGAAGCGATTTAAGGTGGGCCAGATCTACGAGTTTTTTCGTAGGCTCTGGTAATTCTAGTGTTAAACAATGAAGAGGGTGTCAGTCCACTGCAGTGCCTACCCATCCTCACACCTCAAAAAATGATTTAACATGCCTGCAAGATACATAATTCAAATTTACTTTAAATGTAGGTTACACTTGTATAAGATTTAAAAAAAAAAAAACTGGAATGTGTTAACCTAATAATTACACTAAATCGCCCAAAGTACTTTTAGTTTCCTAAATATGTTTTTTCCTAGTTAGAGTGAATACCAGTAAATATATGTTGGGGGTGTCTGAAATAACCAAAATTTCATTCCCAGCTGTTAAGGGAGGACATTACAGTATTTATTTGTATAGACGTAGATTAACCTGTCAATACTTTGCAAAGCTGATGGAAAAACAAACAATACCTTTTTTTACATTAATCCATAAAAGAGTGCAGAATGTTCCAATGCGGTTATTATTAAGAGTCTGTTTTCAATGATGCTCCTCTTAATTATTTAGTGGTAAAACTGACTTGGTCTTTTGCATTTCAGATTTCTACTGTGACTTAAAGGGACTCTATATCAACTAGTAGAAATACAATCTTCCAGCTCTATTTAGGGTGGAAGGAGATCTTGGGAAGGAATCTGAACATTTACTCAAAGCTTATCTTTGGGATCAAAGGCCATGAGGTAGAACAATTCTCACAATGATATACTAGCTCATCACAGGGAACACTCATAATTAAGACATCAGAAAATCATTAATAAACCCAACAGCACATTGATAAGACTATTCAATTGTATCAACAAATTTAAATTCTTGCCTATTCTTTCTGCTGCTTATTTATACATTGTTCTTAGTTGTGGAATGTATTTTCCAAAGATATAATACTGGTACTTTGTGTGTATCGTTTGGTAAGGGCTTATAATAGATACATATAATACAGATATGCCTGCATTTGGTACATGGAATGCTCTGCAAGCAAGAATCAAACTGGGTTCAGGGCAGTGAGGTCATTTAAAAAATAAAAAAAATCACTGCCACCAAGCCGGTGCTTAAATTACTACCACAAACACCTATACAACTAAACATCTGGATATGTCACTTTTAGTTGCTATAATGTTGTGATCTTCACACGGCTATTCTTTACTTTCATTCTGTAACCAGATTTCACTCGTCTCCTGATCTATAAACCTGCCAATGAAATATAGTGTTCTGGCCACTGCCATTTCCAGCAAGACATTAGCTATTAATGACTGGAAGCTATAAAATGTCTACCAGGGAAGTTCAAGTCATTTGACAGAAAGCTAGAAGAGTAAGTAGCTACCTAATCAGTAATTTACAACATAGCACCCCCCCTTCAGAAACACCTTTCCATATAAGTAAGTTCCTACTAGAAAATGAAATTTTGATGATTGTCACCAGAGTTATTTCTGAGGCCAGACTTATTCATTAAAATAAAAATAAAGCTCAGGCCTCAGGCAACAGCTTCATATAATATTATAGTGGCTCAAAAACAAAAGAGAGGCATACCCATCTTTGCCCACATGGGCCAAAACACCACTATGTTAGGGTGCTGGTAGCACTTTGGGCAGTGACTGTTACAAAAAAACAAAACAAAACTCTTATAACACTTCAAAAATGTAATAAGAAAATCTGTCAGAAAAATAATGTGAGAATGAAAATAATATCTACTAAAAATCTAGTGATCGGTATCTACACCTCACTGTACACAAGCATTCACATGTATTAATTGGCAAGTACAACACTTAGGATAACTGTGTTTGTTCCACTTAATTTTTGACAAGACATATTTAAACTGTTCAAAGCTCTTTGACCCTGCCAAGATACTATTAAAGCCAGGGGAGTATAAAGACATTGTAAATTCTGAACCATATTCAACCTGACAAGAATTTCGCAATAACAACATAAATGCTAATCATAACCCCACAGCAATAAACCACCTGACAGCCTTTGACTAAATGTTGAAACATGCCATATTACCTAAAATAACTACACTTTCAAGCCCTACTGTTGAGTATTTTACTTTAAAGTAACTTCAGGAGTGATTCCTGCATATTTGCAAAGAAGAAATTATGCCTTGTCTGCCAAAGGTGAAAACTTGACAGAAAAAGTCTTCAACATTCAATTAAAATGGAAAATAGTAAGAAGTCAGGAAGCTTTAAAAATACAATTTCTTTAGCATTTTCCTAGAGTAAAGCAGAAAAAAAAGGAAACCTGAGATTTAGCCTTAAAATTTACATTGGCAAATTCCATTTTGGACAAACACTGGACCTCTTAGTTATTTAGGATGTACTTACACACAAACAAATAATATATATATACACACATTTTTTATATATATATACACACACACACACACACATTATATATATATATATATATATATATATATATATATATATATACATACAGTATATACATACAGTGGAACCTCGGTTCACGAATGTCTCGGTACACGTACAAATCAGTTTACGACCAAAAAGTTCGCCAAACTTTTGCATCGGTTCACGACAACACACTCAGTATATGAACAAGCCAGTTTCCCTTTCGGTTTGTACATGTTCAGTCTCTCCCTGTGCATTTCCTGTGCAGCGAGCAAGAGAGAGAGAGAGAGAGCGCAACACAGACACGAGAGAGACAGACACACACACAGGCACCTGAGAGAGAAAGATAGACACATACACACAGGCAGCAAGAGACACGCGCACACACACAGGCAGCATGAGAGAGAGAGAGCTGGACTCATAAGGTAGGAAGGCAGTTAAAGAATGCACTGGGCTTGATTTTGTTTTCACTTCTGTTTATAGCGATCGGTTCGTAGTGTGCATTGTTGCAATGTTACTTTTATTGGTGGTTTATTAAATTACAGATTTTTTCAAATGTTCATTTTTTTTCCCTGTGCTTAAAACTCATTTAAAAAAAAAAAAAAAAAAAAGTGTTTTTAGCCAGCGGTTGGTAGCGCGAATTATTGCAGTGTTAGTTTTCTCTGTTGTTCAAGGTTTTCTCAGTGTTACTCAATGTTTTTACATTTAGATTACTATTATGCTGTGCATTCTGTGGTTTAATTCTGTGGTTTAATTAACTACATTTGTGCTTAAAAACTTTATATATATTTACATACAGTTCGTATGGTCTGGAACGGATTAATTATATTTACATACAATCCTATGGGGGAAACTGCTTCGGTTCACGACCAAATCAGTTTTGGAACAAATTATGGTCGTGAACCGAGGTTCTACTGTACATATACACACACATATACATATATGGGGCGGAGTGGTGGCTCTGAGGCTAAGGATCTGTGCTGGTATCCCGAAGGTTGCTGGTCTGAATCCCGGTCACTGCCAAAAGAGATCCTACTCTGCTGGGCCCTTGAGCAAGACCCTTAACCTATTGTTCCAGGGGCACTGTACAATGGCTGACCCTGTGCTCTGACCCCAAGGGGTATGTGAAAACTACAAATTCCTAATACAAGAAATTGTATAAGGCAAAATAAAGAACAAAAAAAAAAAATAAAAAATTATATATTATTATAAATTATATACACACACACACACATATATGAACAGACTGACATACATGTGTGTGTGTTTGATTACATCAGTTAATCAAAATGACACAAAAAAATAAGAAACTGGAGGCTTCTACTCTGTAATGCATAAGAGATAATATCATTTATGAGGTTCTTCATTTAATCTTCCATGCCTGCTTCTTTTTTCTAAGCTTATTGCTTTATCCATTTCCATTCCCTCTTTTTGACAATTGAAGCCATAGGGGACAGATTGCTTAATCAGACAGTAACATGTGCAATACTGTAGCACACCCGGTAGAGGACACAAGTCTATTACAGAATATGATATATTGGTTCGAGGATGGTTTCCACCCATAAATGTCACGTGAATGATTAAAACAGACTTTACTTCTTAGAAAGCTATTTTGAGGCAGTAAAGTCTTATATTTTAAATGATGGCATTGCAGGTTTCTGAGTAAAGTTAAATTGTATATGGTGTGGGGATTGGTCCTAAAGGTCAAACAGTGAAGTACAAACAGAAGAATGGTTTAAAATGTGTCTTAGGCAGAAAACTAATTTAATTTAAATAAATATAAGTACTCTGTTCTAGTATCCTTCATAAACTGCAATGCACCACCTTCTAATTACAACTGCATTTCACTGACATTTAACATTTAGTTACTGCTGGATGACGCAATGGGAGGGAAACAGTGAACATGTAGAGAAGAAAGTGAGAGATCACTCAATCCACTACTCCAGCCATTTAATCTATGTGAGATTGAATTCCGCAAATAAATTATTGTAATTCTTACATTTGTAATGAGACACTTCCAGGATGATGATGGTAATAACAACGTAGCAGAAATGTTTATACCAAACCTGAACACTTCTTTAAACTGAAAGAAAGCTTACAAAATAACACAGAATGTGGAGTGGTAATGAAGAGAACAAACCAAATAGTGTAAATTTTTTGTTTTACCAGTTGGCTGCTGGTACCATAGAAAATACTGACAACTAATTTCACAATAAAACATGATGAAAATATAACTCATCATCTATGTGTGATCATTAGCTTGGGGTTTTGCATGTCATTCCAACTGAATTTTGTTTGGAATGTTCCTTTATATATTCACAAATCTAAATGATTCAGAAACCACTCAAATTTTAAGAGAACAATACAGTATTTCATTCCGCAAGTTAAGACAGTCTTGGAAAGTAAAACACTATTTAAATAACTGCGATAAGTGCTGCAGCCATGAAGAAACATAGGTTGAAAATGCAACAGGAATATCTGATATTTCCAAGATCCTTGCGGGTCTTTTTCATGTCTTACCTTGTCCTTCTGGTGTTTCTCCAAAAGGGTTTACTTCAACTTGTGTGGCATCCACTTTCAGAAACAAATCATAAAGCTTTTTAATCTGATCTGCTGCCTAAATTTACAAAAGAAAATGCATAAAAAGTTAACTTTTATTATTAAATAAAGTGATTTGCTCGTACAAAGCTTAGCATACAAAAGCAACCAGCATGCGGTTTTAAACGCAGTTTGCTTTAGCTTTTAAAGTGATAAGTGTGTGTTATTTAATCAAGCAATTGCTGCACCCTTTTTGTATTCTCAATTGCACCCTACAAAGCAGAAGCTTGCGACACCTTATCAAAATCAAAAGCCAACAAATCCAGCAAGAAAGCTTAGCAAAATGTAATAGTGGAAACTAAAAATATGCAGTCTAAGACCAACATTACCTCTAATAAAGTACAGGGAAACTACAAAATGCAATTTAGTTTTAATAAAATGCAAACATATGAATTACAGTATTTCATACCTGTTTCTGTAAATGGCCTTTAAATCCAAGATTAGCAGCCATTCGAACCGCCTGAACATCTGTTACCCCCTCAAAGATATCTATTACTTCCTGATAAACCCAAAAAGAAAATGTCAAACTTGAGTTTTATAACAATGAAGGCAGACTATTTGTATTAATTCAAAAAGCAGTAATTACATGGTGGCAATCCGTCACTTATCATTTTTCCACCTCAAACCACTGCCTAGAGAATGACTTTATAATTGCTAAATCATCTACAGATCATCCCTATAACACCTACTCAAGAGGGACAAAGCACAGCAGTAAGCTCCGGCTTGTACAGTATAAACTACCAGTGATGGACTGAATTATTAAAATAAATCAAAATTAGCCTTGAGATTCACTCTCACTGCAATTAAAATTTCAAGAAATTACAATGCACATCAAAATACTTCTATTAGTATTTTAAGGTTCTAAAATCTTACAAGAATTGTGAAGGAAAAGTTCACTAAATCAGCTAAATATATTTTGGAGCCTAAAGAATATTAAACAGTATGACTGTCACCTAGCTAACAATCAAGATTTAAATATATATTACAAATGCATCATCATTCAAATATATTTGAATAAGGGTCGAAAACCCTGGTGGTTACATGTATCTTATAATGTATAGCAACAGCAAGCAGACCATTAACATATTGCTTTCACAGTTTAGAATTCATTAAGCTTTCATATATTCTTCAGGGTGTGGCATGGATGTTAAACAAGCAAAACCTGTTAAACGGAGAATCATTCTTAATAGGGAAGATGTGCACTCCTGAGGCGGTCAAGGATAAATGTGCTCAATACTACATAGCAGTACACAGTGCAGCTCTGACGCATGGATTGCTCATCACTTCATGGTTTAGACTCACTGCTGTGTGCTTAAAATTTTATAAAAGACACATTGCCAGTGACATAACAGGCCTTTAGCAGCTCATGGGAAAATGCTGACCATTTAAAATAAAGTACTTAATGATAGTGTGTTAAACATTTTTTCTTAAATCTTCAGTGAAGTCGATTGGGCTTCTTCTGCAAAAAGCGAATAGCGATAATGTGTATGACTTGTAGAAAGGATCCATCCTGTTAAGCAGATGCTTCTTGCATTTTTTTGTAATTGCATAGCAAAGTCATTTTGTACATGTGGAACAGCAGAAAGCTACTTCCAGATTAGTTATTAGTTCTTTAAATCAGGGTTACTTTCTGCTTTGTACTCAAATCTACCATGACAGGCTTTAGATTCTTGCAACCTCTAATTAAATTGGTCCAGTGGATGGATGGATGGATGGATGGATAGATAGCATAGGCCATTCTCCATATGACAGGAAGGTTCGCACTAAGCCATAATGCAATGTTACTGAGCCGCTCATATATGAAAAGGAAAAGGCTGATCTTCTTGCTTTACAGAAATCTGTGCACTTGTCTGAGAACACTGAAATTATCCAACCTTAAAACAAAGAGGCTTTTAAAAAATGTTATTCAAAATAATTAGAGGGCAAACTAAAAAATCCTGTAATGTCTCAGAAGTGTTTTGGGAACTGTAATACTTTTTTGAATACATTCAATGTTTAGATATGAAGGTGAAAGCCCTACTAACAAGTCATGCATGATTTACACTGTATCAGCCTAAGATTCCTTGCATTCACAGAGTTTAACCAATTTAAAAATAACCTCTGCCACAGAAGGATTTGTAGAGGTTCATAACAAATTGCCTTCACTGTACACATTTATATCGCTAACCAATTTAAAAACTTTTATCATTTTGTCTTTAATAACCTGAAGGTGTGTTTTGCAGATGATAAAGACCTTATATAGGAAAAAAGCAAAATAAAATGTACATTGCACATTAAATCAATGCACAGATAGAGATACTCCACAAATCCTGCCAGACACTTTTTTAGCTGTGCTATGGCCACTCATCAGAATGTTGCTGTTTATTATACTGTTGTAGTTTCAACATTAAAATTTAGGTTAACATCCAGTTCTTACCTTACCAGTAACCAAAAGACACCAAGTTATTATTTCTTCCTATTTGTATTGTTGCCTTCCTTGACTAACTATTTCTAATTTAATCTATACTATTTTATTATTAATAACTGTCTCTTGTATTGATGAATGAACATTTGTCTCAAAATATGCATTTCACTTCAAACCACTGTCATTCCTCTTCATAATCTGGTGACTTCCAAGTTATTTTAATTAAATAAAAACAAAAACAAAAAAATAATAATTATAAAACAGAAATGTTACCTTAAAAAATGAGCTCTGGTGTACTGGCTGCCACCTCTTCAATATCCACTCCACCTTGGGGACTTCCAACCATTACTGGACCATTGCAAGCTCTGTCCATTAGGATGGCAAAATAGGTCTCTCTGGAAATGTCCAAAGCTTCTGCAACCATCACCTACAAAAGACAATTGACAAGACTTGTTAGATCTGCTTTATTCTGAAGTGAGGTGGAAAAGTCTTAACAGCAACAATATTATCTGCCTCATTTATAAAAAAGAATAATTTGTGGATTAGAACTTTTGGATTTCTTTTGATATAATCTGAAGAGTAAAGTTTAAATTTAATTATCTGACAATGCCATCTAGCACTGATACGAGTCTACATATTACTAATATGAGGGACCCATATTTGATGTCAGCTGCGTCGATCCTGAACTTACCACCTAACTTGCTGGGGGTGTGGGTCAGGGAGGTTTCCTTGACGGCCTTTCTTCTATTTAAGATTGCAGAAAACTTTTTGCTACAATATTCTTTCTGAAAGCCATTTATTTATTATTATTTTTTACTTTTTCACTCTGAATTCTGACCTCAATTTTTCTTTAATGTTTTGGCCTTGATGTCAATTATTTTGAATACTGGGGTTTTGACTCTAGCTTTGCTCTCATACTTTTTTTCTGGTCCTTCTTTACTTTTGCTATCGATTCATCGCTATCATAACAAAAATGTGTTAATATCCCATAGTATTTAAAACACAATAGACAATATATATTTTTTACATAAACCAAATATATTTCATTATGTAAATACATACATTTCCAAGTGTTTTTGTTCAGGAAAAATAGTTACTTACCTGTAAGCATTACAATAATAAACATGACTATCCAGTTACTTCTCATAGATGTGTTATATATTTTGTAACCCGTGACTAAGACAAATTTCATTTTTGGCATTCATAAACATCTGCATGCACTATAGTGCATTTTTGGAGGGCACTTGGCAAGTTAAATAAGTTGGCAAAGGGCTAACGTCATCAGAAAAGATGTCTTTAGTATACTCTGAATTTATTACAAGGTGATTACTTAATCATAACTTGAAAGTAGTGTATACATTTCAATACTCTTATGTACTATACATATTTCACAATGTTTTATTACATGTGTTTCATTTTTGAATATTGCATTCATTCCAGTGTCACAAATTTGCAATAGCAGACAAAATAAGGAAGGAGCAAATGATAGCTAAATCAATGTTCATGCTATCTCATTCCAGTAGTCACATTACCTTTTTTACTTTAACCCCTTCTGTTGGGGTCTGCTTTGTCGTAAGACTGAACCCCAACATCTGATTTGCGAGTTCACCAACAATCACAGGGCTGCAAAACAAAAAGAAAATGTATTTCAAGTTTTTTTATTCAGTATAGTTTTTGGAAACCTTTGCATTTCATCACTATTGCTCTTTTTACTTGTGAATTAAGCAAAAAAAAAAAAAAAAAAAAAAAAAAAGACATGCTGGTACTGCTGCTTAAAAAATTTCACATCTGCCAATAACATTTGAAAGTTGAAAATCTGCAAGCAAAAGGAATGGAGATTGTCTACTCAAAAGCATCTGGAGCAGACTCCTGATAAGTAAAGCAAAACTAGATGTACAACACAAAAGTCTATGATGAGCTCCTGTCAGGAGGAATGCAGAGCAGGTTGCTCATATCAGAAGAAGCCAATGGTCTTTACAGCAATGCACTGGGTTGATAACCAATAAATATGGAGTTACCTGAGCCCCATCTATCAGTGTACAAATCCAGATTGACAGCTGGTAGATAATCAGGTAATGGTGGTGATAGCTGTTGAAAGACAGATGTGAGTTATTTGTCTACAACAGGATTCTTCTGATCATGAAAGGACTTCCAAGAAAACATTAAAAACTGCAGTGGACCCATGAAAAACCTTCAAGGCAGTCCATCAAATATTAATGGCAGATACCTGGGACTCTGAAACCACAGACATAACATTACCATTCTACCCAAAAGCAACTGTCTCATGTTCCCTTACAAATGCCTAACATTTTTGTCACAAAAACAAAGCTGCCCATGTCATGATCAGTTTACAAAGCACCCATCCACTGTCCACTCATCTTAAATTAGCAGAAGTCAGGTCCATCCTGGTAGCCCTAAGTGCAATTTCTGGGGCACTTTAGAGTTTTTCCATAGCATAACACCTGCAGGATGCCAGAATTTTATTAAGACCCTACCTTCAATACTCTACCAGGTGTAACAGCCAAAACATAATAATCAATCTTTATTTTAAATAGTGTCATTCAAAGAATACATAATCAGAAAACATTTTACAAAACTAATAAGAATAAACTATAAAAATTCATAATGAATTCAAGCCAAAAATTACAGCATTGTTTATTTTCATTATGGAGTTAACTTTTGTCTATTTCTTAATTCTGAAGGTACATGTTCACTCATATCTGATAAAATTGCACTCCTGTTCTGTAGCTGCATATCCAAGATGTGCAATGGTAGTAAATCCAGAACACACTCAGAATTACAAAAATACAAAAATGTTGAAAGTGTGCTTAGTTTAAGAGACTGCAGACAGGACTGTGGTTTTGGCACTTGCTGTTAGTTTGTAAAGTTCAATGCTGCATGTGTCATCAGCACAATTCCAAAGGGAATGAAGAGCACCCATTTTCTACAAACAGTTATCTAAGGTGAGACTAGCAATCTTTTATTTGATGAATCACTGTGCTGCCATGAAACCATATCTGCGACAATTTAAAACATCTGTTTTATCAGCTTGTAATCTCTGGGGTTGCTGCTTCTATCACTGCTCTGTCTGTTTTGTTGTTTTTACAGTGAAACACAAGCTGCTATCTATATTATGTTGTCAATAAAAAAGAGACAACCTGCAATTGCAATACTTATTCATCTGAAAAAATCCTGTGTGTAAGAATCTGTTTTGAAATGGACAAAAATGTCATGTTTGTTATAAAGTTGTGTCTTTGGCCAGAAGCATTTTATGTATTCTTTTAAGTGGATCTATGCACACAAATAATCAATCAATCAATCAATACTTGATACAGCTTCTGGAACACACGATTCATTGGGATTCAAACTAACAGCAGAAGGTAAATAAAAAGTAGTCAATGTGTGAGATAAAACACTTCAAAAAACCTAAAGAACAAAAATGAACTGATGAATAAAGGAGAGTAAAAGTTGACAGCACGGTGTCAGCAGGTGCAATAGAGTATCTGGAAGATAAATAGTGCTTTGCAATGTACTTAGAGCATTTAAAAGTGCCTCTAGACTATAAACCTCGGACAATAACAGCAAATTCTTAGATGATTCTCCACTAGTTGAATGTATTGATAGGGGTGGGGATGGAGGGCAGCGAGAGTGCATCAATATAGTGGTCTGGTAGAGAAATTTGTTTCCTGGTGCAAAGAGAATTAATTGTCTGCAACCTAACTAACATCAGCGAAGACAAGGAGCTGGTAACTGAATTTTTCCCATACCAAAAGGCCTCCATGCTCAGTCACTATTCAGAGAATGGATGTAAAAATGATGTACTGCTATAAGTACTTTGGGGGTCAACATTAAAGACAGGTTGGACTGGTCTTACAACACTGAGGAACTACAGAAGAAAGGGCTGAGTAGGCTCTCTTTTCTCAGAAGACTGCATTCCTTTTATGTGGGTAGTGACATCCTTCACACGTTCTAAAACTCTGATGCCCTGTGCAATTTTCTATGCTACAGTGAGCTGAGCTCATAACATTATTTCAAGAGAAATAACAACAAGCTAATTAAAGAAGCAGGCTCAATTATGGGACACAATCTTGACCCAATGGAAGTAGAAGTGAGGGAGAATTGACAACAAAACCAAGTGCCATAATGAACAATGCTGTTCATGCTCTGTGGCACACCGGCATTGAAGACTTTCAGCCAGCAGAAGTGTGTCAAGAAACATGACTAGGACTTCTTCATACTTATGGCAATACATCTTTAAAATGCCTCACAATGAAAGTGACAACATTTTTTATCTTGAGCTAAATCAGAAAACTCTTTTTAGTTTTCTTTTTTATTTAGTAGTTTTAGTGTAAGCTCCCTAAAATGCTGGAGGCAAAGAGTACAGATGACAAAACAATAGGGCGAGGACATCAGTGGAGCCCCTCAGGGGTCGGTCCAAGAATCATTACTCTATGTACTTCATATTAATGACATTGATATAGCAAGTAACCTTATGAAATCTTTCAATGAAAAGAACACTGGAGGGACAAAAAAATACTGAGCAACAATAATTTGGAAAGACTTAAGACAATCTTTTGAAACAGCCGAAGACCTGGAAAGTTTAATTCAATGAAGACAAGTGTAAATTAATATTAATCATAAATACAAAATAATCAACACTAACCTATTGAAAGCAAATCTTGAAAAGGATTTTGAGAATTATGTATATTATTATGCTGTAAAAATGATGAATATAAACCAATGGGGGATATGTGAAGACTATATATTGTGCTACTGATACTACATCTGGTGTATAATTACAAGATACTACCTAGAAAATTATGTCCATTGACTTGAGCACCAACAAGAAAAAAAGTCTGAGGTGAGGAAGCCACCCTAGTGTCAAGAGAGCTGAAAAGTGATTATACTATACTGTGATTTGTGAGCAAATCGCATTGTTTCTGGCCTCCTTAGAATGTTCTTCAGTGGTACACAAGCAGAAGCCATAGGTAAGGGAAGAATATCCTTGTTAGTGCTACTAGAGCAACCAGAGCACCAGGGGCTGATTACTTATAAGGCACTTTCAGACTGTAGGGTATCTGTTGACAAATAACTGATTTGATCTAATTTAGGCAATCAAATTAATTTAAAATACCACTTGCAAAGAGATCCAACTAAGAAAAGTCAAGGCCAATTACATTTATTCTTTGCTTCACCATGTTCCCCAGCAATTCACTGGCACTGTGTAGTTCACCTACAAACTTAGAGCTCTAGCTTGCATTAGCACTATCCCCATTGCAATTTCCTAAAATAATTTTTGGTGTTAGAGGCACAGGGAGCTGAAGACACTTCAAGGAACATTCACACCAAGAAAGGAAAAGATCCTGGAAGGTGGGTTTAATAAAACTAGTCAAGTTTCACCTTTCAAATTCATACACATATCATACTTTGTATTCATTTATAAGCATGAAAATGTACCAACAGTTGAATCTTTTTAGGATCCTGAGGCTGTAATGGTAAAATACAGGTTCTGACTTTTTTTTTTTTTTTGCATGTATAATGGAACTGACAGGTAATTTGAAACTGTGGCGTGGGAGAGTTGGGAACAAAAGCTATAACAATGATCTTTGTGAAAGATTTTAATTGGTGTTGATGTGTAAAGTAAGGGAATATATCAATGTGCAATGAATTGTACATTAATATGAAAATGCCAGGAAAGCAAGAGTGAGGTAACAGAATCTGGAAAACTAAGGCCAAAGCAGCAAAGCCAAGACTTACATATAACAAACAGTCTGAAATGCCCAAGATTTGATAATACATACAATCAATCACGTTAGTTTTCTTTCTGAAAAGTCATACACATATAAAGACTATCTGAGAAAATATGATGGCACCATCCATATCCACATGCTACCTAAAATGTACCCAGGTCAAGAACCTAAATGTGAGTAATTTAATCAGCAATTGCTAAGCGCTTTGAGTAGTGAGAAAAGCGCTATATGAATGCAAAAAAATGATTATTAAAAAAATTAACACACTCTCTGCCTATTTATCAGGCAGTGATCCCTAATCCATTAACAGCCATGTATGATATAACACCTGATGGACGTTATTGTTTAATGAACAACCACTGCCATAATGTAAGGCTTCACTTGTAGCATGTTACTTAACTGGAAGAATCCAAATTCATATGTCATAACATTTAACTTTTTTTACTTTTGGAAAAAGCAGAGTTACTTTATGAGGAAAATTGTACAAGTTATTTCAAATTTGGCACCATATATTAACATTTTCTTCAACCAATCAAGTAAATTAAAGAAATACTTCACCCAAAAAACAACATTTTTTAATATGTTACATAACTTATGTGGCTTGTAGTGATAGCCAAGAAAAAATGTAATCTCATGTATTCATGAAGAATGGAGATAAAAAAAAGTTAATATGTCTATGGTGACCAACACCGGATAACAGCAAAAAAAAAAAAAAAAAATATCAAAAATGTCCATGATAAAAAAAAAAACAAAATCTCACTTTTCTCACATCACATAATCCATGTGTCAAGTCATCTAGTCATAAAAAAAACATCCCAAACAGATGTAATCTTACTAAAAATATTGTTAAATATTTAGGAAAATGCTTGCATGGACTGAAACAGAATGCTCTCAGATGTGAACAAGTATTTGAATTGTAGACACACTCGTCACTGTTATATTTAGATTCATATGCACAATTGGACTACTTTAGGATTATTTAGTTGTGGTCTGTGAAACTGGACGGGTGAAATGACTTTCTGCTTGTTGAGATACACCAGTCTGAGGCATATTCTCTTCCTGATAATATTTTCAGTCACTTTTCTTTAACTTTCAATCTTTAGTTACACATGTCTTCCAATGAACTTTGCACGGTCGATATCATTTGAGGCGCAATGTTCGCCAATTAATAAGTTGTGACTGGGCTGGGCTGCATTAGAGACCAATAAATGAGGGGGAGGTGGGTTTTCAATTCAAATTCTCATAGATGTCTGTGTACATTCCACTTTAGTTCATGGGAGGTATTTCTGGAAGTGATTTATTTAACAATATTTTAGTAAAAATCTCAGTCATTACTGCAAATTATACAGGATACGTGGCATTTTAAAAATATTTTTTGGGTGGAGTATTCCTTTAATTCAGCAAGCTTACCCTCTTTTAACCCTTTGGATGTCTCTCTGTATAAGTGAGCGATCTGTTTGTATTATTTCTTTGGTCACTAAATAGGTAGTGGAGTGAAGGCGAGGAGGGCATTTGATTTGACTTGAATAAGATGTACTTTTGAATATCTTGCTGATGTGTAACTTACTCAACTGTAATGCCCACTTTAAAATAACTTACATTTAACTACAAATAATTTTATTTATTCTAGTAATGGGATGCCTGGAGCATAAAGTAGTAATCAACCAAGAACTGGTCAAACACAGGGTACAGTCATGTACAGTCCTATAACTGGGCAAATTTACAGAAATAACTAAACTAACAGGAACTCCTTTGGGTGATGGGAGAAAAGAAAGTGGAATCTCCAAAAAGGCAGCAGTTGGGACAGCAATAAATCTCTGTTTTTTGAGCTGGGCCACTTCAGTAATAACCAATGAAGCACCATGAGTTTTTATAAAAGTATTAGTAAGTTAATGTACCCTCTCTCTTGCAGTTGGTACATTCTTAAATAAAATGTTATATTTTGAACAATGCATCTTAACATATAGTGCTTTGGTGAGGCTTCAGAAGGTTAACTGATTTAGACCTTCATAGCTCACAACTGATCTATTCAATAAAAAGATATCAGAGAATAATATCAAGTATTGTCTACATGGCCTAAATATAATTAACATTTTTCCCCAAGATCCAGCTAATACAAATGAAGTTAAGGTTCTCAAGTTGCTAATATAATCAAAAAGACTTGCTTTAACAGCATCATAAGTGCTCCTGAAAATCACCAGCTCATTTTTTGTCTCTTTGGTAAGTTTATCATAAAGAGAATGAAACATAATAAATAGTATTTTTTTTTCTTCTAATGAATGTAAAAAACTTACTCTTTTGTTAAATGAACACCTCCTTTGAGGCCACTGTCAAAAACCCCTTTGCCTCTTCCACCAGCAAGGATCTGAGCCTTTAAAACTATTTCCTTTGCTTCTGCAAAAGAAAAGGAAGCATAATTAGGTTTACAAGCCCAATTTGAAGCTAGTGCTCAAAACATTTTCTTTTGACACAAACCCTTTAAAAACAGCTTTTATAAAATGTATTTACATAATTTCAATTTGTTATTTATGGATGCATGTCAAATAGGTGCTAAGCTACTTACCACTACATTTAAGATGTATTTCATATGTAGTTTTTAAAAATTAATAAATAAATAAATAAGCCAGTTTTACATATGCATCCCATCCAAGGTTGGGGAAATGAACATCACCATTCAACATGTCACAGGCCGAGACCATGATAAGGCAGTGGTAGTGCTGCTGCTTTGCAGTAAGGGGACTGTGGAAGATTGTGGGTTCGCTTCCCGGTTCCTCCCTGTGTGGATAGCGCTTTGAGTACTGAGAAAAGCGCTATATACATGAAATGAATTATTATTATTAAGGCAATGGACTGTCTTCCTCATGGCTGTGGTAATTCAGCAGTGCTCAAACCCTTTCATGTGGTTGTGAAGAACACTTAATACAGGCAGAGAATAAAAGCCAGTTATCAGAAGCCGAGCTTTGTACAACTTTGAGAGGAAGTAAAAATGTTGTAGACATTTCCTTAGATTTCTGGAGATGTCCAGCCATTTCCTCAGCATTTTTTTACTTGACATCTGTAGTTTTATTTTTCAAGCTACTGTAAACTACTGTATTTTTGTACAGAAAACCGTAATAACATAATAAGCCCAGCACTTCACCATTGTCCGTGATGATAACAGTTGTAGTCCTTTTTTTCACCTTTCAGAATACCTGCCTACTTAACATGGGATTGAGAAATTACCAGGTCATTCTGGAATGTGTGAGAGAGCAGTTGGATTTATGGATGTGTTTAAGTATTTAAAGACTCTCGTTTGGTGAATTTCGGTCTAAGTGGTATTACCACTTAGGATTTTGTAACCTAGGGATTGCAACACACTTGATTTTGTCTTCACTTGTGATGAGCACTGTCACACTTATTCTCAAACAGTCCCAAGACTGATGTTTACTCAGTTACATTGACATCTTTTGCAGGGTGCTTTGAAAAAAGGATCTACTACATTTAAATGAATGACTGTAAGAACACTTAAAAAATAACAGAAAGAAAAAAAAACTGGTTTAGGTAAATTCATATATTTAGATGGAATTAAGTGCAAAACATTCAGAAAGAAGACTATCCTGAACCCAAGTCTAAAATATTCCAGTCCCCTAATAAATCACCTGCAGTATCACTACAAAGAAAGAAAACTGGAGGCTACAATTGCACAAAAGCATGACTCTGGAGTATAAATGCGGTATACACAACAAAACCATCTTTCAGTATGAGAACCACATTTTACACAAACATACAATAATTATTATACAGCAGCATTTGTCTGCTCCAAATAGCCTAAGTGGTCTGATTCCAGGGTAAACTCTTCAAACACAGAAATCATATAGAGACTATATATACTGTATGTATGTGATGAACTAGTGAATCTCTCCTTGGTTCCATCCCATCATTGATGAAATTAGGAGAAGGTAAGAGGGTATATAAGGGGCTAATGTTAATCATTAACATTTGAAATTATGCCAGCTACACTGATAAACAAAACTAATGTTTTAAACCAAACAAGTTGAGTACAAAGGATTGATTTTAGGTCTGGTTATTTCTAAAGTTAATAAATTGTAATAAATTAGTTTGTACAGGATAGGAAACTAGCAGAAAGAGGTACCAATGGAAGGCTTACCATGGTATTATGGCACTTTAAGTCAATATTAAATTGGGAATGGCAGGGACACCAGTGGCCAGTAGGGGGAAGTTCTAGCATGGTGTCCAAGGTCCTCATGGAGGCCAGTCCCCTGCCTAGAGATAGATTCTAGGGGCAGTGGAAATGACACTGGAAGGGGCAATGGATGTACTTAAAAGGCTTACCACAGGGTAAACTCTTCACTCTGCCTATTAATAAACTTCTGTGGGATTAGGATAACATCTTATGACTGCAGACTCAGACTCAATGGGTCTCTGTACCAGAGGTGTCAAGCAGTGGTAGCTGGAAGAGGTGGTCATACAAGATACTGAATGTCCACAAAATGACTTATTATTCACAGCTATTATAGTTTTCCTGGTGTTTTTGTTATTATAATATTTTGTTTGCCTGCTATTCCCATTTGTTTGCTGTTATTTCAGTAATGAGGTGTTTGTGTTTTGTCCTTCTATTAGTTTACACACACACACTATACATAAATAGAAAGATACACACATAGCTCAAATAGTCTCCAGAATCAGTTAATAGCCCAGGAGAAGACTGTAATTTTCGAATATGCTGCTAGATATTACATGCCTACAGTCTTCTTAATCAGTCTGCCAAGTGGCATTGTGCTGAGTTGATCGAGATGCGCATCTCTGACATTTATTCTGTGCTTGTGTGCATGACTTCAGCACTTCTTTTTCTACAAGCCGAATAAAGCACATCATGTCACATTGAACATAAAGACAACAATAATCTTATATTTTGACATTAACAGACTTGTTAATAAAGAGTTTGCTTCCCATGAGCAGACTTAACAAATACAGTGAAATGCTGAGAAGTCTGTGGGAAAGCATCAGGAAAAAAAATATCTGGAGTAGTGGCGCATGCAAAACCACATTTTGGACCATGCATACACTGTGTTGTCAGAGTTTTCAACCAAAAACAATAGTTGTTTCTTCACATCATCCCCATTCATCAGATCTCACTCCCTGTGACTTTTTTCGCTCATGAAATTAAAATTGAGACTGGAAGGAAGACAGTTTGCTACGGTGTTAGAAATCCAGGAAAAAACTGCAGCAGGTACTAGATATAGTAAAAAAAGAGGAGGATGAAGAAGCACTGGAACCAGTGTATTGCAGCTAGAGTATTTTGATGTCGAGTAAAATTAAATTGCTGTAAATTGTGTAAGAACTTTTTTTTTTTATATAAACAATTTCAGTATTTTTTTTTGGTCCACCATTTCTTTATTTTATATGATGTGCTATGCTTTGGATAATGAGCTGTTCCACGCCTTCTCCACACTTTTTTCTTGCCATCATTCTGGTAGAGGTTGATCTTGGTTTCATCTGTCCAAAGAATGTTTTTCCAGAACTGTGCTGGCTTTTTTAGATGTTCTTTAGCAAAGTCCAATCTAGCCTTTCTATTCTTGAGGCTTATGAGTGGCTTGCACCCTTGCAGTGCACCCTCTGTATTTACTTTCATGCCGTCTTCTCTTTATGGTAGACTTGGATATCGATATGCCTACCCCCTGGAGAGTGTTGTTCACTTGGTTGGCTGTTGTGAAGGGGTTTCTCTTCACCATGGAAATGATTCTGTGATCATCCACCACTGTTGTCTTCCGTGGACGTCCAGGTCTTTTTGCGTTGCTGAGTTCACCAGTGCTTGCTTTCTTTCTCAGGATGTACCATACTGTAGATTTTGCCACTCGTAATATTGTAGCAATTTCTCGGATGGGTTTTTTCTGTTTTCGCAGCTTAAGGATGGCTTCTTTCACCTGCATGGAGAGCTCCTTTGACCGCATGTTGTCTGTTCACAGCAAAATCTTCCACATACAGGCACCACGCCTCAAATCAACTCCAGGCCTTTTATCTGCTTAATTGATAAGGACATAACGACGGACTTGCCCACACCTGCCCATGAAATAGCCTTTGAGTCAATTGTCCAATTACTTTTGAGCCCCTGAAATGAAGGGATTGTGTTTAAAAAATGCTTTAGTTGCCTCACATTTTATGCAATCGTTTTGTTCACCCCACTGAATTAAAGCTGAAAGTCTGCACTTCAACTGCATCTGAGTTGTTTCATTTAAAATTCATTGTGGTAATGTACAGAACCAAAATTAGATAAAAGTTGTCTCTGTCCAAATATTTATGGACCTAACTGTATTTTTATTTATATATATATATATATATATATATATATATATATATATATATATATATATATATATATATATATATACACACACATACATACATACATACATACATACATATACAGTGTGTGTGTATAATCTACACAAATACAGTATATGTACATGAATATACAGGGTACACACACACCCCTACTTATAGTATATAGGGGAGGTGAAAAGGGCAATTTGTAAGTACAATTTGTGTGAAATATCCAAGAGATGGTAAACTTATTTATACTTCACCTAACCCTATTCTATAGCGAATTTAACATAATATTTACAAACCTCCTTAAACTTACAATGTTAAAACTGTGGTTGAAAAGAAAAATATCATTATCTTTCTTAAATAGATATGGTTGAGCCAGAGCAAAGCATGACGAAGCTCGGAGCACAGTGGTAAGTCACCACAAGTAGGAAATATGTGCTCTTCAGAAACAAACATCCACTCATTGAATTAAGATGGTTCAGCAAATGGATGTACTTAGAATTCTGTGACTGGAGACACAAGGACAGTGTCTAGCATAAAAGTGCATAAAAAAGCTCCAAGGAATGTCTGCAACAGAAAGCCTGTAACATTCTGGGAGTTTAACAAAAGTTTCTTTAGCTCTGCTGGAGTTATTTGTGCAGAGAGAAAAGCCCAAGTCTGCATTCAGAGTTAATGATGAATAAGGATGGATGCTCTGAACATATAAAAAAAGCCCAATACACTTCTCAATATGTAAATAAGATAAACTGTTTAATTGTCAAAAGCATGTAGACCAAAATGCACTGCAAGAACGCAAACTTTTGTGAACACGGAAAGACAAAGTACTCACACAAAGAATTCATCACTATTAATAAACAATCTCTAGTATAGCACCACTTCACAATGAATCGGCATAATACACTTTACATTGCAAACATGACTAAAATAGGGAATCAAACATACAATCTGAACAGTACAATAAATCTCAACATTGAAGTAAGTATTAAAAATGCAAACATTACGGTGACAGATGCATTATCATCAAAAGGGGCATAACAAATTAAGAGTGGTGCAGACTGTAGATTAATTATATTACACATTAAAAATAAATAAATTTTTCAGACTGAATGTAAATGCCACATATGCTATCTACAAAACACGTTTTGTCAGAAATGGTAAGCATACATAAAAGCCCTTTATGAAGATTTACACAGAGACAAAGCAAGCATTTCCCACTAGAGATCTTTTCTTAGCATTATAATCCCTTGCCATATCACACTGTGGGAAACAGCATATGTAGAACCATATAATATAGGACTAATTATTATTAGACTACAGAAGAAAAGAGAAACTTAATTTAAACCTTTCTGCTGCATGAAGTATTTCAGTTCATAGATGACAGATGCCACACATCCGGTCTTTTCTGTATTATAATCTCTGTATCATCATCAAGCAATTAATTGTAACCAGCAAGTTATTTTGCAACAGATTTCCTTAATTACAGCATGACCTAATTATAACACAGAATGCTATGTATTGAGAAAGTTCACAATCTGTCAGCTTAAGTAAGTTAATAACAGGTTACAGAGTGTGACCCTCAATTAATTATAAATTTGAACCCATGGAGAAAAAAATATTAGAATTAAACTGGTGTAAGTACACTTAGTAACATATGCTATAAGTGAGCAAACACTTGGTAGACCTCAGAAAATAAGCAGTGAAGAGGGCCTTTAATTACAATTAGCAAACGTTCAGCTCTCTAAGACCCAGCCCAGCTGTTTTGCACTTTTTATGTACATTAAAATGCAGACCGATCCCAATAGGCAAAAGCTCAGTTACAATTAAAAAAAAAAGTAAGTTGTTTTAAAACATCTGCCTGTGCAAGTAAGATATTCAAATTTAAATAGAGAGAAGTGTGTAGACATATAAATAATTGTAATTAAGTGAACTTCATGATTATATTTAGGTCTCTGATATCTTGTGACAGTTCAGTCTTACAAAAGTAAAGCTACAAATAATACTTATGTATTTTGTTGTTTTACATTTTCATTATGCTGAGCAGGTGATTTTTTCTAAGATTCCAATTAACAAGAGACAGCACACTAAGGATATACAAATAATTATTGGTTGCATGAATGAAGTTTGAAATAAACCATTACATTTTAGGAGTTATGAAGTGTGATGGACGACCGGCTATGGACTCCGGTCGCCACCCCCAGGCCGCTAGGAGGAGCCCTCCGGACAGCAGGATGGTGCCCCGACTTCCAGCAGGGCCTCATGGACTTTGTAGTTTATACACACAGCCCTGCTGGATACCTTGGGGGCCATCGGGAGTCGCTGTAGGGGGGCTAGTGGGCTCTTGCGTGCCCTATAACCCGGGAGTGCGTCACAGTCACGTGACCAGAGGAAACGACGTGCTCCCAGGGATGAAGAAGAGGACTGTTTGCCCTGACCCGGAAGGAAACGGACTTGTGGGTTGTGCCAGGAACCACTTCCGGGTCAGGGGCTATAAAAGGACTGTGGGAAGCCCAGTACACTGAGCTGAGCTGGGAGGTAGGGTGGCAAAGTGTCTGGGTGAGGAGGAGAGAGTATTGTTTATTGAAGAGTTTATTGTATATGAGTGTGGAGTGGAGGGTGCTTGGTGCACTGTATAATAGAAAAATAAATATTAGTTATACTTTTACCTGGTGTCTAGAGTGGTACCTGAGGGTTCAAGAGGTGGCTCCACGCCTCAACTGCTACAGAAGATGACTCGCACATGACCATCATAAAGCATTGTGTTTTGACATGCATTACTTTTTCTATAACTGGTTGTGAATCTTCTAAATCCTAACATCTTTTAATTTATATATTTGTAGGTAACCATTCCACTCTGATAAAAGCAGTAGGAATGTTGAAAAGAAGCCTGCAAACACCCTGTAATAAACATTTTTATTTGTATAAAAGTCCCTCAGCCATAATAGTGTGAATGACATGGCCTGAAAGTATACCAGTGCTTAAAACTTGGGAATAAAGAGTGAAAGACACAGAAGACCGACAGGGATTGAGCCAATTAGCTTCCTCAGATGTCTGACCATGCTGTTGTGTTTACTGCCCACATTGGAAGGCACCTGACCCGATGCTTACCACCTGTATACCAGTATGAATGATATTTATGGTTACTTGCATTCATTGAATCAAGATATTTATATGGACCAGTAGTACCACACAAATGTAAAATGTACATAAAATGCTAACATAAAAAAAGCTTAGCACCCTTATACAGATATACTATACCCACATTCTGCATACAGGAATTAGGAAGGTTACCAAATAGCAAAGTAAGCATGTGTTTTATAACATGCATGTGAACATTCAAATCCACCTTGTGCAGATATGTATGCAGTATAATGTTAGGATGATCACATTGTCTTAGCTTATTTTCAGTAATTATTTAGCAAGGATATTTGAAAAAAATAAACCAACAGCAATGTGACAATAGCAACATTCTCTTGGAGTGAGAGCCATTAAGTATGCTACTTTGTAAAGCGCTCTAGCATTTGCACGTAACATGTCCGACTGTCCCGATACAGATCTTCCATGCTTCACAAGAAACATTTTGCTCCCACATCTACAATTAGGCATGCACCTACAAATATTTATCATGGTCTGATGCATCATTTAAGAAAATCCCAATGCAGATCGATCCATCCATACTTTCATTTTACTAACCTGCTTATACACAGCTGGGTCTTGGGGCAGGTACTGTAGATCCTCTCTCAGCAATCATCAGGTGCAAGGCGGGAACAACATCTGAAGGGTGCCAGTCCATCACACACACACACACACTATGGCCAATTAAGCATCTTCAGTTCACCTAACATGCAAGTGTTTGTACTGTGGGAGAAAACTGGAGTACTCCTTACAAGGGACACCTGGGATGCAGACCTTAGTCTCCTTACTGCAAGGGAACAGCACTCTAAATGTGCCACCCTGCCACCCAACAGAGATCCAAAAATCAAATAAACTGGAATGGGGTTGTATCTTCATCGTATCAAATTCAAAGCAGTGACACCAATGATGGAGCATTTATTCTGCTAACTGTCAGCAAGTTCAGGGAAGTTACATGAAGATTCTGCGCATGACTGAATAAATAAAAATCAAGACTCAATTAACATAAGCACAAGAATGGGCTAAAGATGTACCTGCAAATGATGACTGCCAATTTGTCTTACATAAACATGAAAAATAAGACATCTACCCCTTTAAATGCCAACTCAAATATCATTAAAAGGCTGCCTGCAATGTGAGTCTGTGGAGGTTTTCCTGTGTAATGTGCAGAAGTAATGCATGTCAGTATTTCTTAGCAGGCAACAAATACCCTCACAGTTTCAAAGAAATAAGTATGCAAATGCACACATACACTAGCGAGCACAGCACTACAAACAAATAACTTTACAGACAAAAGGCAAAATGCCTAAAACCAGCAACTCCTCTTTATCAGACTGTTGTTGTTTAGTACACAACTTTCAGCTCTGAAAAACACCGCAAAGCATTCCAATCCATTCATTTTTAAAAACAGTCATTGCCAAAGACACAGAAATCATTTTATTTACTGCTTAAAATGCATTTCAGGAAATGTATACTCTGAACACGTACTCTGATATGTATAATCTATCATACTGCAGAACTCACAACAAACTCAAATATTCTATGAATAAAAACAAAATCATTTCCTAGCTTTACTGTTATTACGTTAAAGTACAATTTAACTCTTGCAAAAAATTTATCTTTTAAGCTAAAAATGAGGAAAAAAATAACAACTTTCAATGCCTCATACTTAAAGGATTTAAAAAATGTTAGCCATATAGCCAAACCTGTTCTGTGAACTAAAGTAATAGAGAGCATATTGCATCAATATTACATTAGTGTCAAAAATGCAAAATTACATTTTGATTTGTTAGGCACCAGACGATAATTTCGAATCCTTATAATCACCTACAAAACAAGTCATTCTTCCACTACATAATTATAAATATAACCCGCTTGTTATTTACTGCCCTCTATGGCAAGCAAGGAGTCAAAAGTATATTATAACTTAAACACGAAGTTTCAGCAAAAATCACAACTAATGAAGCCATCCCACTTAAACCCCTGTACTGGAGACTAGTACAAGGATAACATTTGCAAAATAAATACAATCAGCATGTTAGTAGTTTTGAAATGATCAAAACAAGGATGCTGCTTACAGTCTGAAAAATATTTGTTTGTGACCTGTAAATGGACCAAAACAGTCACCAGTTTTCCAAAACTCCTTTTTCAGTTCAAGGTCACAGGACAAATTTAACAGCAACTGTCACAAAGCAGGAATTGTATCCATGATTTTCCTTGCATACTTTAAGAAAGCAGTACACTGACATTCATGATCAACTGCATTAACTTGCAGCCCTTTTTAGACTTCAATTAAGTATTTACTTCAGAAATCTTTTCAATATGCACCTGGATGAGAACTTCTTAACGCGTGTCATGTTTAATACTTTGCACTTCGTATTCATCTCGCACCTGCAAACCAGTTTTCCTTTACTTCATTATGACGATTTCCCTAAGAAAAGGTTTGAAGCTGTTCTTCAAAGATGCTTCCCCCGATTTCAATTCTTACTTTTACATTTCGAATTCTAAAGCAAGGCAGGCAGCTATGCAATCCATAACAAAAAAATGCATTTTGAAATATCCTACCAGATAAATACTTAATCCCTTCTTTCCCCTTAAGTTTTGTTTCTCCACTTAATAGTATATTATACTCTTACTGGATATCAAGCTGAAAAATGACTGTCATGGCTGATTATTTAAAAAAACAGTAAACCAAGAGTTCTTAACAAGAATTACATTGCTTTTTCACATTAGGAGTAGCCCTGCATTAACATCATGTAAAAACATGAGCATTTTCATATTGTGATTTGTAGAATTTTGAATTATATATCCTAAAAACTTCATCAGAAGACAGCATTTACTTACTAAAAGGATAAGGAATAATATACTTTGCAGCCCAAAAGGCATGCAGCTGTAAAAAAGAAGATCTTGTAAAAATAATAATTTTCTTGAAATGGTAAATGCTGCTTCAAACCTTGTGATTAGGATGTGCAGTTTAGGAAATTTCACAGAAAAAAGTTGCATATTATTTTATGTAAAATGAAAGGCACTTATTAAGTATTATTAAATATTGGTGAAGCCAAAAAAAAAATTAACAGATCAAA